>NC_046315.1:57338359-57651253 GCF_009819535.1 Lacerta agilis
AAGCTATGTACCTACTGTATTGAGGGGACTTCTACCTCATCCAAAACAGGCTATCTTCCAAGTTCCTGGACTGAAGAGCTGTCTATCCACAGTACCTCTGTCTTATGTGAATTAAGTTATAGTTTATTAGCTCTTATCCATACCACATGGTAAGTACCATTATGTGCTCTAATCTTGTGTTTGGTTATTTCCACTATGAGACTGGATCTACCGGTACCTGTGCTCCAACCATTGTTCAGCCTGTTTCATAGCCCAGAGTACTAAGGAACATTCTGAGCTTCACCAGAGCAGAGAGGACATTGTGGAGTGATCACATTGATATCCTTACTCATTTTGCCATTCCACAACAAGTCTTAAGTCTATCGAAGCAGGCATCAACCAAATAGATGGCATTTCTAGGGCCTACCTCCACATTTCAAGGAAGAATAGCCTTCCTATGGTTTTTCCAGTTTGTTACCACTAGTTCCACTTCCAATATCAAATACTTTGTTTAGGACTCGCCTCAGCTCCATGAGTTTTCATGAACATGTCTGTCGCCCTAATAACATATTTCCAGACTCAAGGGTTTTGTTTCCATCCATACCTGGATGACATCCTGATGTCACTGTTTTTGTGTGATATATTTGAGTATTACTCCTGAAGTTTTTCAGTTGTAGCATGGCGTGGTGTGGAGCTGTAGGGCTGCCCTCCCAACACTGATTTTACTGCAGCTTTCCTGGACAGGTCTAGGGTGGCATAGATTGGCAGCAAAGTTGAACCTGCAGGTCTGCCAGCAGGAATAGCAACTGCTATAGCAACACTGGTATCAGGAGGACGGCTGCATGACTTTGCTATCATATGGACTGCTACTGAGGTTTTGGGAACATAAGCTTGAAATCTGAGCGGTGGGACATGACTTTGTGAACACCAGTCTCCTGAATGTTCATTAAAAAACAGACAAGTATATATCTTGCTGCAGTAATGAAAGTAATGGCCCAGCTCTATTCCTCCACATCTTTCTGCAGAAGCTACACCTGAAAAATGTCTCAAAGAAACAGATTACTTGGAGATTTGATCTTGATGCTGCTGGCAAAGCAGTAGATAACGGCATCTTCAAATTTAGCTTGTATACTGGAGTTCTCTATCCAGGCCAATCTACAGTTGTTACCATATGCTTCTGTCCATGTAAGTATTCCCCCAAACCTGATTCAGTTTGCTCTCTCTTTCTGTGTTTAAAATTAATGCTGTATGTTTAAGCTTCCGCCTTTGAAAGGGTTTTGAAGACTCTGAAAAGCAGCAGCACCATTTATATTTCCTATTCTGTTTTAAAGCAAACACAATTTTCACTGAATGTTTGCAAAGTAGTTGATTGATACCGGAAGAACACAAGTTGTAAATTCTGTATGCATAAACAACCATAAGCTAGGGAGGTTGACTTGATTCTGAACAAAATTTAATTTGCTGATGCTCAGAAGAATGATAATTGCTCCTATTTGTTGTCTTATGAAAAGTGTACTTGCAATGTGTTTATAGGGGTTTGGGAAACATAAGTTTCTATCTTGGAACAAATATGCAAGCCAGAATGAATGAGCTGATAGTTGTTGAGCTCCACATTCCACCATACAGGAACTGGATTTTGGTCTGGAAAATACTAAGAAGGCAGTCAAGGTTGCTTTGCTGCAGCCTCAGACATTGCTGCTTTATTGCATAACATATTTGACATAGTCTAGGGCTTACAAGTCTCTTGAGACTAGGCCTGTGTCATGGATAAAGTTAAATTCAACTTTCTACTAGCACAGCTGTGAACTCACCTCTCTCTTTTCAAAGCCAACCTGTCTAAAACATTGCTTGCTGTGCATCTATAGAATGTTAGATAGAGATACTACAAAGAGAAATAGGGTCTTAGCACTTTCCTTGCTTACTCAGAACATTTTCTGTTGCTTTTTGTTGGAAAGTTCAGTAATGAAAAGGGCTAGTGATACAAAGTGTGTATTTGAAAAAAATAGGTGTAGGTATAGGCACAGGGAACTGTAGTTTTATCAAGACTGGTACAAGCAAGTTAGCTGCTAAATCAGCCATTCAGTAAGTCCGCAAAAATAATTACTCCACCTTCCCCTGTTCTGCCTACTTATTCATACATTTTGATGATAGTAACATGTCAAATAAAGGTGAAAAAGATACCGACTCTAAGGCTCTCATACCTAGCTGCTGGAAAGCAGTTTTTGCTTGACTAGATGCAGAGTAGTACAAGCCTGTGTCGAATATAAGTGATACTTGCCATTAAGGCATGTGCTGCAATATCAAAGAGGAATTTATAGAGATATTAATTGTGAACTTGCTCACTACTGATGTTGTATCAAAAGTTGTTAAACAGAGTATGTTATCTTTTAAACTTGCCAAGAATGAAGTAAAAGGTCTTTGAAGTGAGTCATTGCCCTTCATAAAAGCTGGGCCCCTTTACAAAAACCTCCAGCTGGTATAAAATGCTGCAGCTAGACTAGTTAGTTACCTCCAGCACATACCTCCACTGCTTAAAAACTTGCACTGGCCTCTAATAATCAATCAATGTTCTTAAATTAATTTATAAGACTCATAACAACTTAGGTGCATGATACCCCTTTCCGATCACTGAGATCTTTGAGGAAGTCCCTGTTACTGGTTCCTATGATTCACATGCATTATTCATATCTACCACATGCTGTGTGTTCAGCATTATAGGTCCAGTTCTTTGGACCTCCAAGCTGAGATCAGGCACACCCCTCCTTGTTGACCCGTGTGTGCTTGGTGACTGCTTTTTAAAAATTTCAGCAAGCATTTTAAATGTGCTTTTATGGTTGATTTTCATTGTTTTTATGCTATATCCTTATTGAATCTTTCTTGGACCCCTATTTCCCATTACATAGAAAATGTAGTATATAAAGTTGAATCCAACAGAAATGCTACAGATTTCTACAGCTTAGCATGCTTAGCAAGAATCTAGTCTGCTGCTGAAAAAACACACTTAATTTATGTTAATATGAATAACCATTACATTTCCTCCCCAGATTGGGCTGGGTCATATACAGCTCAAGTGCCAGTTCTTCTGAATGAAGATGTATCTGTTTACCGAATAATCACTTTATCTGGGTCTATGACATCATCCAAGATCAACTTTGAGCCTCAGCTTGTGATACTGACTCCAGTTCCTCTCAATGTGGAAACAGGGGTAGATGTTTGTATAACTCCTCAGGATTATTTAAGGTAAATTACAATTTACCTAAATTACAGTTTAAGTTGCAATCAAGTGTAAACTGCTTTCCCCTATTGGAGTTCTTCTGTAAAACTCTTAATAATTTAACGGGTGAGTTTATACATATGAGAGGATGCGATATTCTTTCTTTTTTTTCCAAATGAGATTAATTTATACCTTCTCTTTTCAAAATAACGTCTTGTGCTGCTGATAAATGAATAGGGGAAAACAGTTGCAACAAATTGTGAAGTTGCAGGATAGTTTATCTGTGAGACAGGCTTACCTACATCGCTTTTCCTAATTCTTACAATAATATGTATTAGGCATCTTGGGTTAAATAATTATGCCTTATTATGTGTCAGTAATTTGTTGTGAGACAGGGTATGGAATTGGATCAGAGCAGATGGCCAGATCCAGAAGTGAAAATCCTCTGCAGGCCACTTGGACAGGTGGGCAGGTAATATGATGACATCAGGTGACAGAAATTTCAAGTCATAATTGAAAATGAAAATTCTTCTGTTGTAGCCATAGCTTGAAGCAGAGCTTTTTGAATTTGGTGCCTTCTTTTCACTTTGCATGGTATCAGAAAAAAGGTACCTAATTGAAAAAGTGCCAAATTCAAGCCATGCCTAGAGAGAGTGCTTTCTTGGCTCTTTTTTTGGGGAACTGTGGCTTGAATTGTTTTTGAACTTTCCAGTGCCTGATGTCTTATGATGCCAGACATGGAGAAGATATAATAAGTATGCGCCCAAAAGGTGGGCCAACCATTGAGTCCCCATGTGCTTAATTAGGCCTGTGGGCTGGAGGTTCCGCACCACTGCTGTAAGGAAGCTCAAGACTGCAGAGTAGTTGCTCATGTATAAATGATAATTCGAACCACTGTAGCAAACAGGTTGGACTTGGGGGTGTCAAAATATGAGATCCTGCTTTGATGGAGGATCAGCTCCCATTGTGTGCTGGGGTTCAGGACCAGACATCATCTCATCTAAGCCTATGCTGGACTGTTTTGACATGCTACAGGCTTTCCCCCCCCTGGAAATACATTGAGTTGGGCAGAAAGGGAAGTTGGTCCTCTGAAGGCTCTTTTTGTAGCATCCATAGGGCTGCCAGGACAGCTATGCTTGGGCACAGCACCATATCTAGAATTTGATTTAGTAAGGAACATCTTAGACCTGTTTCCCATTTAGTTATATACCATTTACTACCTAACCAATGATGTTACTTAAGCTCCAGCTTCCCAAACCTTTGGGCTTTTTTTTTTGGTGCTGTGGAGGTTCAACTAGCCTTGTAGGATTGTGCTAATTGTAGGATTGTGTTCACCAAAATATATAAGTTGGTGATTTTATAGGTTTTTGGTCTATGTATTGCTTTATTATTTAGAATGAATTGGATCTAAGGAACTATTCATGCATGCCCTGGAGGGCTTTGGATGTGTGCTTCTTAAATAACTCGTCGCATCACATGATAAACCTCTTTTAGAACTTGAGCAGGGTATCAGTTTGTGATATACTGCAGGTGGAACAGAAAGTTGTTGAAGTGGTGAAGCTTTTTTAGGGAGGGACGTCATAAAATGCTTAAAAAAAACCGGGATGATAATCACGGACAGAACGAGGGTGGCAGGAGGCAGAGACTTCCACCACAATTCTAATTACAGCCGGCAATTTAAAGGGAGCCCGTGATTGACCACGATCATTTGGGGATCGACCTGTTGATCGTGATCAACCTGTTGGACATCGCTGTGATATAGCATGGGGTTGTGCCTTTCCACATGAAGAAGGAAGTTCTACTGAGTGTTCAAGCCCTGACTTTGCTAAAAATTGTTCTTTGTACAAACACTAAATGCTGTTTGTAGCTGGAAGTGGCTTTGCAAACAGACTCAACAGAGCAATATGCAAAACCAGCTTGGTGTTACTCTTAAGTCTTACTCTTCAAGAAGCTGGATAATGTAACAGTATAAACTTTGAAAATTATGAATAAGGTTTAATATAACCTGAAATCCTTCACCTTTTGTTTATGAACTCCCAAGTAAGAAGTGCTTGTTTAATACAAATTAGCTGTTACTTTACTCAAAGGATTCTCATCTGACAGCTAATTATAAAATGTGTTTTTCCCCCTTAAAGTAAATCTCTGAAAACAACTGTGAAAATATATTCTTCAACTTTGTTACATTGATCCATTGGGACTACATATCTTACTACTTCTTCTTTTTTAATAGTTCGACAGTCTTGCAAGTTGAAATTTCAGAATTGGACACTAGAGAGGATGTTCATCAGATTAATCCTTTAACAGTGGATTTTCCAAATGGCAATGTAATTCAAGTAACATCAGAAGGAAACAATATTGGATTTACCTGCCGTGTCAGATTCTGTTCTTCAAAGCCAATTTCCTTTTTGAAGAATGTATTCTTTGTTGATGGAGAAAAGAACAGGTAGTCACATTTAGGTGCTTCTGTGTGTAGAAATAACTTGGGAAAATTCTTAAAAGATGTTACTTAGCTGAGGGGAAGTGTATACAAAATGGAGAAAGATGTAGTCAGATTATGTCTTGAGGGCAAATGCTACTTTTTGAAATGGTTGATTTACTGCATAGAGAGAATTCCAAAGAATGTGTGACCCAGTGCTGGTTCCAGGATTTTGGTGGCCTGCAGGAAAAAACAACAACTAACTTTGTTGAGCCAATGAAGTGGCCAAATAATCCATCCACCTGAGTGAAGAGGGGATGGCTCCCTACCTTTTCACTAGTATTTTCCTCTTTCCCACTCACCTGCAGAAGTGGGACTGAAGAGGAGGAAAAGGACACTGTGTAGTCCTTTTAATAGGAGGTGTGGCAGCATAGCTCAAGTTCATTCTGGTATAGAAATAGGTTCAGGAGAGTTACACCAGGTGCCAGGACTATGGGGAGAGGGGAGACAAAGAACAAGAAGACAGTTGCAAGGAATGGGGCATGCTCAGCACAAAAGCTCTTTATATCGACTGCTTTCTATCTTGGCTCAGCTCATCCTGACTGACCTGTTGGTTGTTGGGAGCCTGCAGCTACTCTTTCTCCTTCTCCTTGCCATGAAAGAGAGAAGTGGCTGGGCTTTTTTTCAGGGGCAACTCGCTGGAACTAAGTTCTGAGATGGGTTCCAGAACCTCTCAGGTGAGTTCCGGCAGCTCTCAGGTGGCTGCCATTGCCATTCTGAGAGGAAGAGGAAGGTGTTCATGGTGAGTTCTGGCACCTCTTTTTCTAGAAGAATAGCCCTGGAAGGTGGTTCTCTGGGCTGGTAGCGAAGTTACAAAAGAAACAGCAACAGAGGGAGGTGAGTAAGCATGTAGTTGATTGCTACTCCTTCTCACCATTGTAATTTCTTGGGCGTTTCCCAGTTTTATTTATTTATATTACTTATATTTATATTTATAAATTGGGCTTCCTTCAAAGGAGCTCAGGGCTATGTGCAACACACATATTAACATTATAACACAAATAATAAAAGCATGCTAAAAAGAAGTAATAATAATTCAGTAAACACTGATTCAGATACTGTTGCTGAGCATTAAGCATTCCATCATCAAGTGGCGAGAGTGATGGACTAGGACGTGAGAGATCAGGGAACGAATCTCCACTCAGCCAAGAAGCTCACTGGGTGACCTTGGGCCTGTCACAGTCTCTCAGCCTAACCTACCTGGCAGGGTTGTTGTGAGGATAACATTTAGAGGAAAAAGAAGTGTGCATGCCACCTTGAACTCCTTGGAGAAAAGGTGGGATAAAATAATAATGAAAAAATTAACTAACAAAAGCCTGGGCAAATAAAGTGAATCCTGAAGACCAAGAAAGAGTTAATAGTTATGCCCTGTTTTTGGAGTGTTGCTCAATTAGTATTGTTTTAAAATAAGCTTTTGTATATTCATGATGCACAATTACAGTATAAAATTTATATTTCTACCCCACAGAATTTTAACTTCCCCAGATGCCTAACAAAACGGATAAACATTTCTAGAAAACATTAAAAACCCATCGCATGAAATAACGTCAGGGAGCAGAAGAGTAAAACAACCAGCAATTATGCCATAAATGCTCTCTAGAGATGTTTTCCCAACCCATGGTCTTAAAGGTGTAGCAAAATAACAAACCTGATTATGAATGCATAAATTCCTGAAAAGCTTAACAAGCAGGTGATGCTGTTGTTTGGGGAGTTGTCTATCTTTAAGCACATTAAACGTGCTTTCTATTCTCAGGCTTTCTATCCTCAGGGCTGAAAATTACTGAAAGCCACTAGTCACAAGATTGAGGCAGAACTTGGCATAATCAGCTAGCAATTACATCTTTTTTTTACTAATATCTAATCCGTCTTTCAAAATTTCTAAATTGTTTCTACAAGGATTTTCCTTGTGGCCAGGAATTCCATACCTCAGCTTTCCTCAAGCTACATACATACATTTCTTCTGGAGGTATTACGACAGGCTTCCCATTTTAGGCAGAATTTGCTTTGTTGTGTTTGTCTGTTGCCTGGTGTGCTTATTGCTTCCCCTTCTACTAAAATGAATGAAAGTGTTTCTGTGCAGGCATATGAATATATGCATTGAAAAAGGCCATCAATATATTGTTGGACTCCAGCACCCATCACCCCCAGCCAGGGTGGCCCCTGGTCAGGGATGATGTGAGCTGTAGTCCAACAACTACTGAAGGCTCATGGGTTTCTCATGCTTGCATTACAATGTGTGCAGTCTTGGGTTTGGAGCCCTGGCACCGAAGAAACTGAATGTGTTAATTGAAAATACCTCCTGTTGTATTTCTAGATTTCCGCTTCAGGTGTCTGCAACAGCAGAGAATTGCCTCCTTACTGTGTATCCCTACCTGGCATGCCACCTTACCAACCAGCAAATTGCCCTGAGAAGTGGTGAGCAGAGAAGGTTTTATCTGCTTAGAAACTTTAAAGAATTGCTCAAATGCTTATCATAGTTAACACGTTGTAGTGAGATTATCCTTAAAAAGGGCTTCTAATTTTCTTTGGCAACCAAACGGCATTTCAATTGTATGTCCTATTCAAGCTGATACTTTGTGTGGGTGGGAAAGAGTAGCAGTGAAAACTTAAAATGCCCAGTGTTATTCAAATGAAGAAAGACAGATAATAAGCAGGAGAGAGAGAGAGAGAGAGAAAGAAAGAAAGGTGAGGAGCAATGAGTAAATCAAGAATGGATAAATTTGCAAAAGATGCAAATCAGCAGCGGTAAATGGAAGCTGGTTCTCCACATACAAAGTGAGGTAACTCTCCACAATCTCAATCTCTCTCTCTCTCACACACCCCTTCCTTTCCATCCATCCATCCACACACATATCCAAGCCAGCTGTTTATACCGTATGTGCTTTCCCCCCTCTACACCCTTCCTTCCCTGCCTCCAACTGGGACTTTCCTGATGCTGCTGAGAAATTGATGTGGGGTGAAGGAAGCTGGCTGCTTTGCAAGTCACCTCTTCACTTTTTACAGTTTGGATAAATTTTGCATCCAGAGAAGCAGCAATATGAGTGACCTCTAGCGTTGGAAAGGGCTCTCCTCTCATATTCCTGGACCACCACTTCCTCTCCACTCTCAGCCAACACCAGTCCTACCAATCCTGTTGTTGCTTAGCTGCCACCACAAACTAGTATTTGGAGGAGGAATATGAGAACTTGAAAGGACGGAGGAGCTTGCACACCCAACAGCCTAACCTGTTAGGAATAGGTTTTGGGCTTAGATACTCCTTTCAACCCACAAACTCTTAGATTCCCCCAGCTTGTCCAGGATCACCCTTTCCTTCTTTTGTCCCTCTTCGTTGCTCCTTCACCAACCAACCCTAGCTTCTCCAGCTCCAATAATGTACAGATCTAGGATTACTCCTTCCTTTTGTTCCTCCACTTGCTGCTCAATGCTTCTGCTCTCCTAACTAGTAATTTAGAGGGTTGTTTGGGACAGGAGATAATGCAGAATATAATGAAGGGGGGGAATGTGTCAGATGAATGCTAGGGGGCTCAATAACAGATATGAGGGCCAAACATGGCGCATGGGCTGCCCATCTATGGAACGTAGAACGCAATTAGCGGACGGGACGGACGGGACCAAATACTTTTGTACTTATTAATTACAGAAAGTATTGAAAAACGTGTAATGTTAACATTTTTATCAAATTTATAGATTCTAATGAGATAATTTACAGCACCGGAGAAACTCTGCAGCATCCATGTTATGTTCCAGGATCATGTTCACAAATATCTTCTGGTACTTTTAAGAGAGTCACCAACTCTGAAGATTCTTTTGCAGGTATAATGTACAGGCTTTCTTTACAACCACGAGGGCTAGAAATATTTGTTAATGACAGTTTAGATTTCCAGGGTTTGTCTGAAGTTACTAGATTCTGCGTTAGATTCCAAATCCTGCAGCATGGCTATAGCTATATAGGTTTCCAGACGCCTGTAGGTTTAAGAGGTATTCTTGTTTAGGAGATATGCTATGCCGTGGCTATGGCCCTACTCATACAACAAACAAAACTGACTTAACTATGCTAATCAGGATTTTATGTATGTTCCTGGACAGGATCTCAAAATAAGTATCACATTCTTGGGAATCAATATTGGAAAGTATCAACAGATGCTGCTGCTGAGAAAAAAAAATATCAGCTAGTTTATTAGCTGTCTTGTGTGGATTCACCCTAATAAGACCAAATGTAAATACATTAAACAATAAATAAATAAATACAAGGCTAGATGGACCATTAGTTTAATCCAGCAGTAGTTTTGAAATTGACAATCTAGCTTCTATTCAGAGGGAATGATTTTAGCAGGGTTGGCCAACCACAGTTCTTTGAGGGAGGGATATTGAAATATTGCACCACCGTGCTCCAGTTCTGCTATTGGCACTTGCTTGAAAATCATAGAATTGTAGAGTTGGAAAGGACCTTGAGGATCATATAGTCCAACCCCCTGCAATGCAGGAATATGCAACTGTCCCATTCAGAGATCGAACCTGCAGCCTTGCTCCACGCTCTACCCAACTGAGCTATGCAGCTGAAACTCACAAAACAATAGAGGGGTTTTTAACTACCTCAGAACTGTTAAGGCCTGCAGTTGCAGGAAAACTACTGCAGATATCCTGTTTGAAATTTGGCAGCATTCATCCATACAATGACATGCCACACCTACAAATGCCACCAGATTCTGTCAAAAAGAAGAAAGATTTGTTCCTTTAAAAAATAAAATAAAAAGCCAAAAAGCAAACTTTAGACGTGGCCAGTACCTCTTTGTCTGGAATTTGCCAGCTCTTACCCAGCTAGGAGGGAATCGTATACCTGCAAATTTCATTGGAGACTGTCATAAAGAAAATGAAATAAAGTTAGTAATTTGAGTGATTTACCTATGATAGTGGGAAGGCACAATGCTTTGCTTTTCCTGAACTGAGATTCACATCTGAGGTGCTGAGTAGTCTCTAAAGCAGCCTGAGCTGATTTGGGACTATTTTCTGAAGTGCTGAATCTTGTGATAAGAGCACATCTCTACTCAGCACACCAACAGGTGTATGGTGGAACTGAAGAAATGTCAATGCATTTATTATCAGCTGATCTAATTAATCATGTTCCAGTATGGAGCTATACATTGATTTAGTCTACTAATGATTTCTTCATAATAGTGTAGCTACTGATCAGCCACCACAGTGTACAAAACACACCCAAAGTCCTTGGTTTTCTTTCCAGCAGAAATCAAACGTATAAGAAAGTAAGTGCTTTACTACTACTTTGTGTTCTAGGAAGTGGTATACTTACAACTAAATTCAGATATTTTTCTGCAGAATTGGGAAAGATGCTTGAAAAGCTGAAGAGTGAATCTACCTATCAAACTAGACGTGCTAGAAGCAAATTTGAATTATTGGTTTTTCCTGATGAAGGCACAAAGGAGTATGCTTTTTATGAGAAAGTCATTTCAGCAGTTCAGAATTGGTTTACTCTCTTTGGTTGGTCTAAAGGGCCAAATCCCATTTCCATTCCACATTCTCTAAGACGGTACTAGCTCATTATTTTCTCACACTTCCTACCTTTTAAACAGTCAATGTCTTTTTCGTTTGATTAAAAGAACTGTTTTACTAAAATACCTGCAATGGAATTTCACCAAGATCTTGGTATGAGGTTGAAGACTGGGAGAGTAAAAGCCACAAATATACACCTCTAGTTTAAGCAAAATAATGAAGACCTGTGTAATGAGGCATGAACAGCTGAAAGGGGACACAGCTCTATGTGGGCCTTGATTTGGTTACAGGCTAACTTTCTGATCACCGTATCTCTTTAAAATAATAAAAAATGAGTATATATAACATGTTTGCCCTCCTCTAGTTATAGCAGGTGGTATTGAACTAAGTTTTACTCAGAGTAGATCCACTGACATTAATGCTGCTAACTTAATTGTGTTCATTAATTTCAGTGGTTCTACTCTGATTAGAACTTAGTTGAATACCACCCATTGACTGCAATGCTTCCCTTGAGTCACCTGATTCCCAGGGTCCTAAAAACACTACCAAAGCTTGATAGCTTTATACCTTGGTGTTTTTTGTTTTTGTTTTTAAAAAACTTATATAGCGAGGCAATTTTTTAAAAACTTCTTTGCCTTTGTCTTCCATTAGCTAGAAAGGCTTAAATTTGTATATTAATTTTCTTCACTTGTGGAGGTTCACTACAGCCCAACAGATGCATTTTCTAAACAAAAAGTAACTTGGTTAAAAAACCGTAAATGTTAAATTTGGGACATTTTGTACATATACATGTGCACAGGTTGTGTCTAGCTCTATTGGGTATTCTGTCACTACTTATATTCTAAAGGAGGAACAGAAAATATTCTGGCTGGCTGTTTTATTTTAAGATCTTGGGAAGTTATAGGGCCTGCTGGCTGAAAGAAAATGTGTGTGAAAAACTGAATGCCAGTGGTATGGTATGATTTGGCGCAGATTTCACCTGTGCCATTCCATCTCTGTTCTGCCTACCTGCCTGAACATGGACTGCTAGTAGGGTTGTTCAAGTTGTTCTTTTGAATATATATTTTTTACAAATAAATTGAAGAGGGATGCGTAATAATAATGCTGATCAAATAAAGTAATCTAGAATAAAAGCAGCAATGGAAGGCAATAGAATTCTTGTAAAGCAGGACTTCCTTGTTCAAAGATTTATTACTAGTTACCTGCCAAAAGAGTTTTAATGATCTAACAGCACATAGATAAACTAATTGATTATGATATGGTTGTAAAAGGCATCTTACAGAATTTTTATTTTTATACCTTAATTTATCAGAGAAGACAAAAATAAACAATCCAGCATAGATGCATTTTAATCAATAGTTTAAAGTTTCATATAGTGTTTGTGTATAGATTAGGGCCCAGAGCTCTATATGTACACTGGTGTCTGTAGATGAGCACCAGAATCACTATAGTGAAGTACATATTTCATAATTAAATCTCTAGCCAGAGAGTTATCACATTAATGTGTTTTAATATTAGCTTGCTTTTAATAATGAAATAGAGTTGTTTTTATTTCTTTGCTCAGTGATGTCTGTAAAATTCAAATGGCTTCATCTGATGAAAAGCTTAGACAAAACCTTGGTAAAGATATAAAGACTATTTATGACCTGCTGCTCCATTTGAGTGGGCAGTTGCTGCCTGGAATTAGTTCAAGCCAGTCGTTGCCATGTGACCCCATACAGCGAGTGGTGCAACTTCACTGGCAGCATTCTACAATGATCACTTTTCTCAGGTGAGTGTTTTAAAGATATTTTGCCATTATGTTTTGTCTAGTTGAAAGTATTCCTAAGCCATGCTTGACCACCGTATGGAGGGAGTAGTGTGCTGGATGGGGGCCAATAAACTGAAGCCGAATCCTAGCAAGATTGAGGGTCTGCGGATTTGTGGTTCCTGCGTCTGGGAATTAGGTTGGCAGCCTGTTTTGGATGGGGCTGCTTTCCCCCTGAAAGATCAGGTTCACAGCTGCTGGAAGCCCTGGTGGCTTGAGTAGCACCAAGTGCCTATTTCCAGCTACAGCTGTTCCTTTTTAGATTATTACAAGGTGCTCTCCGTGAGGCTGCCTTTGAAAAGTGGTCAGAAGTTGCAGCTAGTGCAAAATGTAGCTGCCAGAGTTCTGCTAGGTCTGGCACTCAGGGACAATTGAACAGCAGCCCTCAAAGATCTGTGCTGGCTGGCAGTTAACTAGTGAGCACAATTCAAGGTTTTGATGTATAAGTCTTAAGCAGCTAGGAACCTTGTTATCTGAGGACGTGTCTCTCCTTAAATGAATTGAGACACTATTATCTGAGTTAGCACTTCTCCCCACGCTCTCTTCCCATATGTGACCTAAGATCTACTGGGGAGGACCTCCTTATATTTCCAGCTGCAAGAGGTCTAGGTAAAGGTAAAGGGACCCCTGACCATTAGGTCCAGTCATGTCCGACTCTGGGGTTGCGGCGCTCATCTCGCTCTATAGGCCAAGGGAGCTGGCGTTTGTCCGCAGACAGCTTCCTGGTCATGTGGCCAGCATGACAAAGCCGCTTCTGGCGAACCAGAGCAGCACACGGAAATGCCGTTTACCTTCCCGCCAGAGCGGTACCTATTTATCTACTTGCACTTTGACATGCTTTCGAACTGCTAGGTGGGCAGGAGCTGGGACCGAGCAACGGGAGCTCACCCCATCGCAGGGATTTGAACCGCCGACCTTCTGATCGGCAAGCCCTAGACTCTGTGGTTTAAACCACAGCGCCACCTGGGTCCTCTTGCAGCAAGAGGTATAGGACCCATCAAAAGGCCATCTCAGTAATAGTACTCTAGTTGTGGAATGCACTCCTCCTATAGGTTGGCTGGCTGCAACGCTGTTGTTGTAAAAAAAAGGCAAAACTGCTCAGCGCTTTCTTCATACCAGTCTTTCCACAAGGGAGACCTCATTTGACCTGGCAAAAGTAGGTCAAATGGTGAAAGGCACAGTTGTAGCTCAACATACATAGGTAAAAAAAGTGCTACCAGAGCACTTCACCACTCAAAATAAATTCAGAACTTTGCAGCCTGTGAATTGCATCATATGTTCAAGAGCTGTTCTTGTCCAACGAAACCAAATGTGGAAGTTTCCCAGTGTGCTAAGATTTATATGAATGTCTGGCATCAAAAATAGGCCACTGTGGCCACATTAAAGTTCTTTTGATATAGATATTGCCCAATATAGTTAATAAAATTGACTTATTACCCCATGTTTCACTCAAATACACATTCCAGTAACTATGAACTAAATTGCAAAATGACTGTAGCTGGAAATGCTGATAAGGATGTTTAATTCTGACTGTGACTGCTGATTGGGTAAGACAAAGGAATAGGACACTTAAGCAATTCCTTTAAAAGGAGAAAAATGTGTCTGCCTTATTAAACAAAGAAATCTAGGCATACAGACTGAGAATACTTTTTCATTATAAATATCTAGTGAAATATACTGAAATTAATACTGCAATTTTCTATATTTGTCATAAGGTTATTGTAGTGAGTAGTGTCCCTGATTTTTAGGACAGATTTCTTGCCTGCCTACTTTGTGCAGAATTTCATAGCTATATATATTTCAAATGTATTGGCACAGAAAAGGGTGCATGAATACAGTGCATTAGTGAAGAGTGTGAGAAAGGAACTTCAATTTCCAAGACTTTATTTATTATTTATCCTTTATTCTTGTTTCTATATTGATGTTAGAGGTCAAGGAGCATGCCTTCCTCACATTTTGCCTCAGTTTCTCCTTGACTTTGAAGATTATAAGAAATGGGCCTGTTTACAGCTTATGGTGAAGGTAATTTTATATAATGTAAATGTAGCAATGCACTTCAGTCTTGGGCTTAATTTTAATCATTAAGATAAGAACTTTCCCCTCACTGGCATAGCCACATATAATGCTGTGTTTAATTCTAAATGTGCTATACTTGCTACTTTTTTTAAAGTTTTCTTGTGACTTACTTACAGTGTACATTTATGCTCTCTACCTTATAATAACGTTATGTAATGGAGGGAATGTTCAGTTTTGCACCAAGTTGCTCATCGGGGTGCATGTTGAGATTTGCTTCTTACTAGATGGCAGCCTATTAGCAGACAAACTTTTCCATATTTATTTAGAAGTGAAGCCCATGTAGATGTGAATTCAATTGCAGCACTACTATGCATATCCTCATATATAATAACACAGCATTTTCTGCATTTCTACATGTTATACATGGCAATTATATTAGAAAGCAATAGCTAATGTTTAGTGTTTGCTGTTGTCCAATTTAGAACAAAATCAAAGTATAAATCACAAGTTTCTCATATTTATCCAAAGGTTGGGTCGTTTGATCCTAATGACAGTTATGTTTATGTTTTGGATGATTGTCTATTTGAAGCCATGAGCAAGCGAGCTTGGACAGATGTGTTGCTTCAAATATACAAGGTGAGATCAGCAAGCTTGTGCATATGTCTTAGGCAGGGTTCAGACATAATGTGAAACTGTGGTTTGTGCTAACCCTAAATTAAGAATCCATGCAGTAGTTTGAGCTTTCAGGTGTACAGCAGGCAAACCATGGTTTAGAACAGCTTTTTTGTTTCTCATCTGCTCAGCCATGGTGTGTTATGATAGGTATGGGCAGGTGAGTCTATTATTCAGTAATCTCATTGTTAATATTTCTAGACCTACCATATTTTATTCTAAAATATGTGATGTTTGCACTTTTGGCATTTTGGTACATTTGAGCTCACAACTGCACTGCAAAATTTGGAGCAGTGTGGAATTCGAAAGATAATCTGCACATTAGACTAAAGGTACAGATAAAAGGTACATATGCTTAATGGGACAAGGGTCCCTTCTGAAGCATAGAGCAGAAGTAAAAGGGAGAAGATAACTGTCTTTGTGTTACAGCAGGATCTTACCATTAGGTAGTATACTTAGTAAAGAGTTTGTGTAAGATATCTCACTTAGAGCAGTAGGGCTTATTCTAAGTAAATCTGTGTTTGTCGGTTATATAGAAGAAAGTTTTTAATAGTTTGTCCATTTTAGATTTTGGTTCTCCACCGTGTCTCCACTGTTGAAGACGATACCGAGAGCAGTTTAGAAAACTCCGAACATGTTCCACGTATAAGTTCTGATCCTTTGTCTAGTAATATATACTCTTCATCTGAAAGAATTCTTCTTATTTGGATGAACAGAAATTTTGAGAAGACACGAACAATTGTATGGAAAGACAGCAAAAAAGGTGGGGAAAACTAGTGTTCTGCTGGTAGTCCTGGGTTTTTTTATGTGCAGGAAGTTTACTATAAAGATTTTTCTAAGATAGCTTTAAAAATAAGTTTAGAATTGGTCAAAACATTTTAAATGCATTCAGATATTTAAACATGAAGCTGTCCCTCTTGAAACATAGTCCCTCTCGAGAAAGCAATTTTTGAGGCCATTTTTTCTAAATTGGACAGTTCACTTATTTTCTTCTTGAACAAAACGATTTCTCAAAGTCTTTTCAAAGTCTCAGAACAAAGGCTTCCTTTGAAAAGAGCATTTTAAAAGTCAATTGTGTGACTTATTCACCTCTCTGACAGTACTATGCACTGCTCAAATTTTAGTTGTTGTTTTATTATACCAGTGAAAATGTAAAAGCGATGAATGTCAGTATAATTCTTCTTTCGACACTGACTATGACTGCAGTGCTGAGTTTGATCTTTAAGTAGTTAGATTAAAGCAGTCTAAGTTAGAAAAGCATTAACATTTAAAATAACGTCCAAAATATTCTTCTGATATGAAATTAATACTGAAATAACTTCAGTTTGGTATATATGATGCAGAATTACTACAAGGCTTATGACATGAATCCTTTAAATACTTCCTTCAAGCTATTTTATTTAACCAAGTCTCAACATAATTTTATAATGCATCTTCTCTAAATCACTGCCCTATGCCTATGACATTCCCCCTCATTAATGACCTGATCTTATTCATTAATGATCTGATCCTGTTCCATGCTGTGCAATCAAAACAGGGTTAGGATTAGTGTCATGTAGTGCCATAACACATGTTGTTGTGCCAGTCTTGAGACTCAAACCAGCTAGTTCTCTAGACAGGTCCTAAGCCTGTGTCAAAAGGAAAAAGACATTTTAACTAGGACTGGAGGTTCATGAAGCCCACAGAAGGCTCATAACAACTCTAAAGTTACAACATAGACCAAAATACATAGTTTAAGAGTAAATCAACAAAATACATATAAAATACAACACACATTTATCAAGCAGCTAGTACATTGAGGAAATCATAAATACAATTTTATTTTTAAAGGGCTGGACTGCTGGGAATAAGAGACTTGGGGGAAATTTCAAGTCACCATGGCTACCAGGTGACTATTTAGTGACAATTCTTGCATAGAGTGACATAAACCCCATGTTCCTTTATTAATGTTGCAATGGCTTTGCTCAACCCTTTAGTGCAGCTGAAACCTTCTAATTACTTCTAAATATTAAAAATTTCCAGGGCTGGGTTTTGGAATTGGGTTACATTTTAATTCATTATGGTGTTTACCTATGACTCTACTGCTAATGCAATTTTGGCTGGTAAATATTCTAAGTGCTGATGTATTAATTATTAAAGCTGAGTAACATAATTGTCAATTAAGACATATGGGAGTTCTAATTAATGCATTTACTTTTCAACAGTGCACAAGAAAAGCAAATAAATGTTAGGACTGAGGTAGCAAAAAATGAAGCAGAGGTAAAACTAGTCAGCTTAGCTGGGCATCAGTAAATGGAATCTGTTTTATTTACATAATAAAATATTTCATTTGTTAGAGAACTAGCTCCAAATAAATGAGTACTTTAAGAGTGCTTCTTGAGCTTGATTGCTAATGTACAATCTGTGCCTAGTAATTTTGAGCTTTAGGTATGGTGTTGTAGCAGCAGCAAGACGCGTACACGTTAATTCAGATAAGTTGAGTTTATTAAAAGAAAACAACCAAGCTCCCTGCTCTTAGAACCTCTGACTACTCGCTTGATGACTCATCTGAGAGTACAGCGTAGCTTCTCCTGCCTTTAACACCACGTGAGAATACCACCCTCTGACGTCGCTTAATTGACGTTAACTTCCCCTTCTCTTGTAACCCACCCCTCTGACGCTCCAGCATGCTGAGAGGAGGGGTATGAGACTCCAAAGAGCTATATTCTGATACGTCCTGGGTCTCTCTGAGCTGAGCACTTTGTTCTGCCTCCTCCTCCTCTGCAGCTCTCATATCAGTCCTCCCTTCTTGGTCTGGGCTGTCGGCCAGGCCGAACAGCTGTGAGAGCTCACTAGTTTGCTCTGGCCTGACAGGTGTATATATAAGAGTAAGGAATTTTTGTTGACCTCTATTCCAGCTATTAGGAGATCTTCTCCCAAAAGAGCCATTTTAGGTTAACATACATGCATCCTTTGCCAATAGATAATTCAAATGAATGCTTATCTATGAATACTTCCATGTGCTAAATTGCCTGTCTATAGATCAGTCTATAGATCTATTTGCAGGATCTGATGTGGTTGGGCTTCATGTGATCTTCATCCAGGACGATGAAGATGTTTGAGAACTGAAAGCCTACCAACATAATTTGGTGAGGGGACATTGCAGGAGGGAATTAAACTACCATTTATCTAGGAAGATTGGGTAGACATACTTGAAATATTATACTATGTTTATAATATGATTTTCCACAAAGAAAAAATGCAGGAGTTTTGTCAGAAAGGGCTCACAGATTCTTCAGGGGAAAACACTAAATTCTCATTTCATACAGGTGATATACCACCTACAAGATGGATAGTAAACTTTGATAAAGATCTGCTTGATGGCCTTGTCCTTGCTGCACAAGTAGCCAAATATTGCCCTTATTTGGTAAGAAAGTTTTTCACTATTTTGATAGAAATATTATTTGTTAGTTTTAAAATATTTGTATTGCATAAGAGAAATCAGTGTTCAATGTATTGATAGACAATTGATAGAAAATAAAAAATGTCACTGTCAACTTGAGCTTGAGCAGGAGGGAAATAATAAGTTATCCATCTCTCATTTTGCTATTGTGCCAGCTACCTATTTTATCTTTTCTCTGATCTTTCCTTTTCTTTCTTCACTGTGCTCAGACTCATAACTAAATAGCTTCTGTTATCTCAGTCAATCACTTTATTTCAGCTTTAAGCTCATATAAAACAACACTAGGACAAATACACACATTAAATTTAAAAATTAATGACAATAAAAGCCTTAATAAGGATACAAAATTAAATATGGGAATTATAAGGAAATGCTTCTGTTATCTGAGTCTTTCATTCTAGTCTCTGCCTTGTAACATGCTTCTCCCTAGGCTCTCACTTCTCCCTTCATTTAAGGCTGTATTTCTGCTTCATGCCCATCATCAAGACCCACTTTTCTTAACTACCCTAAATGCATTCTACAGTATGTGTTCCTTCATTGCCATTTTGTGCTCTTACTCTGTTCCATTGTATGTTCCTAACCTTTACAACTTCCAATCCAAATTGTATTATTGTAACATATATCACAATCTCTCTGTTGGGTAAAGTGTCATTTGTTTTGTCTTCACTTATGGCTGCAGCTAAATAAATACACACTGGAACCAGTGCATGATCTCCAGATTCTTGTCCCACAATGCTGGTTCTAAATTTAGCTTGCTACATTGTATGGAAAGTGTGACTGGAAGCCATTAAGTAGACTTGAAAACACAGGAGTGGTTGGAGTTGGTAATTCATTAATTGCCTTTCACATATGTCTCAAGGTCATTTACAAGCAAACCATAAAAACAGCTTTAAATTGTTTAAAAAACTGTAACCCCCACCCCAGAAGACAGATTTAAAAGCAACAAAATGAACACCTAAGGCAGAGACCTTTTCCCCCCTGCTGGAAACGCTTGTCAGTTAGGTGTCAAGCAGGAAGCTAGAGAACAAGTAAATCACTAAGTGGTTTTCTACAGACAAAATCCCTTTGTTTAGGAGGTTCCTGATGAAGAAAATGGGGTGTAGTGTAGCACCTGCTTTGTGTTGCTGGACATTGCCATTTTGGTCCCCAGAATCTCCAGCTGAAAGAATCCCAGGTGGCCATGCTAGGAATGACCTTTGAGACATTGGTGAGCGATTGTCAGTCAGAGTAGACAGTAGTGGTCTTGATGAGCTACTGTTCTGACATGCAGTAAGCCAGCTTTGGTGTGATTCTTGGAGTGGCAGCAACAGTAAGTGAGGAATTGAGGTGAGGAAGTGCAGCAACATAAAGCTGCACCTTTCAGAATAAGGTGTCATCAAGGTGTGCTAGTGCCACAGTGTTCAAAGGAACAAAGAAAAGGACTTTTTAAAAAAATGGAATCGAATCGTGTGAGCTCTTGAATACAAGGCAGTAGAGAGCCCAATGTGTAAGGAAATCAGAAAGTATCAAATAGGAATGTTGATTCCAAATCCTGAACTAGGACCTATTTACTAAGATTATTTAGAAGGAGTTTTTTTTTTATCTCATCTGCAGATTTCAACGCACTTTGCGAATATGTACACCTATCCACAAACTACTGAACAATGTCTTCACAATTGCCTGATTCTCGTAAATGCTTTTCATGCAATAAGCCTTGACATACATGTACTGGTAAGTGGATCTAAGTTATGAATGGTCTATGAACAGTTTTGTTCTTTATTCTTATATATTGGGATAAGTTAACTTTTCATAATGGCCTTGCTAAAAGGCATTGAGTAAAGCTACTTGAACAGGGCAATCTTAAAATGGCACTGTGGGTGCCTACTGGCCAGGGCGGAGGAGCTTTTTTTCTTTTTGGCTGCCCCAGCAGAGGGGCCCAGATTTGTGACTTTTTAGTTGAGCAAAAATGTGAGTAAGGGGACACACAACAGAGGTGTTTAGAATTATGTATGTTATGGAGAAAGTAGACAGAGGGTTTTCTTCCTCTGTCATAACATGGGGACATGCAATGAAGCTCAATTTTGGAAGATCCAGGGCAGACAAACAGAAGTGCCTCTTGACAGTTTGTGGTTAAACTACTGAACTCATTCACACAAGATTTAGTAATACCAACCAACGTTTGTGCTTTAAAGTGGATTAGAAAAATTCATGGGGGATAAAAGCTCTCAGTGGCTGCTAGTCATGATGGTTTTCTCACAGTGGCCAACTAGATGCCTATAGGAAGCTAACAAACAGGGTATGAGCATAACAGCAGTCTCTCTTGTCTTCTCTACCAACTGGTATTCAGAGGTATAGTACCTCTTATAGCGGAGCTAAGAAGTGAAGCAGAGGACGTCTGCTTGACACAGCAGAAAGCCACTGCCATAAGAGTGGGAAGGCCTGTGCAGAGCTGGTTTGAAGCCCAGGGCCGGGAGTCTTGTTAGAATAAAGTTAAGAACTCAAACAAAAATGCAGGTGGTCCCTGGTAGGGCTCCCTAGCCAGCTTAGCCCCCCGAGGCCTGGGGCAACGTTAGCCGGCTGCTCACCCCCCTCTACACGGGCCTGTCACATCCCCTTACCTGAACATGTCAGGGATTGAACCTGAGACTTGCAAAACATGAGCTCTTACTATTGAGCCCTTTACCTCACTGCAGCTGTTAAATTAGCAAAGGAAATTAGACAGTTTGTCACTGAATTGTAGCTCAGACTTGAGGTGAGTCAACACAGTTGAACAAAGGGACTGGAAATGTTGCATTTTTCACTCAGAGTATAATACATATTTTGGTTTATGCATAGAAAAATAATGGTTACCTTCATACAGAATCTGAATGTTAAACAAATGAGCTTTACTACAGACCAGTGCTTGGTAGATTCAGTCATTTACTTGCATTTTAAACCCAAATTACCATAAAATCCATTGGGTTAGAGAGTGCATTTCTGCCCTGCAAATAAAAAATATATTAACAGTTGTGATATTCATCTGCTTTACTCTAATTCAGAAAGTTGCATTGTATTTTTACTGCCACGAATGATGCCATATTTTATGAGATTATTAATGAACCAATTATGTGAACTGGTTAATCCTATTTTTTTTTTACTGAGGCACTCTAAATGATGTGGGATGCAGTAATGGAAGGGTGGATACATTTTGTCATAAGTCAGTATCTGTGAATAACTGCATCCACTTAATTTCAGAATGCTTTTTTTGTAGTATACCCTGCAGTTTCAATAATTTATTAATATGTAAGTGATAGATCTCTGTGACAATGGAAATATGTTTTTCTATTGAAACTTGGTGGAAATGTAATCTCTATTAGTTAAAGTAGTTCTACAATCCTCATTTTCAGCAGCCATGCAATTTATTACAACACAATGAAAGTAAAATTTATTCTCTGTTCCTCAGTGAAATATACTTTGTATGTCTTGGTGTTTGAAAGCTTAAATTCTTGTGTCTAGGATTTACCCTTTGCTTTTGTTGTTTCTTTATGTATGAAAAACAGTAGTCAGGATGATAACTTGATATTGAAACACCTTCATTTATAAGCTTTGGAGGGGGGATCTTTATCCACAGCATGAACTTACTCTGCATCTTTTTTAAATTAGGCTACAGACATTTGTGATCCAAATCCAATCACAATGCTTATGCTTTGTGTCTATTTATATGAGTGGCTTCCCCAGTATTTACCTAAGAAATCTGTCGAGTTTGCTGGTCCGCTTCATGCTACTGTTGTTAGAAAGGTACTAACTGTTTTTTCCCCTACTTTTAAGTGACTCCTTAAGGAAATTACATTGTGGGTTCCATGCACTGGGAGGAAACAAAACTTTAATCCCTGGTTTAGTATTATGTTTGAACCATGGATTATGGTTTGTTTCTCTCCCCACAATTCAGGCTCTGTATACATGGTTTGTTCTTGGCTTACTGATCAGTCTTTGGGATTGTTGTTTCTTCCTCTGTGCATGAGCAGAGAGGAGCAAAACAGATGCGAAGGGCATGATCATGCCAAACCATTAGCTATGGTTTACCATGATATGTGAACAAGACCTTAATAGATGCTACTATGTAAATGCTACTGATTATGTGTTGCATATATTTCCACAATATTTCAGTGCCGGGGAAAGGCAATCTTTTCCCCATGTAGCAGGACAGTTGCTACTTGGAGTGGCTTTCTGGAACATGGCAGCTCAGACACCACAGCCATCCATTAGTGTTATCACTGGTGATAAGGAGCACTGTACTTCCCAGTGTATGTGCTACATTTTACTGACAACAGAATATTGTGCAAAATAAACAGATCTTGCATGGTTTTTGCTTGAACCTTCCTAGGCTCTTAAGATCAGTTTCAGAGGTCCTGCTCTGGGCTGACACTAAAAGTCAATCAAGACGGTGTTTACCAGGAGCAAGCCTGGCCCTCTGCCTAGTGGCCTTTAAACAGAATCAGGGACATCTTATGCATATCCGGCGCCGTGGTGCAAAGATCCCTCCAGTGCTCCCCCCTGTTTCCCACGCAAGAGCGCCATGCGCAGTCACTCTGCACATGCCCCGAGGGCGGAATCCCGCTTCGATCCTACATATCCCAAACACCTCTTGCTTTCTCCCCCCCCAATATTAGTCCTTTCCCAACCCAAGAGGCGGCTCAGCCCCCCGTGGGCGTGCCTCTCCCCCGGGACCCTCCGCAGCCCACCTTCTGCTTCTTGCTCGCTGCCGGCAGGACCGATGGTGGTGACGCCAGACTTGCACTCTGCTGGGCAGGGCCAGGCACGGCGGGCCGCCGGAGGGGGCGGCCCGACGGGCGGCGACACTGCCAGCTGTTGTCTGCCTCTGCCTCCACCTGCTCAGCCGAAGCGGCTGTGCGGCGCTGCCATCCAGGGCTCCGGAGGAGGCTCCGGGCACAGTGCGGCATGGCGGAGGCACCCTCCAGAACTTGGCGCTGTGGTGCCTCGCGCCACTAGCCTCTATGGCTAAGACGCCCCTGAACAGAATCAAAATACTTTTTCCTCACACTCTCAAGCTTTTTACTGATTTTATTGCTACATGAATAACACCCTCCTACCTGGCATTATTTTATTACACTATTTGTTCACAATACCGCTATTTGTGGTGTTGTGTTTAAGAACATTCTAGAATAAACTGCCTGGTGAGTTTTCAGAAAAGGTGGGATAGAAATAAAAAAAAAGTTATTTGTTTATTTATTTGCAACAGATACAGTTAAAAAACCCAAGTATGAAGCCTTTGGTTTACACTGCTACAATTTTAGGAAGAGAATGTGCTGATTTTTCATTACCTAAAGGAAATATGGTCACCATTCCCCCAAAGTAAGTAGCCTTCCATTTTGTTTTACTGAATGAGATAGCCTCTATTCCTTCTTTATCTTTTGTAGGATATTTTGCAGAACAGCAGATGTCTGAATGAGACATAATGTTCCCAGTCTTCAAATCACATTGTATATTAGAAGCATGCTATGAGCTTGTATACTCCCTTTTCACTTTCTGACTTTCCCTCTCAAGTATGAGAGGAGGGAGTGTGTGAGCCCATGATGTATTATGTCTGAATCGGATCGGGGTAAAGCAGCAAATACTAAGTAAAAGCTTTCCCTCGGTGCTTGATCTCTAAATGGATTCAAATAAGGAGCTCTTCCTCTGCAAATTGCCATTTTACATTTCTTGCAAATAGTTCAATAGGTTGAGCAGCACAGATCATCCCCTGCTGCACTTTGTATTAATCTGAATTGCTTCAAAACGAAGTGACGGTACAAAATTAACTTGCAATGGAAAAAAAAATCTGAAACGTTAAGATTTCTATAATTCAGTTCCTGTTGCTCTTTATTAACTTATGGCTATCTTTATTTTATTTTTAAGTTAAGTTAGGTGCATATGTGTGAGACAATTTTAGGTCTCTGGTAATGGGGAAAATAAAGCTGGAGAGGAGGAGGAATTGGAGAGGGTTCAGATGGAAGTGGATGCAGCTAAAGAGGGCATTTGCAGTGTTGTGGAGGAGCAAGAGGGAATATGTTAATGTCCCTCCCTTCTTAAACTTCCCTGTGTTATATTCCTTTGTACCTCCCATAATAGAAACAAAGGATGAGTAGCCCTCAAATGTTCTGTAGTACCTTCACACAATGTATTTGACTCCTGGTACCATGGGTTGTCTTCAACATGAAGTTGAAGACTTCATGTTGAGCTACATGAAGTCTACAACTCCTACAACTCCTTCTCATTAATTTAAGCTATCTGAGGTAATCTTCCAAGTCAGGAGAAATAAGAATATAAGGATATAATATGTTGTGTAAGTAAGCTTACAGATAAGTCAGCTGTATTTTCTTTTCCTTTCCTCGTCTGCTTTGTAAAATTCTATAAAAATTAAAAAAGCTTTATTTTCTAACTGTATGGAATTTTGCCAACTCTAGTGCATCCTGCTTTTTGACATTTTAACACAGTAGGTTATTTTTAGTCAATAAAAATAATTCAGTGTAAGCTACTTGCTTAAATCTATTGTTTTTAAATGTTGGCAAAATTGGGAATTTAAGGAGTTGTTGACATAACCTCCAAGTAACGTACTGTTTGTTCTCTAAAATCAGCTGTTCATGATTATCAGCTAAGGTCTGGATGAGCTGTCTAAAATATTTAAAACAAGTACTTTAAAGGAGTGAAGAAAATAATAGAAACTGAGCTTTGTAAATAGACTGATTGTATCCTACACTTGTCTCCTACAGCTCAGCTTGCATAGGTGCCGTGGCAACTAGGAACACATCCCTTGGACCCCCACACATTCCCACCACATTTTATATATTGTGGGTGGCTGAGCACACTGCAAAGCAAAGTAATAGTGGGGCTCTCATTGCTTCATGTATTAATTTTCCCAGCATATCTCTGGGCCCCATGTAATATGAGATCCAGAAAAAGAACTCTAGAACATCTGGTGAAAATAAATACTAATTTGAACAGAATGCAATGAATTTGGTATAAATTTTATTCAGAAAATTATAAATAATTTAAAAATTACTTTGGGTTTAATTTTAATGGCTTAATGTACACTAAGCTTTCTGTGCCAGTTTTAGTCAGTGGTGTTCTGTTCATTTTTTATTTATTTTTTAACTATTCAGGATTCTTGTTCTAGGGTTTGTAAGGCTTATTCCCCCCCCCCCCCAGCTCTTCTGTTGTCAAATATTTATTCAATACATACTTTTACTAGATTTGATTTTTTTTTACCATTTTGTGATTTATTCTCGGAAAGACTTTGCCATAATGTCGTTACAAAATACATTGCTGTATTTCCCGATTTAGGAGCCAAACAACCATAAATGTGGAGTTTACTAGTCGCTTCCTGCATCCCGCTGAAGCTGTGCTGTTACTTATTACAAAGGCTTTAACCGGAGTGGTTGGGGCTACTATGGCTTTCTCCTTGATGACAAAGATCAGTCGTATTAAACCTGCTGTAGGTACTATGCGCTTAATGGGTAAACTTGATAAAATCTGTAGTCCGTTAGAATCAAGTTTTCATGTGTATTATAGAATAATAGGTCATATTTATTGTTTGTTCCAGATAGCAAACACCCAAAGATATTATATAGTGAGTCGAGGTTTAAAAATCTCTCTGTTATTGAAGATGCTGAAATATCTCTTGCATTATTAAAACAGGGCTGAGGAACCAGTGGTCCATGGTTCAGATGCTTCAGTGGAGCATCTCAATGCACCATGTAGCATCACCTTTTTGCCCAACCTCCCATTTAACAGGCTTGAAAAAAAGCCCAATTGCTGTGAGATGTGTATTTTCTGAGGAGGAGGGATCACAGCTGGGAAGGGAAGAGCGAACACTCCTGGGCACTGTGGTGCCCAGCCAAAAATAGTGCCCCACTCCACAAAATGTTAACATGCTTGTTTGAAGCCTAATTGCTGGAGGCTGGGGAGCAGCAAGTGAATGTGTGTCCCCCAATTTTGGCCCTGCCTGCTTTGGTCCTGCTCACCACTGCCTTGCAGCCCCCAGAATATTAACCATGAAGGAATGTGTCCCCCAGGCTGAAAAAAGTTTCCTTGCTTTTGCCAGTTCCGCTCATGTGTGAACATGTATTTTACATGGGTATTCACAGGAAGTACTGATTTGGGGAATTAGCAATGCTCTTCTTTTGATTCTTGATGGAGACAGTTATGCACTAACCAAATTGCATTGGCTTTGAATACCTTTCTTACTTTGAGGGATTTAGCACTGACCAGTAAGGAGACAATATTAGCTTGGTTGCTCTGGAGAGTTAGCAATAACTAAACTGTTGTTGCAGTTGTAATAATATTTATTTATAAAATAAATATGGTTGAAATGTAATAAATTCAAGTATAAAATGCTTTAGAAGCAATAAACTGGCACTGAAATGCCACCAGAGATACAGAAGAGAAAGGGCTAAGAATCCATTGCACAGGATAACCCAGCCACAAGTTGCCTGGAGCACACATTTAGTTACTGTTGCGAAGAAGGGAGAGAACAGAGGGTAGAAAGTTGCTTTATATAGAGTTTGGAGTTAAGAGAGAGAGACTTAGCTTTGCTATGGGAAGAGTGAAAGAATCACAAAGGGTGAAAGGTTATATACAAAGTCATCCTTTCCCCCACCTTGTGAGAATCAGAGGCAGGCAAGGAAAAGGAATTAAGGAAAATAGGAAGAGGTAAGAGAATTGAGACTCTAATGTTTACCTTTCTTGTGGTAGACAGAAATCGGAGATGGAAAATGCTTGGCTTCTCTGTAACCTAGAGGTTTGCTTCCAGGAATTGGCAGGCAGCACCATCAGAGAGAAGGGGTTATTTAGTAAACGGTCTGTGCACAATAGCTGAAGAAGTTGGTTATCAGAAACACAAGATAAAACTGCCTCTCCACAACCACTGGCTCATGTGTTCCTTGTAAATCCACCATTTTCTATTAAAAATAGAAAGAGTCATCCTTTGGAAGACAGCAGCAGATGCCCTCCTGCAGAGAGCTCATGGCTAGTCCAGAGGGAATGAGGGAAGTTTAAACGTAAGACTAAAAGTAAAAGGAGATGAGAAGGGTCAACTCCCACTGGGTGTGCCAACTCTAGGGAGCCAGTGTTTCTTTGCCCCCCTCAGTATTTGTTGGAAAGGGGCTGTTTTGCCTTTTAACATTTCTATGATTATTTTATTGACATAACTTTGCACTTTTCAAAGTGTACATTGCACTACCATTAACCATTTTTGTGTGTGTGTGAAAACAAAAGGATCAGATTATTTAAAAATATAATTAACTCTGAATTGTGAGCTATAAGACTAATGCCTTTTTCATTTACTTACAGGGTGTATTAAAATGCAAATCTCCATGTTATGAGCTAAACGAATTAAATCTGCATGTTATTAGTCCTTTCAAAATGGATGGGCCATTCAGGTATCACATTAGATTGAAATGGTTTAGTTTCTAGGCTGTTCTGTATATTACTTCTTTCCATAATTTTCTGTTCTTGCTTTAAACATTAAAAAGCAGTAAATGTCAACATTTACCAGGACACAGATAAAATGCTCTGAATTATAAATAAACGAATGGTTTTCCAGGCATGTATTATTAAATTTATTTGTGTAAAATTTTGTAGTTGTTTTAAAGGATTTTGTATCCTAAATATACATTAATCTGATGACACATTAGCTTTGGCTTTTTCTCCCCAAAATGATGCTGTTGGCCACAGGCATTCAACTTTTCTGGCTACAGAGTTTTATGTCATTTTATTTGTCTTTAAAAGGTTGGCTAGCCGCTAGAGGCTGTACTCACCCTGGAAAAGAAATTTTCGGATTTAAGAGTTTTAAAACAGCATTATAAAATACAAATTAATAAAAACAAACTAGTTAAAAGCAATAGTTAAAATACAATACAGCATTTAAAACCAGCATTAAAATGCTGATTGGTCAACATCATCTGCACCTAGCATTCCACAGCATGTCTGAATACAGAGGTCTTAGCCTGTCAGTGGAAAGATAGTATGGAGGGAGCTACTCTAACCTCTATTGGGAGGGAATTCCACAATATGGGAGCAGCCACAGAACAGGCTGAAAGTTATCCAGAACTTTGGGATACCTGGAAGTTTTTGTTTTTATAAAGAAGACATTTCACCACTGCTTCTTTTAGACATGATGGGACTCTGCCTTGATTTAAAGAAACATTCATCACTCCCATTACCCACTCCACCAGTCCCCCAACAGCTGCTTTTATAAGCTGGGAGGAGCATGGGTCAAGAACACCTTGGGTAGGCCTAATCTCTCCAAGGATTTTGTTGTCTAGGTAAAAAGTACATGAAAAAAGCTTAGGTTTGGTTATTAAAGTATCTTTGCTAGTACAGAGACTTTGGGATGGGTAGGTCAAAGTTATTAAAATCTAAGTATTGCTGTATTCCTATTTTTGCAAATTGTTTGTTTTATTACCTTTAAATATTGTAGGCTTTTTGCTAAACTGGAAATATTTTTAGTATCGTTTTAGTTGAATCAACCAGTTGCATCACTGAGCCTGAGAACTTAGATCAACTCAGCCATATTAAACAATGTAAAATGAAAAGGTAAGTTTTCAAACTTATTAACTCGCAGCTCAGTGAGAGATAATATAATTCTGTCATTTTTTAATACTTCCTTAGTAGGTTATTGCACTATGGCAGTTATAGTAGCAGTTAAAATGAATGAATTCTGCAAGAGTGTAATTATACAGAGTAGTGGTACATGGGTGCGTGCATATGCACTGTGTTTCTTACACCCACATTCTGGTTTAATGGGTGAGAGGAAGGACCAACCTCATTCTTGTCTTTTTAAAGCAGCAGACGTTCCGTGTGTATATTGGTCATTATAGAAATAATGAAGCTTGCTAGGTGAATCCTGCCCATGAAGCAGAAGCCCTGTGCAAGGGGTTCCACTTGCGCAGTGTTGTTTTCCCCCTCTCTTCCCCTTTCCGCCACCCCTGGTTAATTGGCTTGGGGGGTCAGGAGACCCCACAGAACAGCATGTAGGCAAGGAGGAAGGGGATCATTTTGTCTAGCAGGTTGATTTGCTCGCACAGGTAGAACTTTTCTGCTAGCACAACGTGAACTCTATCCAGATGCTTAGAAAGTCGAGGTAACTGTAACTCAATTGCTCCTGTGTGAAGTTCCTGTGTGAGCTACCTTGCTGAGGACAAAAGTATCACCTGATCAAAGGCCCTTACCTGAGCCCTGCCCTGAAGGTATCTAGGAAGACTTCCCGTTTCTAACCCAACAGCTCCTATTGGGTGAAACTAGGCATTCAATATCCAGCCCCACAGAGTGCACAGCCTGGAGGGGCTGCCTTCAGAACAAAGGTGTCTAAGGGTGCTCAGCTGTTGATCTTGCCACCTTTCCATCTCCTGCACCTACCTGCCAAAATGTGAACAAATTAACCTGCTAAGCCACACTCATCACCTATGCCCTTACTCACTATGCCATGCAGCACAGAGTAGGTGATGAAATTAACCTGCAGGAGTGAACATGGGGCAAAAACTTCCTCAGCTCTGCAGTGACTGGCACCAAGATCAATCTTGCAGCCTAGGATGGGCCAGCTGGTTGCCGGAAATCAAAGGGAGGCAGTGCATGTGTTCTTCCTCTTCCTCAACCAACCACAGAAATGCTCTCCATCGATAGCTTTGCAACAGCGGTTTCTGTGAATGGGGTTTACATTGATATCTTCTCATCTATATTTACTGAAATTCTATGGTTGAAAATTTTTATATATGCATAGAACATTCACTTTGTACCTGATTACGGATGGAATATTTCAGTATTATTAACTCCTGTTATATGTGGTATAGTCATCCTTTCCACAATGGTAACTTTCCATATGTGAGGTAAAAAGAAACTATCACATTGTACTCAGTAAATTTATTTACCTCACTGTATTCCTGTAAGAGGTTTCTGAAAACTTTTGAAATAGGTGGAAGCTAAGAAATTCTACTCCATTGAAAGAGCACCACAAGCGTGACTGCTTTTAAGATCCTCCTAGAATTGGGGACAGGAGGAAATGCAGATTGAGAATCCCTGCTATAACCCAGGTTCCTTGGTGTGGTTTACCAATATATGAAAGTCTCTTTGAGGGCAATTCATTAAAATATATGCTGCTGCTGCTGCTGCTTCTTTATAGCCTTTATAACTGATGAAGCTCACATTAACCCTAACATTGCTAATTTCATTATTTGGCTGCAAGGTTTAATTATGGAAAATGTAATCCTGTTCCACAGAGTTAGATAATAGCAATAAATTAGTGTGACATGTATGTTCTGCAGCTGATTACTGTCTTGAATAACATACTTACAAAATGACATTAATAGGCATGAATAACCTAGGCCTACAATTACAATGGGCCTATTCTGAGTAGAATATAGTTGGATACAACCCTAAGTTTGTTTTCTCTTTGCTATATAATTGCCTTATCAGTTGTGATGGCTTCTAGATTGACTGTTCAGACAGTGAAATTTGAATATTTGTCTCTTAATCCTACTGTGTTCAACTGTAGCCAGGAACCAAAGTATCATGAAATGAATTTTGTGCAGCCAATAGGCCTTGAGAGTCATTTTTTTGTGAGCCGCCATTACCCATTCTTTTCTTTTTTTACTTTTATGCATGATTGATTAGGTATGATATAGAAACATAAATGCAGTACTGTCATTTTTGTATCACTACTCAACCTTTGGTATGGCAGAAAGTCAAAAGCATATTTTAGATAGTAGTGTCATATCTTTTTTCAGTTCTAGAACTCATCTTTAGCCCCCAAATGCATTTGGTGATCCACTTAATTATATTTTACCACATGCCTGTATGGTGGCAGTACTGCTGTTAGACCGCAAGCTGGTTCCTGATCCACCAGTTGAAGACTGCTGCTTTAGATACTCATAATATTACCTTACCTGTGATCAGTGTGGAATAATATGGGTTTTAATACTATACAAGATAAAACTAGGAGATTTTACTCAGTTATCAAAAGATCAGAATCCACAGCATAACAAATAAAAGGGGCAACGGGCTATGAACAAGATACAGGATATCAAACACAGGAGTTTCAAGGTTTCACTATGACATTTGTGTTATATTCTTTTGTTTACATGGATATTAGGAGGCAAGCCAGTCATAGAGAGACAGTATACCCTTTCACATGCAGAGAAAGTATACTGAAAATGAAAATAAGTATAAGAGAAATAGCTGCCATAAAGGAATATAAAACTGCCCTAAGGCTTCAGTCCTATGCCACTTGCTGATCAATTAGACATTTTCAGCTGTGTTTAGGATTGAACCAAGTAAGATCCTTCAGTGACACATGGCTAACCATGAGATAGTAAGTCATAATCTCAAGGGAACAATTTGAATTTACAATTACAAATTAAAATAAGCCAGTTAACTATATAGAATTGTAATTGAAAGAGCTCAGAGTAACTGAATAGATTGTTGGCTTAGGGGATTCCTTTGAGACTTCAAATAGATTTAGGAATTGCAGATGAGGACACATTTTCAAATTCAAGGTTACTCCATTATAATCATCTGAAGAAGTGTGCATGCACACGAAAGCTCATACCAAGAACAAACTCAGTTGGTCTCTAAGGTGCTACTGGAAAGAATTTCCTATTTTGTTTCCTATTTTGTTTCCATTATAATACTTAATGAAATAGAAATTCTTAGATTTTGTGGCCTAAATTAGACATTCAGGTAAATTACTGGGATTAAGACGATTTGCTGGAGGAATTAAAGATCAGATATCAAGATCAATTAACTCATATTTGTTATACACATGTGATACTATATTCTTTGCAAAAACATTTAGTGTAACTATTTAGGAAGTTATATAAGTGAAAGAAACATAAGGGGCAAGATTAAAGAGTCTTAATGAACTAGGTAGAAGATTGGTAGCGCATATTCACTGAATGTAACATGGCAGTGGCATTAAAATACTGGATACAGTGATCCAGGTCTGGTCTGAGTACAGTGGTACCTCTGGTTAAGAACTTAATTTGTTCTGGAGGTCCGTTCTTAACCTGAGGTACCACTTTAGCTAATTGGGCCTCCCACTGCCGCCGCACCGCTGGGTGCGATTTCTGATATCATCCTGAAGTAAAGTTCTTAACCTGAAGTACTACTTCCGAGTTAGCGGAGTCTGTAACCAGAAGTGTTTGCAACCTGAAGCGTTTGTAACCCGAGGTACCACTGTATTGTAATATCAAGAGATTATTGTGTAAGTGAGTGGAGTCTTCATACCATTTTAGGTTAGATGTCACTATACCTCTTCTTTCTTGTCCCTATAAAGTGTTTGTTGAGGTAGCTGAGGTCTCTTGTTTCCATGAACAAAATTTAATAGAATTTTGACCCATTATTAAACGAGAGATGGGTATGCTTCTTGGTAAGACTTGGAATAAGTAAAGATGGTTAGCTTTGACCAGTTTTTGAGCTTAGTTGTTAAATGTTTTATCAAGGGAGTAAAGTTCACTTTTTCTAGTTTAGATAGAGTCATAGGTATATTCACTCCCAGTATTTCTGGCCAGTTGTTTTGTGTCAGTTCAGTTGTTTTGTGTCAGTTTGGCGGGGTGTGTATACCCATCAACCCAGATTTGGCGAAGTTAACAGTGACCTCAGATATCTTGCCACATACAGTGGTACCTCTAGATGCGAATGGGATCTGTCGCGGAGTCCCGTTTGCAACCTGAGCAGTCCGCAATCCACAGCGCCGCTTCTGCGCACGCGTGGGTTGCGATTCGGCGCGGCTGCACATGCGCGTGACATCTGCGCATGCGCGACCCGCCGAACCCGGAAGTAACCCGTTCCGGTACTTCCAGGTTTGGCGCATTCATAACCTGCGCCGTTCGCAACCCGCAGCAAACGCAACACGAGGTATGACTGCATAGCAAGTTGGTGCATAACAGCAGGTAAAGAGGCTTTAGGATCAGAAAGAAATAGTGCAACATCCTATGTGAACATATCAATAAGATGGATTTTCCCAAATAATTCAAAACCTTTTAGATCCTCATCTGCTTTCAGTGCCAAAGCTAAGGGTTCTGTGGCCAGGGCAAGGTAATGTGCAGCCCTGCTTCATGCTCCCGCCAATAGGAAATATCTAAGAGTGTTCCCCATTCACCAAAACCTGGGCCAGTAACCCATAGCATAAATCCGAGAGCATATCAACCCAGGATGCACAAATACCAAAGGAACCTCGAATTGTAGAGAGAGACTGTCAGTTTAAACAATCAAATGCCTTGACTTCATCCAGCATCCCAAGAACAAGAGGTTCTGGACGTGATTGACCCTTAAAAAATGTATTGAGAATCTTTCTACAGTAATAGTAATAGGCTATGAATCCGACTTGGTCATGGTGGACATAGTTGGGTAAATTTCTTTAAAAGGCAATTGGTCAGTATCCCTGTAAATTAGCATTCATATTAGTCAATGAAATAGGTCTATACAGTATGATTCAACTTGTTAAGGTTTGGGTATAACTGTGATAACCGAGGCACCCCAAGATTCAGGAATTTGGCCTCTATTCTTTATGTCAAGAAACAGTTCGTTTTTCTTTTTTTTGTTTTTAGCTCCGAAGCTGACATACTGAATAAAAGACATGATGTGATAGGTGTAAAAAAATTCTGCAGTCAGGAGGACAGCTCAAATGCTGGTAAGCTCTATTTTTAATCATGTTTCTTATTGGTTTCACAGTTTAATTTGTTAAACTACATATAACATTTTTCTGATTACTTAAAAAAACCCTACTATATTTATAAATATTGATTTTTTTTTGGGGGGGGGGGAGGCTTATAGTGCCCAAATGTATTTTACCTTCACCAAAGAGTAACAATGTAATTCTGTATAAGTCTTTTGAGAAGTAAGTCTCACAGAATGAAATGAATTTTACCCCAGGTAAGTGAGATTGCACCCTAAGGCACTTCTAGCTTGAAGTGGCAGTGCACTGGTGTGGAGAGCAGGAGTGGGATGGGGAGGAGGAAAAAGGAAAGGAGAGGTGGGTTTAAAAGTCCTGCAAGTGCATCCTTTGATCCTATTAAGTCTATCTGCCGGGTCTTAGATCCACTTAAAATATTTTATAATGGAGCCTTTTTTGTGCATCTTTTTGATGGGGTTTCAGCTGAGCAATGAAACAGTCATTTTACTAATAATTCTGAGGACCTGCCTCTTCCTATCCGGTTATGGGTTCATTATTGTTGGCCCTATTTCTCAGTGATGTATTGGGCAGCTGAGCTCCTGAAAGATCAGTGATTTAAATATCTTATTTAAACAACTGTTAGTTCCTTGCAGCTTTTGAAAGAGGAAATATCTCATTTGTTTTACTGTTTTGTTTTGACATATATTAGATATAGGTTTTGACTTAAGACTTTATTTCAAAAAGGAAAAAACTATATTTCCTGAAATATATACAGATTCAGAGTGAAAACATAGCCTTGCTCCCAATGTTGATGATTAAGAAAGAACTGCCCTCCCCCTTTTCTGCTCTGACTGGCATAAAACAAGAGGACTCAGGAAGCAGCAGTGGATCTGCCACTCAGTTTCTCTCTAGATAGAATTGCTCTGCCTGCTGTTATCTTTATGGAGGAAAGATTGTTGTCCGGGTTAAAAAAAAAAGAGCTACTTCTAGTTATTTAACAAAAAAATCCGCAGTTGCTCTGTCTTGAATTCGTATGTATTTCTTTTTAAGTGTTTATAACAGTATACCTGTAACATATTCTAATATAATGCATAGTATATAAAAAGGTCTTCTATAATATATAGTATATAACATAGATCACAATGGAGAGAAGCTCTTATATTCAGGGATTTGTGTGCATTCAGCGGGATGTTAAAGAATGAAAGCTTTAATTCTGGAAGAGTAGTCACCATCCCTGCCTCTTGTTTTGAACCACAGTAACTTTAGGTAGAGGTAGATGTCAGAGAATTCTGATGAAAAAGGAAGCAGAAATTGCTACAGTTTGCATGTTTGTGTGTGATCAGGAAAATAAATCAGTCAAGTGAATACAGTCATACCTCGTGTTGCATACGCTCTGTGTTGCGTACGTTCGGGATACGCACTCCCGCCCCCTGGAAGTGTTTTCTGGAGTCCGTGGTAGTGCACGTGACCGCCGGATGCGTAGAACGCTTCTGCACACTTCGTGCATGCGCAGAAGTGCTCAAATCGCATGACTTCCAGGTTTTCAGGTTTTTTTTTTAACGTGCGTTCGAGTTACGCACACCCGCATTATGCACGGCGACCCGGAACGGATCGCGTGCGTAACCCGGGGTTCCACTGTATTTTTCCATGTATAAGACTAGGTTTCCCCCCTAAAAAATAATGTCAAAAATTAGGGGGCATCTTATACATCTCTCCCCATTTTTTAAAATCTGAGTCCCCCAAAATAGGGGACTTATACATAGGGGCATGTTATAGACAGAAAAATATGGTAATCAGCAAATGAAATATTCATTTCAATGTGTCAAAAATTGGCAAAAAATTCATTTAATTTAAGTTACATAATTAGTTACATAATCAATTTAGCTTACATTAAATAGCAGACAGTGGGATAGTATTTGGCAGAAATCAAACTGCAGCAGAACAGAAATAGCACTGATTGCTGGCCCGGGTGCAATGTGGCTGCAAGCAGTCAAGGGCTAATATGTGGAAATGAAATAATCACAGGACAATTGCTTTGGGATAAAATGGGCCACAACTTTGTTGATTACAGATGTTAGTACGTAGGTCTTGGCATAGGCATTGGGTGTGTATCCAGAATTACCCAATCTGACTGTTGATTGATTACTGAGTAGGCATTGGGCAAACCTTAGTCTTGGATGAAGGGGGGTTGTAGTCTCTTCCTGCCCCTCCAGTGCTAGGATATCCCATTAAAGGGATTTGGGGGGGGGAGTTGCTTATATCAGAGGCTCAGGCAGGGGCTGGGGCCTATAGTACTCCTCAAAGTGGCAATTCCTGCAGAGGTCCACTAATTTGATGTAAGTCTTAGAAATCCTCTGCTGCCAAAGTGACTCTTGACATCACTTCTGGCAAGTGGGCCAGAGGTTAATGGTTACCCAGTGCCTGTTCCAAATCTTTTCATCTGCATTCAGTAAATCTGTGGCCTTATTTGATCCAAACATAAGTGTGTGGTGTCCATTATTATATGCTGTCAGGGAGGTGGGGAGCACAGAGCGTCAGCACGCAGTTGCTGTGAGGAATTGATCAGAACCACAGGCGAGCCACCAGAATCCCCTGCAACCATTGGAGGAGGAAATGATGTCCTTCTCAGTTGTGTGAGAAACAGGTGCCTGCCCCCCACCCCTAGCACCAGGCCACAATCACTGCTCACTAGGGGAAGAGATACGTGGTCCTTGCAATGAATACAAATCAGAAGGGAAATCACTGCCATCTTAAACCCTGAGCATGATGTTGGGTTGTACTCAGTTAACTTTTAATCAGAGTAGATCCATTGAAATTAATGACTCTTAATTTCAGTGGGTCTCCTTTGATTAATAGTTGAATACAGTTACAACTGAATACCTATATGAAATTAACTGCATGATTGTTTGAAATGGACCTCTTTGCTGATTCCTGATTCAAATTTCATAATACAAATTCATAATACAATGCCTGTATTATGTCTGGTCATAGCATGTCTCATAGTAGCTGGGGTGATTTGCAACAGAGAATGGTATTAAAAGGAAGGATTAACACCCTTTCTCCCACACTGCAGGCACAATTCTAATTTCTCCCCTACCCCACACTCCCCAAGTTGCTTTTAGGCAGAGACAAACATGTCAGGAAATCCAGCCAATGTGTGGTTCTGACCCTTTAAAAAAGTGCCTTATTCAAAATTCTCCTGATCTTTGATTAGCATAGTTAAAGCTGATAAAAATGGAAAGCATTAATTAGCATTTTTCTATTATCTGTCAAGTTTCATTGTATTACTTAAGAATTAAAATATTACATATTGTTCTGTACTGTAACTGCATTCTTACAATGTTTCTATATTATAGCAGAAGAATTTACTAGCTCTGATGCTGTAGATGAATCTCCGGATGATGCATTGGCAACTAAGGAATCAAACTATTTACAAGAGTTCTTTAGCCCAGTGGATGTAGTTTTCCTGACGGGAGAAAGCAGTTCAATCCTCAAGCTTCATTATCTTCCTTTTATTATGGGAAAACGTTATTGTGCCATAATTTTGTTCAATGAACAGGTAAATATGTATATTTTTCATACATTGCCCTTGTGAATGACATGAGAAAAATGGGGACACTAAATCTTATTGTTATAACAGTTTATTGAAAATGCAAAAAATAAAAGTAAAATAAAATGCACCAACATCAAATCCTTGTATCCTAGTACATTCTTGCAAAGTCCTTCTGTCTTCTCCAATCCTCCATAGGTCCATGGACTCATAGGTAAATATTAAGCAATCCTGAAGAAAGTATGGAAGATGTTCCATATCCATATCTGCATGCCAACACATACCTTTTAAAACAAGCAAACAAACCAAAGCACTTTAAAAAGGCATTCATTCAATCAATGAAATTATTGCCTGCTTTTCGGTCAAATGATATCCAGCATCTTATAGCTGATTATAACAATATAATACAGTAAAAAGAAATTGCCCTGCTGATGGGGAACTCAAGAAATACATTGGGGAGAGTTGATGTTAAAAGCAGTCCCAGTCTCTTTGATATTTCTATAGCTGTTGCTGCTATTTTTATGAAAGCTCAGGTGAACTGGGGGAAATAGCATGCCCTCCACCTCTCTTCCAGCTCTACAATTCTGTGATAAGCAGACTGTAAGAGATATAACTGTCACTAGAACACATGTAGGCACATCACAGCCTATGAGGTGCATGTGGCTCTCCACCACTCTCTGTACAGCTTCCCCCCCCCCAATAAACCCACCAACTTTACCTTTTTGCTGAACTGATCAGCCATCAGCTAGGTGATGGGGAAAATCAAGCAATTTAAGATCTATTCGGACTGCTGGGGGTGGAGTTGTAAAAACCTCTGCTCTGCAACAATTCCAATATACATACAGTCACCATTGCTGTAGTGCTCTTAGCAATCTCGGCTGAATTGCTGTGTGTGTCCATGGAGGGAATGTTTTAGACGAAAACACACAAACACACAATTTCTTTTAAAGGATTGGTTTCCATATTCAGCAGTTTTGAACCATATGGCCATTAAAAAGTTACAGTTGCGTAAGTGTCTTAACGGGAGAGCTCAAGATTTTTCAACCTTTATTTTTAAATGCAAGAGTCAGCATGCTGTGAAATAGAAAAGAGCAGTACTGTTAATTTGACCTTCATTTATAGGTGTCAAGATTGCCTACAGGTATAACCATAAATTCTGTGTGTCTGTTAAATTGTAGCTGCATTTCAAAGTTAATGAGTGGGACCACACTGTCCTAATAAAGTCAGAAATATTGCCTTAACCCACAAGGATTAGAGCTCTAGAATGGGATGCCACGATAAATGATATTCTTAATGTTTGGTTATACATATGTGCAAAATGTTGGAATAATATCGAGTTCTCTTTTTGTGACTCCAATAAGTAAAGTATGTAACATGGGATCAGTCTAATAGGTTGATAAACCTATCCTTGAAGTCCTCTGCTGAAGACTAATGCACATTTAAAGGTCCAAATGGGTTAAGCCAATTACACCACATCCTTACATGCAAATAATGCATGCAATCAATGGGGGAAATGGTTTTCATGGCATTGATAAGGCACCCAAGTTAAATAATGACAAATACTTCTGGTCCTAATTCTTTCCTACCCAATGTTGAATTACTAGATTTATTTTATTATACCTTATGGTATTTCCAGTTTAGTTTATAAAGAGGCTTTAAAACGAAGACTCTCAAATGCATGAAATATTCTTGTAAGTCAAGCTTCAATGTTGCTGCAATGGATTTGTGTTTGTTTATAGTCTGAGAGGCTTCTAATTTGTTCTGCATGGATTGTTGTCGAAATTGAAATGCATATGTTCTTGTGTTTCAGATTGGGGAATTTGTGTACCTGGTGGAAGGAACATGTGATTTACCATTGCCTTCAGGCTTACTTCCAATGAATAGCCCAAATGTTCTGTGCATTAGCAGCAGGCTAGAAGGTAGAGTGGGGGTGTAAAAATATCTCCCCCCCCAACGTCAAACTTTTAGATACAATAAATTTCACAAGCAGTGAAATATTTTGCAATGTGGAGGCATCAGAAAACTGCCATGGAATATATAATTGTTTCTTTTCCTGGTATCTCAAATGGTAGTCAAACATTTTTATTTGGATTACAAATTACTTCTTGCTCACACGTATTTCTTATCCCTGCATATGCCTGCTCTCTACTGGTGCAAATAACAAAGGATTATTTTCAGTGTTCTCCATACATCATTATCAGTTGCAGCTTCTTTCCTGGTTGTCTCAGCATTGTATATTGGTAGCATATGGTTATGACTCTGCTTATATGAGCTCTATGCCAGGTGAATGTTTCTAGACTCCAAAGGATTGAAATTTGATGTACAGAGTTCTGTTCTGACCATTTATCAAAGCCACATGAAGTACCCTTAAAGGTATAAAAAAAGCTTCATGCTGTAATCCTTCACAGTATTTCAGGCCTGCAAACCTGTCTAGCTTTTTTTTTTTAACAGGTCTCTTTATATTTAGACTTACTTAAGCTTGCAGAAATCAAATTTCCGGTCTTTGTTCAATTAGTATCCTCTAGCCATGCTGCCATCTGGATTTATTACTGGTTGATAATGACCATGAGCTGGTAACCCAAACAGGCAATAGTTAAAGGAGAATAAAAGGTTATTTATCTGTAATTGTAATTCTTGAAGATAATAGCTTGTATAGCCTTCCTTCACTTTGCATGGATCCAAACAGCAAATTACCTTGGAAGAGCTACAGTTACTGCACAAGTGACCTTTCTTTCATGGCCTGTGATTCAGACATACTCCTGCATGTCCATTTAATGAGGGCCAAACAGCGCTGTCAGCAAGGGATTGATGCTTGCGGAGACAGTGTGCCCCTAGGCTTCTCCAAAATGGAGTATATACTGACAGTAGTACCAACGAGAAATATAGCTACATTTCTTTAGCACCACTGGGCCATAGATATACACAGCTTTGGCAATAGGGCATGTAAAGTCTCTAAACCTGCGTTTAATTGAACTCAGTTTTTACATACTCAGGATTTGTTCCGTGCTGTGCTTTTGAATGAAACCAGTAGCTTGAACTGTAATGCTAGCAATGACTTTTTGCCTGTTCATTTGTGAATATATTGGTGATTAGATCTGTTTGCACCATGCACAAATCATCAGCCATGTCCTAATGCGCATTCTTTTATATGTATTTAAACTGTAGAAAAACCTTGTTTTGGAATTTTCATGGCTTGCAAAAGTTGTTTAGAAATCTTTTTTAAAAAAACATTTTCCTTATTTTTGCTTACTGTGAAGTAATGAAAATCAAGAGTTACGGTATAAGATTAAGACTTATTTCCATCATGACAGCTAAAAGGGGAAGAAAATGTTTTAATAGCATTGTAGTTCAACTGTTTTAGTTGATAAATTGAAAACAAGTTTGAAAACAAGTGGATTCAAGCTGGTTTTCTCCTTGATTCCAGTGCATAATAGAAATGGGAATTCAGATTGCCAACTTTTTTCTAGCAGGAGTTCTGTATCTTTGTAGTTGCTTGACATGAGAAAATCGACAAGATGAAGTTTATTCCTTCACCTTATTTATCAGGTGCATTTTGTTGAACCATAGGTGTTAAAAGCACAGGAGCCCTGCTGAGAAATAAAGTTAGCAATGCTAGTTTTTGAGTTGTGTTGTCCTTGTCAGCTTTTTCTAACACTTGGCTTTTGGCTCTTGCTCTGGGAAGCCATAGCAATTGTTGCTATGGTACCAAATTTAGCATCTGCCTGGTGCAGGTGTGCTGTAGAAGCAAAAATCTTAGTTGGCCGTTGTTGATGTTACCTCTTGCTCTTGTTTATTACAGGTGACAGAGAAATACAACCAGTGCTTTGTCTGAAATGTTGTGTTGGTGATATGCTTCGAGAAAAGCTGAAGATTCCTCTTGTGAATGAAGCTAGGGAAAAGGCTCTGGCTCTTGCAGCACAACAGCAGATGTCTGCTTTGGAGTATGAGCGAAGAAAGGTCACTGGGACACTTGAGAGCAGCAGTGTTCGAGTTGCAGTTGCAGCTTTAGGTCTGTCACAAGTTGAGGTAAGAATATTATTGACTGCAGATCTTATAATTGTACTTGATTCATTACATTTTGAAGCTGACATGGAAGCAACACTTTGACTGCATACTGCACGATTGGAAAAGGCCCCTTATGTCAAGCTGATTACCATCTGAGCACCAATCTTGTAATGCAGTTTTCTCTGTTCTGTTATAAAGCTGCCCAAACCCCCGAAGTTTGATTTTGACATGTAACATCCAACCTGGGAGTAAGCATCTCAGCACATAGTAGCAGGGTTGGATCAGAACTATGGAAGTTCCTGGGCTAGCAGACCCTATTCCAGCCAAAACACAATTCATATGCACGAGATAATCCAGTTTCTTTCGACATGTCTGTGCCCAGCCCCCATCCTTAATTGTTCCAACTAACATAATTTTAGTAAGAACAGTATCATCCATTTCACTTGAAAAGAAAAATTGGTGTGTGCCGTAGTTAAGGGAAATACAGCATTCCTACAGGCAGAAGTTAAAAAGTAAACTATATTTGCATCACCAAATCCCCCAAATGGCTTTTTAAACAATAGGAGATTTTGAAGAGTATTTTGATAATTGTGTAATACAATTAAGAAAGTAATTCTGCAAAAACAAGGAAATAAAAATCTAGGTGCATACACAGAACCTTTTACATGCTTCCTTGTTGACTTGTAGTTAGCATGAAAACATTGTTAAGAATCAACTACACTGTTCTTTTATTTACAGAAAGATGCGCTGCACAACTTTCCTAAATTTTCTACAAAATATATTGAGTACAGTGTTGAAGTGAGCATGCCTGAATATTTTGAAAGCCCTGAAAATATAGAAATACCTGTGTTGGCATCAAGCAGAATTCATCCTACACAGCAGGGAAAAGGACATATTTGGTCTGCAGAAGAAAGAGGTGACAAGCATCTGATTAGTAAATTACTACTACTACTACTACTACTACTACTGTCAATAACAACACTCTTGATACTAATTCTGAAATTCTTCATATATCTTACCATCCTGTTTACTGCAGATGTTCTTCACTGGGAAGGGATGCCCAGTGAGTAGAACAATATCTGTACTGTGGAGATGAGAAATGGTCTGAAGCCGTTTACAACTTCTGCAGATTACAGGAGCATTTTCTTTTCCTCTGCACTTATTTTCATTATAACCAGGCATAAGGGGAGTGGGATGTCAGTCCTACAGGAAAGCTACTCTTGGTTTTTTAGAAGCTACTAACTACAGTAACATCAATGTAGTAAGACTGCAGATGTAAAATTTCCGGAAATTTTGAAGCCATGAGGAAAAAAAAAAACACGTTTCCCCCTCTGTTTTTTCCCGGGGGGAAATTGAAATTTTGGAAAAATTGAAAAAAAGTTCAGTGTGGAGTAGTTTTAAAAATTGTGTAAAACGCAGTGTATATAAAAGCATTATGCTTGCAGTAAAACAGGTAACCACCCCCCTTTCCCTCAAAAGCAACAACAAAAAAGCAAGAAACCATCAACATAAAAAACAATAAGATTTGCCCCTTAGCACCAACAGCAAATAAAGTTAAGGTCCACCTCAATATTTAAGCTCCATAGAAGGTCTACCCTTTGAGTAGTGCTTTAAAAAAGAAAAGAAACAGAAGACACAACATATACATGCAGTTTATTCTATCTCATTTTCTGAACTACTGCTATCATTTTCCATTTCTTCTTCCTCTTCCTCTTTGTCATTTTTCTAACGGACTTCTAAAAAACGGCTTTGGGAAAAACGGGGGGGGGACCCGTCCCCCCCATTTTTTCCGGGTTTTTTCCAGGCCTTCCCATCTCCACTTGAAGACAGCCGGGGCAACGTGTAAGGCAATTTTTTTGCATGCCTGGCCCAGAAGTAACCAACATCCAGTTATGAATAGTATGTTGCACTAAGGCTCTAAAACTCTGAAAGGAAAAGGAGTGTGTGTGTTTTTAAAATTGATTTTGTTATATATTGTAAACTGCATGATGGTAAGAGAGCTTCTAAGTAGTTTACAAAAATATACAACAGAACATTAAAATGACTGATAAAATATAGTTAAAAGCAGGTATTTATGAGTATTCAAAAGATGATTAAAGTCAGCAATGGTTTGTTGTTGTTCAGTCATTCAGTTGTGTCCGACTCTTCATGACCCCATGGACCAGAGCACGCCAGGCACGCCTGTCTTTCACTGCCTCCCACAGTTTGGCCAAACACATGCTAGTCGCTTCAAGAACACTATCCAAAGGAAGTAAATCGCATGCAGCTTCTTGTGTTCAGATGAGCCGACACACCAAACCTATCAAAACAATGTGTCTTGGCTCTCCTCATCCGATGAGGAACTGGAACTCATGACTTTTATTTTCCAGCTACAGCAATGCATAAGGCAAGTTACAGGTTGCAAGGATCATCAGTTACACAGCATGGCTAAGTGTGAGCCAAGATGTTGAACCAACAAGCGACATGTCCCCTGCCTTTTCTTTGGCAGGGCAGGGCAGTTACAGGAATGAATATGTCAAACAGCTGACAGGCACTTCTAGTGGGCTGGCTAGGTGAGATTTGAGCACGCTGGTATCTCTGCGACTCTAGGCCAGGGGTAGGCAACCTAAAGCTCATGGGCCGGATGTGGCCCAATCGCCTTCTCAATCCGGCCCACAGACGGTCCGGGAATCAGCGTGTTTTTGCTTGAGTAGCATGTTTCCTTTTATTTAAAATGCATCTCTGGGTTATTTGTGGGGCCGGCCTGGTGTTTTTACATGAGTAGAATGTGTGCTTTTATTTAAAATGCATCTCTAGGTTATTTGTGGGGCATAGGAATTCATTCACCCCCCCCAAAAAAATATAGTCCGGCCTACCACGTCCGGCCCACCACATGGTCTGACGGACGGTGGACCAGCCCATGGTTGAAAAAGGTTGCTGACCCCTGCTCTAGGCAATGGCATCAGATTTACTCCCAGCAGCCTCCTATGAAGGAAGCAGATGGTGAAGGTGACTCATTACACAAGCTAAGGAGTGTGTATCTGGAAGCAATAATGGGAGACACCAGTTTCCTGAATCTTCTTTGGAGGGTTGGTTTCCACCCTCTAACCCACTTGGACCCTATGAGGGATTCAACATTCCTTGGTGTTCACAATCCATCTTTTGAGGTTCAGAATCCTCTATCCCCCACCCCTGTTGGAACCCTCTCCAGGTCTTCTAAGGAGGATCTCGGGGTCTGGTCACCCGCTCCATGACACCTCCATGGGGACTCTGGCATAAAGCAACTTAAAATGCTTTTATTACATGATTATAGCCTTTCCTCAGGCTTCAAGTAATTTTTTTTCTAGTTGATATTTTTCGGGCTCTTCAAAAAGAATTTGTGCCTGAAAATAATAATTTACGGTTGGAAATTTAAGGACTGGACCTTTGGAAGTAAAGCTTGCGCCAGTGAAGCAAACAGAGCATGTGGGACAAATAGCTTTGATTATACAGGATATGTAGTGGAATAATCATACAAAAAAGGCCAGTGACTGATTTTGGTATCCAAAACTTTTAATTATCAACATGTTTACTGGAAATCTTACCAATGTTGTTGTTGGCATCCATCTGTTAGGAAATATTTTGAATAAGCTAACATAAAAATAAAATGTCTCAGAATTGCTTACCAGTTTTTCAACAAGATACTATCACACTTGCAGAATCTCAAAAGGGCCGTTGGTTCATTTTTAATCTCAAAGGAGCCCTTGATTCATTTTGACATCAACATGATTTTGTTCATGTACCTGAGTGAAATATTGTTACATATTTGTCTGCATATTTCACATTGTCAGTCTGTGCCATCTTTGTGTCTTAGGGGTCAAATTAAAGATCACTGAACCATAGCTGTGGCAATGAAAGGAGGTAATTTCAAGTTTGCCTGGTTGCTTAAATATTCAGGATACCTAATTTGGAATTCACTGGATTTTGTTGCATAAGTGCTCCATTGTAGTACCTAGCAGTTCGAAAGCACACCAGTGCAAGTAGATAAATAGGCACCGTTGCGGCGGGAAGGTAAACAGCGTTTCCGTGCGCTCTGGTTTCCGTCAAGGTGTTCCGTTGCACCAGAAGTGGTTTAGTCATGCTGGCCACATGACCTGGAAAGCTGTCTGTGGACAAACACTGGCTTCCTCAGCCTGAAAGTGAGATGAGCGCCACAACCCCATAGTCGCCTTTGACTGGACTTAACCGTCCAGGAGTCCTTTACCCTTTTTTTTTAACCTTTATGAAGAGAATACAATATTGGTTTATCTTTAACGTGTTAAAATACTTGTTTCTTTTCTTTTAAAAGTAACTTATCAATTTTCTCACACATTTGTATTCATACATTAATTAAATAGTTTGTAGCTTGGATTGTTGCTATTGGTGTTTAGGCTTCATAGAGTTTGAGTTGTGTGCGTATTAAGCAAAAGACTGCCAGCTGTCTGTGACATACCAAGCTATCTTCAATTACTTATATGTAATGCTTCAGAAAACAAATATTAGCCTATATATTCCAAATTCAAATTCCATCTTACAAGACTGAGCTGGATCTTTTTAGCAAAGAAGCGAAACTGCCTTTTTTATAATAAGCACAAAAATGAAGAATTGGCCATCATGTTAACCACAACTGCATGCTGATGAGATATTGTAAGGGGAATAGGAGTCTAATTCCTGAAGCTTTGAACAACTAATATGGTTGGCTGGCATTAAAAATAATAACAATCTGCACCTTGTTCCTATGACTCTAAAATGCAGACATCTTATGGTACCTTTGTACCATGTGAAGAGTTTTATCTGCTGATGTATGCAAATGAAACTGCTGTTAAAGGTACAGAAGCAGACCAGACCATCTTTCTGGTCAGTTGGCAACAGTGACAGCTGGACTTTGGAGTTATAAATACATGTGAATAATTCTGTAACATGCAATATTCCAATGAATGATTAAATAGTTTGCTTTGTACTTGATGCTTGTGAAGTGCTATTTAACTGTTAAGGCACTAACCACTTTAATATGCTTTTTTATTTTTTATTTTGTGCCTGAATAATTTAAGTGAAATTTTTAATAATTACATTCTGTCTTTTGGTGTGCTGTTCTTTCATGCTTAATCAATAGCTGTTCAATACTCTGAAACTAAAATAAGGGTGGATATTAGCTATTGGCTAATTCTATCTTCTTTTTAATTCTGTCTCTCCATGGTTTTTCATCTCTAATGGCCCATTCATTAGAAAGCAACACATGCGTGTGTGTCAGACGCAGGGCAGCACTAAAAGAAGCATATCTCTGTTTTCAGTAAAGTTAACTCTTTATTCAAAGAAAAGAACATACACTTGGCCTAGTGGTCCCAGCAACACTTCCCAGCAGACCTTGCCCCTGTGCAGCAGTTGCCAGGACTGAAGATCCCTGTCTTCCACACTTCTCTAAGGCTCCTCCTCTCCTGGCTGTTTCCCAAGCAGTCTCAAACTGCCCTCTGCACATTTCTGATCTCTGTTCTGCTCTTCCCATTACTATGCAGGTTCTTGGGAGGAGGGGAGGGGAGCCTGTTGCAGCAGGAGAGGGAGACTCCCTGGCTTCTTCAGTCTGAACTCTTCTCCGCTTGAACTCTCCTTGGTGTCCCACCATCAATCTCCTGGTCCCGAGCCTTCCTCCTCTGGGGTTTCCCTTGGGGGTTCCATGACTGGTGCCTCCCACCACTCATCTTTGTCCAGCCAGTCCTTGACATGGGCTACACTGTTGATTGTCACATCACTAAAGTTTTTAGAAAATAAAGCAGACCACGCAGCCAAACATCCTCCACTAATCCTTGCAAATAAGATTGAATATCATGTCACATCACATTACTTAGGCTAGCAAATCATTTACAATATGTTGACGTCTATGGTTGTTAGAACTAACATTTATTTCCACTACTCAATTTAGAAGACATAAATATTTACATATTTAATAACACTATCTAGAAAGCATTGATTATATTCTCTGCAGCCAAAGATGGAGAAGCTCTATACACTCAGCAAAAACAAGACCTGGAGCTGACTGTGGCTCTGATCATCAGCTTCTTATAGCAAAATTCCAGCTTAAACTGAAGAAAGTAGGAAAAACCACTGGGCCAGTAAGATACAATCTAAATCAAATTCCTTATGAATACACAGTTGAAGTGAAAAACAGGTTTAAGGACTTAGATTTGGTGGATAGAGTGCCTGAAGAACTGTGGATGGATGCTCGTAACATTATACAGGAGGCAGCAACGAAAACCATCCCAATGAAAAAGAAATGCAAGAAAGCAAAGTGGCTGTCCAATGAGGCCTTAAAAATAGCGGGGGAGAGAAGGCAAGCAAAATGCGAGGGAGATAGTGAAAGATACAGGAAATTGAATGCAGATTTCCAAAGAATAGCAAGGAGAGACAAGAGGGCCTTTTTAAACGAGCAATGCAAAGAAATAGAGGAAAATAACAGAATGGGAAAAACCAGAGATCTGTTCAAGAAAATCGGAGATATGAAAGGAACATTTCGTACAAAGATTACCACAATTAAGGACAAAAGTGGAAAGGACCTAACAGAAGCAGAAGACATCAAGAAGAGGTGGCAAGAATACACAGAGGAACTATACCAGAAAGATATAGATGTCTCATACACCCCAGGTAGTGTGGTTGCTGACCTTGAGCCAGACATCCTGGAGAGTGAAGTCAAATGGGCCTTAGAAAGCCTCGCTAACAACAAGGCCAGTGGAAGTGATGATATTCCAGCTGAACTATTTAAAATCCTAAAAGATGATGCTGTTAAGGTGCTACACTCAATATGCCAACAAGTTTGGAAAACTCAGCAGTGGCCAGAGGATTGGAGAAGATCAGTTTACATCCCAATCCCAAAGAAGGGCAGTGCCAAAGAATGCTCTAACTACCGCACAATTGCACTCATTTCACACGCTAGCAAGGTTATGCTTAAAATTCTACAAGGCAGGCTTAAGCAGTACGTGGACCGAGAACTCCCAGAAGTGCAAGCTGGATTTCGAAGGGGCAGAGGAACCAGAGACCAAATTGCAAACATGCGCTGGATTATGGAGAAAGCTAGAGAGTTCCAGAAAAACATCTACTTCTGCTTCATTGACTACGCAAAAGCATTTGACTGTGTCGACCACAGCAAACTATGGAAAGTTCTTAAAGAAATGGGAGTGCCTGATCACCTCATCCGTCTCCTGAGAAATCTGTATGTGGGACAAGAAGCTACAGTTAGAACTGGATATGGAATAACTGATTGGTTCAAAATTGGGAAAGGAGTACGACAAGGCTGTATATTGTCTCCCGGCTTATTTAACTTATATGCAGAATTCATCATGCGAAAGGCTGGGCTGGATGAATCCCAAACCGGAATTAAGATTGCCGGAAAAAATATCAACAACCTCAGATATGCTGATGATACAACCTTGATGGCAGAAAGTGAGGAGGAATTGAAGAACCTTTTAATGAGGGTAAAAGAGGAGAGCGCAAAATATGGTCTGAAGCTCAACATCAAAAAAACTAAGATCATGGCCACTGGTCCCATCACCTCCTGGCAAATAGAAGGGGAAGAAATGGAGGCAGTAAGAGATTTCACTTTCTTGGGTTCCATGATCACTGCAGATGGTGACAGCAGTCACGAAATTAGAAGACGCCTGCTTCTTGGGAGAAAAGCAATGACAAACCTAGACAGCATCTTAAAAAGCAAAGACATCACCTTGCCAACAAAGGTCCGTATAGTTAAAGCTATGGTTTTCCCAGTAGTAATGTACGGAAGTGAGAGCTGGACCATCAAGAAGGCTGATCGCCGAAGAATTGATGCTTTTGAATTATGGTGCTGGAGGAGACTCTTGAGAGTCCCATGGACTGCAAAAAGATCAAACCTATCCATTCTCAAGGAAATCGGCCCTGAGTGCTCACTAGAAGGACAGATCCTGAAGTTGAGGCTCCAGTACTTTGGCCACCTCATGAGAAGAGAAGACTCCCTGGAAAAGACCCTGATGTTGGGAAAGATGGAGGGCACAAGGAGAAGGGGACGACAAAGGATGAGATGGTTGGACAGTATTCTCGAAGCTACTAACATGAGTTTGGCCAAACTGCGGGAGGCAGTGAAGGATAGGCGTGCCTGGCGTGCTCTGGTCCATGGGGTCACGAAGAGTCGGACACGACTGAACGACTGAACAACAACAGAAAGCATAATTTCCTGAATACTTCTCTATTGTTGTTGTTGTTCAGTCGTTCAGTCGTGTCCGACTCTTCGTGACCCCATGGACCAGAGCACGCCAGGCACGCCTATCCTCCACTGCCTCCCGCAGTTTGGCCAAACTCATGTTAGTAGCTTCTCCAATCCTCCATAGGTCCATGGACTCATAGGTAAATCTTAAGCAATCCTGAAGAAAGTATGGAAGATGTTCCATATCCATATCTGCATGCCAACACATACCTTTTAAAACAAGCAAACAAACCAAAGCACTTAAAAAAGGCATTCATTCAATCAATGAAATTATTGCCTGCTTTTCAGTCAAATGATATCCAGCATCTTATTGTTGTTGTTGTTCAGTCGTTCAGTCGTGTCCGACTCTTCGTGACCCCATGGACCAGAGCACGCCAGGCACGCCTATTCTTCACTGCCTCTCGCAGTTTGGCCAAACTCATGTTAGTAGCTTCGAGAACACTGTCCAACCATCTCATCCTCTGTCGTCCCCTTCTCCTTGTGCCCTCCATCTTTCCCAACATCAGGGTCTTTTCTAGGGAGTCTTCTCTTCTCATGAGGTGGCCAAAGTACTGGAGCCTCAACTTCAGGATCTGTCCTTCTAGTGAGCACTCTGGGCTGATTTCTTTGAGAATGGATAGGTTTGATCTTCTTGCAGTCCATGGGACTCTCAAGAGTCTCCTCCAGCACCATAATTCAAAAGCATCAATTCTTCGGCGATCAGCCTTCTTTATGGTCCAGCTCTCACTTCCATACATTACTACTGGGAAAACCATAGCTTTAACTATACGGACCTTTGTCGGCAAGGTGATGTCTTTGCTTTTTAAGATGTTGTCTAGGTTTGTCATTGCTTTTCTCCCAAGAAGCAGGCGTCTTCTAATTTCGTGACTGCTGTCACCATCTGCAGTGATCATGGAACCCAAGAAAGTGAAATCTCTCACTGCCTCCATTTCTTCCCCTTCTATTTGCCAGGAGGTGATGGGACCAGTGGCCATGATCTTAGTTTTTTTGATGTTGAGCTTCAGACCATATTTTGCGCTCTCCTCTTTCACCCTCATTAAAAGGTTCTTTAATTCCTCCTCACTTTCTGCCATCAGGGTAGTATCATCAGCATATCTGAGGTTGTTGATATTTTTTCCGGCAATCTTAATTCCGGTTTGGGATTCATCCAGTCCAGCCTTTCGCATGATGAATTCTGCATATAAGTTAAATAAGCAGGGAGACAATATACAGCCTTGTCGTACTCCTTTCCCAATTTTGAACCAATCAGTTGTTCCATATCCAGTTCTAACTGTAGCTTCTTGTCCCACATAGAGATTTCTCAGGAGACAAATGAGGTGATCCGGCACTCCCATTTCTTTAAGAACTTGCCATAGTTTGCTGTGGTCGACACAGTCAAATGCTTTTGCATAGTCAATGAAGCAGAAGTAGATGTTTTTCTGGAACTCTCTAGCTTTCTCCATAATCCAGCGCATGTTTGCAATTTGGTCTCTGGTTCCTCTGCCCCTTCGAAATCCAGCTTGCACTTCTGGGAGTTCTCGGTCCACTTCTCTATATGTGTATGCTAAAAAGATGCCTTCATATTATACTCAAGAACAGGTTATCGTTTTCGCTATATGCCTTATGAATTCTGCCTCTGTTCAGTGTCTGGTGTAATCGGAGCAATCTTTTATTTCACAGTAATTTCCTGGAGCTTTAAACCTGCTCCCCTGCACAATGTTATCAGTGATCCTCTTTCTCTTTTGGTTGTGTTCTGTGGATGGCCTATTTTGTTTTACATACATACTAAGATATGACTTTTTGTGATGCCTACCAGTGTTTTAATCGTAGTTATGGATGGCTAGTTATGTGCCAGAACTGGTGACTTTAGAAGCAGATGTGCATCTCAGTATTGCACCAAAAGACATGTACAACCAGTTCAGTAGGATAAATGGGCATTGTGAACCATATGCAGAAGGAGATGTGCATTCAGATGTGTATCAACAGTGGAAGTACACATAGAAGGCCACTTCCTTACCAGATTAGGACAAGCATCTTTACAAAAATTATCATCTCAGAATTGTAGGTAGTATTACTGCTACTTCTCCTTGTGCACAGTGGGTGTGGGATGGGCCACAAATTGCTTGAAATGAGGGCACACAGTTCTTGTGTTAATTAAATTTTATCTCTTGGCTGCTGTTCTGTTAATTATAGTTTTGCAAATTGTAATATACCAGGAGAAAACACAAGTAGACCCAATCCTTGGATTTGTAACAAAACAACAAACATCAACAACTTGAATTCAATGAATAACATCTTCAACTTCTTAATTCTGCTAGAAATCAAGGTTATACAATATCCAACTATGTCAGTAAGTCCCTCTTGATATAGAATGATCTTTGTGTGACTCGTGAATACCTCCCCTGCAATTGAGCCAGATATTCACAAAATTATCTGCTTTGACTTCCTAATTTGGTGTCTTTTGGACAATTCTTTCTGCAGTACAGTATGTTTAAAAACTAACCCTACAAGGTGGACCAACTTGCTGTCTTCCAGTGCTTCTTCAAAAGACTTGGTAGAAGTGAATCAATCCAGGATGAGATCTTTGCTATGTATTTTGAGGATGAATGTTTATACGATGCAGGAAGTCATGCTTAACAAACTGATATCAAATATGTGTTTAATTGTACTTGGGTATCAAAACCAGAATGCAAGCATACCATGAAAAGCAGCTTTAAGCTTGGCCCAAGATGCTTTCTGGTGTGCAATAAATTCTGCAAAATGCAAATCCTGTGTAGCTATTGGGAGAAAGAATAGAACATGGGTGGTTAGGAAAATTAGACCTATACCGATAATAAAGGCATGTTATCTAAAATGTATTGCTAATATTTTTGTGTAAAAGAATTGTGAGTTTTGTCTTGTGGTACTGAATGTACTTAAACTATATACCAAAAAATTGAAAAATCACCTAATGTGGATATTTTCTGTGCTCCCATGTACTGCGTGAATGATACGAGATAGTTACAATCTAATTTTTTTTGGGGGGGGAATATTTATGAGCCAAGAATAAGTGAGCGAGTTTTATTACTAGTATAACTGACAAATGTGGGACGTTTTTGTGAAAGATAGCCAATGGGGATAATAACTTGGTGACAAAACAGAAAAGAGGTAATAATTCATAAATTAGCAGGTCATTAATCTTGTCTTTATGAGAGAACCAAGTAATTTATTTCAGAGAAGTTTGAAGCTGAGGTGGTATAATCTGTTTGATAGCCTGCTAATGTTGGAGGCACATAATACAATGCTGTGTTATTCCTGTTGTGAACTTGAGGTGTTTTTTTTTTTAAGCAATAACAAAGAGTTCAGGGAAAGTATTGACATGGCAATGGTGGCATCAATTAGTTTCCAGTTGGTAAAGGCTTGAATTGCTACTGAACACCATTTTATAACAGGAAAATCAAATTGCCAATGAAGACACTATTTGTTCATTACAGTTATTTATAGCCTGCTATTCAGGATACAAATCCTTCCAAGGCAACTGACAACATCAACTTTTTTTTTAAAAAAAGCAATAAACAATATAAAGCCATCAGGTTCCTTCCCAGTTGACAGTGTTGGATGGCCTTGTGTGGGGAGAGCAGGCTCCTGATGACTTCTTTGCCTGCCCCCTTACCTCTCCTGGAATTCTTACAGGGCAGTTGGTGGTAGGTGGTTGTGGTGGGACGGGGTTAATCCAGCAAGAGCTGGGTTGGAGGTCTATTTTGCCTGCCTCCCTTGGTCTCCTGAGCTTTTCCCCACAGGGCAGCTTGTAGTAAGACAGCACGGGGGCAGGGGTGGAGAAGTCCAGCTGGAAGAGGCTCTGGAATGGAGGATATTTAGATGAGATTGATAATGATGATCAGGATCTCCCACTTTTTAAAAAAGCAGCTGCAGAGGAAGCCAAATCATACTGTGGATGTGAGGAAGAGTTACCTCCCTCCCCTTGCAGGACACAAAACTACTTCTTGCTTCATGCGAGAAAATAAAAAGGTACTGGTATAGCACCTGAGTGTTTTTCTTCTCAGAGTAAACCCTAAAGCCTGAAAGGTGCATTGGCTACACCTTTTTGCTTCCTGCATCTTAACGAATTCATGGTCCACAAGAAGACCTCTCCTATTATTCCTTGACTGCTAAGCTTCCTCAGGAGTATTTGGTGAGGTGCTTTGTCAGAAGCTTTTTGAAGTATACTATGGCAACCAGACATGCATACCTACAAATCCTTACAGCCTTTTCTACTTTTATCTCAAAGTTTCCATGTAAGAATTGTTCTCTAAAATGATTTTTGTTCTCTAAAAGGACACACACACACACACACACAATATTCAAAGGTGCTGCCTCCCTGTCCTGTCAACTCATTTGCAACAAATTTAAAGATACTGTTGCAGGTGGTGTGTTAAGCCAGTATTTTTGGTACGTGGGGTTACTTACAAAAAAGGCTCTTAAATTAGTACTTGAATTTTTCTTTTGTTGCTGTTCAGTGATAGTACATTGTCTTGCATTATGTATGTTAGGATCACATTTTAATGGTCTTAACTGGAGTTGAGGCTCCAGTACTTTGGCCACCTTATGAGAAGAGAAGACTCCCTAGAAAAGACCCTGATGTTGGGAAAGATGGAGGGCACAAGGAGAAGGGGACGACAGAGGATGAGATGGTTGGACAGTGTTCTCGAAGCTACTAACATGAGTTTGACCAAACTGCGAGAGGAAGTGAAGGATAGGTATGCCTGGCGTGCTCTGGTCCATGGGGTCACAAAGAGTCAGACATGACTGAACGACAACAACAAAACTATGTCAAGATGATTATTTCTAAATAGAAGGAGTAAAGTCCACCTAAATGTTGCCATGGTATAAACCCCAATCTATAGTTGGTAGGTTGAAAGAGCAGGGACAGGGAGGGCATTAGCAGAAGCCAGTTAATTTTTGTTCTAATTCCTAATTGCAGTTGAGGTGCTTTTTATGTGATAGTTGTGAAATTAACTCAATTAATTAATTGCCCTTAAATTCTGGTCCATTTTCCACATATATGCTAGTGTCCAGTCAGATTAATAAAGTTGTATTGACAATTTTATTTAGAAAGGCTTTAGGCATCACCAGTACATCTCTCTCTCTCTCTCTCTCTCTCTCTCTCTCTCTCTCTCTCTCTCATATTAAAAATACTTATCCCTCTTCCTGTGTGGCAGAAGATGCTGCAGTTGAGCTTCCTATAATATTTAAACTAAAAATGTTTATTTTCTACCCACAGAAGTTGCAGAAGTTGAGCTTCCTTTAAAGTTTTTTCCTAAGTATCCTGGCCGATATCCTTGTCAGATTCTTCTTCAGTCGAAGTATGATGTCCGACTCTTTCATATAGAATGTGTGGTGAATACAAATACTACCGAGGCTGAGCTAGAGTTTGTAACTCCAGCATATCAAGCAGTGACTCAAGACATTCCAATAGTATGTCCATTTAGCTTCATCCCAAGATTTAAATAAGGCTGGTCACTACTGGGTTAAAACTGCTGACTGAGCAAACACATAAATATGTGTATAAATAGATGGAAAGCAGGGATGACAGTTCTTCCTGCATTAAGTTAATCTTTACACAGATTACCTTCTATATCTCTTGGCCACAAATGTATTATTATACTAAAAATGGTAGAAAAAGACACAGGCTTATCTTAAAATAAGTTAGCTCAAGGAAGTTATAGAAGGGAAGTTTTCCATCCTTTTCTCCCCCCTGCCCTGCAGCCACCTGTGCACTCTTCAAGCCTCTCTCCTGAGAAATGGGGAGTGTTGAGCTGTTGATGAAGGAGAGAATGCCTCTAAACTGGGCAAACCTCTGATTGATTTGGGGTCATTTATGTTGAGAAACCACCCAAAGATCTTCAAATGAATGGTGGTATATAAATTTAATAAAATAAATAAATAAATTTACCCTTCTTCCAGCAGCCTCCAATATCCCACACTGTTTAAGAGGACTCCTTTAACTCCCATCCTCAAGAGCAGGGGTCAGAAAACTTTTTCAGCAGGGGGCCGGTCCACTGTCCCTCAGACCTTGTGGGGGGCCAGACTATATTTTGAAGAAAAAAATTCCTATGCCCCACAAATAACCCAGAGATGCATTTTTAATAAAAGCACACATTCTACTCATGTAAAAAATGCTGATTCCCGGACCACCCGTGGGCCGCATTTAGAAGGCGATTGGGCCGCATCCGGTCCCCGGGCCTTAGTTTGGGGACCCCTGCTCAAGAGGCTTTTCAGAGGACACTGGTGGCTACAGTGGGGAGAAGGACGAGAAAGCTTTCTTCTGAGAACTCCCATCAGTTAACATTTCTTAGGAGACAGTACTAGATCATGCACTTATATTCAAAACCTATATTTCCCATGAGGACTTCTGCTTCACCCCTTCATCCTTAATTACTGATATGCATTGTACCTTTAGATATTTCATTTGGATTCTCTTCTGTTTCAGACTAACCTGAGTCAACAAGATTGGAAACTTAAAGCTCATTTAAAAGGATGCTGTTTTTATGGTCCCCCGCTTATATACGTTGCCCCAGGTGAAACAACTCCATACACCCTCATGTTTAAGCCAACTTCCGAATGTGTAATTACGGTAGGAGAACAAAACACATTTTTTCCTTCTTTGATTAGCTTTTCTACATTTAATGAGAACTGGTATAGCTGTGGAATTTATAAGTTCTTATAATGCAAGGGTATCTATAAACATAATACTAACAGCATAGAAATGACATTGTAAATGTGGTGACTTCAAAACATTCCAAAGTAATGTGAGAATGTGCCCATAAGCAAAAATGAACTAAGCATGTAAAGAGCTGAAGACTTTAAATAATGCCCTCTACAGTTATATCTATGTGTGATTGCTATTGCTACTGTAAGCCTCCTGGGCATGATCTGCACATGGAGTGAATGTGCTTGGCAGTGTGTGGCCTAGAAGTCAATGGGTATGATGGAGTCAGGTATCCCCATCGTGCTCTCATGATATCTTGAAGGAAGGGCCACAGATTGCATTTGGCTGGGCAACTTGACACCCACAATGCATCTCACTGATACTTGTAGATGATAGCTGCCTAGCTATTCATAACTTTTCTAATTTATGCCAGACCAATAAAGTGTTTTGTTAAAAGGAAATAATTTGGACTCCATGTGGCTGATTTATTTAGAATAAGCAGCTAGGTTATTGCATTGTATGATAGTGTATGGTTTGACTTGTGCAGTAGCAGTAATTGCCAAATGGATTTATAGATTGTGAAGAGTGTACATTTGGCTCGGATGCCCTACTGTTTCTGTATTTGTATGCTTACTTTTTACATTTTAATGTTGTTCTTTCTGCAATTCACTCAGGGGGTTGTACATGATATGTTCATTTGCTTATTTAATGGATTTATAGACCACTAGGGCCTGACAAAGTGTACGCAGTAGAGATGATACACAAAAAGGTAGACACATCACGTGGTATAAATCATCATGAAGAAACACCCCCATATATAAAACAAAGTTGCTCCGAATCATATAGCTGAAAACACATTGAGGAAAGAGATTAAGGAAATATATAGCTTGAAATAGATGTTTAAGGCTCGCTTGAATTCCTGCACTGAAGGAACTAAGCATAAGTCATTCAGTAATGATTAAACGATGGGGCCAGCACCAAGAAACCCCTGTGCTTTCCAAACGAACTGATTTTACCAGTAGGCACGTGAGCAGGACCCCCAAAGCTGGTTGTATTGAACAGACTGGTCCTTTAGATAACTTGTACCCAAGCTGTTAAGAGTTTTAATGGTCAGCACTAGCATTTTGAATTGGGCCTGAAATGGCACTTGTAGCAAATTGAAATGCTGCAACATTGGTATCACATGTTCTGACTTTACAACTTGCATCAAACATCCATGCAACTGTATCCTGCCCTCATTGAAGTTTCTGAATAGTCTTCAAGGCAGCTCTGTGTAATTCTTCATCCCAATAGCACATTCAGGTATCATTTCAAGTGGACTCTGAAGTTTTGCAGAAATGTTTGCACCCCGCTGAATGTTCATTTCTTTCACTATCATAGGGGGAACTCATTTTGCAAAATGAAGCAGATGGCACAAAACATGTCTTTGTCCTGAAGGGGACTGCAACAAAACCTTTGGCGATGGATTATCTTGCGATAGAGTGCCGAGTTAGAGAGATTACACAGAAGCTCATAATGGTACCCAATTTTACCAATGAGGAATTGCACTACAAGGTAAAATTGTGCAGGTTTGAATACAGGTTTGAGTAAAAGTAACAATAGTTCTCTGCCTAATACATGTATTATTATGATTTACTGGAGCATTTGCTATCCCACTCATCATTATGAAGACTATCTGAGTGGCAGATGATACTAGAGTCATCTTGTCCTCCCTTCATTTGAAAATGTCATATTCATATTGGAAAGGTTTACCACTGCAAAATTACTAAAAATGAGTGATGTTTAAATTGTTCTTGATGGTTTTCCCCTGCCCAGTGTTAATTTTTTTTAAATACTTCCACCATTACTTTAATTCAGTGAAGTATTACAAGTGAATTGTAAGCACCAGTTTTTCCACAACAAATTGAGCTACATTACAGACCTTCAGCCAACGATATGGCTAGTTAATTCAAACCAGTTGGTGGAGTTCAGATCCTGCTCCTTTGCCACATGGCCTGGTCCTCCATTCTCCATTCTCCATAGTAGCAGGTTGTTTACTTGTTTGTTTGTTTGTTTAATTAATTAATTAATCAACCAACCAACCAAATCAAATCAACCAAAAGCCTGGTTGAAAAGGAACGTTTTTGCCTGGCTCCTAAAGGTGTATAATGAAGGCGCCAGGCAAGCTTCCCTGGGGAGAACATTCCACAGACAGGGAGCCACTGCAGAGAAGGTCAGTTCTTGTGTGTTGCCACCCATCACACCTCTCAAGGAGGAGGCACACATAGAAAGGCCTCAGAAGATTATCCCGTGATCTGGGTAGGTTATATATTTTGTGGTTTTATATTTTGATTTTGTTCTGTGAACCACCCTGAAACATTCGCTGCAGAAGAATACCATGGTCGATGGTAGTGAAAGCCATTGAGAGGTCGAGAATAATTAACAGGGATGTGTTTCCCTTGTCTATCTCTTGACAGAGGTCATCCTACAGGGCGACCAAAGCAGTTTCTGTGCCAAAACTGGGCCTAAACCCTGATTGAAATGGATCCAGAAAATCAGTTTCTTCCCAAAGCACCTGGATCTGGTCTGCGATCACTTGCTCCAGAACCGTGCTCAGGAAAAGAAGATTAGTAACTGGCCAGTAGTTAGTTAGGTTTTCCGAATCCATGGAAGGTTTCTTAAGTAGCCGTTTTACCATTGCCTCCTTCAAACAGGCAGGGACCACCCCCTCTTGTAAAGAGGCATTGGTCACCTCCCTGGCCAGCTGTTCCTTCCCTGCTGGTTTTTATCAGCCAAGAGTGGCAAGGGTCTAGAGCGCAAGTGGTTGCCCTGACCTATCCGAGCACCCTGTCCACATCCTCCAGCCTTACCAACTGAAACACATCCAACACAACAGGACTAGACTGTGCTCTGGACACCCCCTGAGATTCATCTGCTATACCAGTGGAGTCAAGGTCTTGGTGCATGCAAGTGATTTTATCCTCAAAATGCTTTGCAAACAAATCACAGCGAGCTACATCTGGTTCTACCACCTGCTTTCGGCCAGCCTGTACAACTTGGAAAAGTTTGCTGGGTGAAATAAAGAGGATGCAGTGGAGGCAGCAACATATGTCTTCTTTGCTGCCTTCACTGCCACTAGGTAGGCTCGATAATGAGCCCTTACCAGTGTTCGGTTGCATTCATTCAGATCTTTCTTCCACTTGCATTGAAGCTGTGTTCCAGCTTGTTTCCTAGATTTCTAGGGGAGTCTCTCCTCTCTGCTCTTCTCCCAAAATGCTACAGGAGCTGGGTGATGTGTGCCACTAATCAAATGACGGCAATAGGATTGGTTGCTTGTAATAGATTACCTAGGCACTTTCTGTACAACACTTGCTTGGAGGTTTTCTCCTTTCTGCCATGTATTTTATTTTTATCAATGAATCCTGAAAGGGATCCAGTTTACAATTCTCCTCTCTCAACTGACATCCTTCTTTCACCTCAAAACTCTCTAAACATCTGCTTCAACTGAGTGTGCTCAAAACTTTCTCATGCTCATTTTACTAAAATGAAGCCAGCTTTTGTAGGACAGCTTCTGGCCATCCGTGAACTAAGGAGTTAAGGTTTGACCCAACACTTATTTTTCTACATATAATCTGAATGTGGAAGTTAATTTAAGCATTTAAACAAAGCATGTACAATAGCCCCATCATGACAATGTTCTAATACTGCATACACACACAATTTGGCAAGTCCAGATAATAGAAGCTGAAGGAAGGCACTCTGTGCCACAGAGGCCACCTGAGCCCCAAGTGACAGCTAAGGATCCAGAAGTGTCCCCAAGCTACATATCTTCAGAGGGTGTGTAACCCCATGCAGAGCAGGCAACCTCCCATCCATCCAGTCTGGGGAACCATCCACTAACAGTGCCTCAGTCTTATCTGGATTGAACTTCAGTTTGTTGGCTCTCATCCAGTCCATTATTGAAGCAAGACAACAGTCCAGCACATCTACTGCCTCACCTGCAGATGTAAAAGAGAAGTAAATCAGTGTGTCATCAGCATATTGCTGACAACATACTCCAAAACTCTGGATAATCCCACCCAGCAGTTTCATGTAGATGCTAAACAGTATGGGGGATGAAATCATACCCCAAGGAACCCTGTATTGAAGCCTCCATGGGGCTAAAGAGCACTCCCCAAGCATCACCTTCTGGAAATGACCATCCAAGTAGGATGAGAACCACCACAAAGTGGTGCCACTCACCCCTAAATCGGGGCAGCCACTCTAGAAGGATACCATGGTTGATGGTATTGAAAACTACTGAGCGGTCAAGGAGAATTAATAGGAACACATTTCCCTCTCTCTCTCTTGCAACACAGGTCATCATACAGGGCAACTAAAACCAGGCCTAAACCCTGTTTCAAATGGATCTAGAAAATCAGTTTCATCCAAGAGTGCTTCTTCCAACAAAACACTTTAAATAATTTCCCCTTCACATCTGTATTCTTCTTTTTTCAAAATGTTCCTCATCACAGAAGTTTCATTTTTATATTTTTATTAGGTATATAATATGTGATGACATCTGTTAAAAGAAAACATGTGCTCCTTATCCAGATTCATCAAATTTGGCATGCTAGAAATGCAAATAGAGCACACAATTAAAATTTCCCCTTTTATTTTGACATTTTAAAATTTTGTGGTAATAGCATGTTAGATGCACACTTTGTATAGCTAGCAAGCTGTAACAATTTATAGCCATCTTAATATTTTGGATTTTTTATTGGCATTTGTGCTCTTTTTATGAGATATATGAAGCCATTAATTTAATATTACTGCCATTTCATTAAAAAGTTAATTATGCCATGCATATGTTCCTCAGGTTACAAACAAACTACAGTGCACCTAATCTGTATGGAATAAATTGACGTAACTCTCATATGGTACAACAAACTCTTTGCAGGGTGGCTATTTCCAGCAGTAGTTTATAAAATTAAATTCTGTGAATTAAATACTTTTAAACCTTTACATATTTTGGTGATATAAAGTATGATTTGCTGGGGAAATAGAGATGATTGAAGATTTGAAGTCTTTATAGTAATGAAAAATAGTTATGAAAAACTCTTGTTAGATGAAAGTAAAAAATGATTGGACCTCTGGTTCACAGGTTTGCTACCCACATATGTGTACACACTTGCAGTGAAAATTATTAATTAGTGGATAGCCAGCAACAATGGAAAGCTTCAGTGAGATTCTGTTGTGAGTTGAGGACCTGCCACCCGCTTAGAGATAAATAAGACACAAGGACACAAGTATTTTATGTTAATGGGCTAAACAAGGCCACAACTTTATTGGTTACAGCATGTGAGTGGTATTGGCTTAGGCATTGGATCAAACACTCTATACATGACTCCACCCCGCGCAGTGAGGAGTCATTCGAGGGTTAACAACCAGTGAGAGGAGCTTGTTGATGCAGATACAACTGGAAGCTTCCCCTGATGTCACCAGGGGTCGTGCCATGGCCCTAGCCACCAGCAGGGCATCGGACAGGATCCACGACCATTGGATGGATCCCTTTTATTGGATACCCAAAAGAGAAGGGGTAGGTGATGGCCACAACCTGCCCTCCAACAGACAACACATATTACATATTCCAATGCCTAACTGCCAATACCTTAAAGTTGTGATGAATTGCTACGAGGTAGGCGAAAAACCAAGAGGCTGGTGCCAATTTGCCAAATGGATAAAAATTCCTACCAAGCCCCTTGGCCAACCGAGGCAACCAACCAAAGTCCATAGCAAGGTCAAAAGCATAGATATGACCTAAAGGGAGGGTGGGCGGATGATCTGACGAATTCAGGAAGCAGAATGAGGGCCCGGCGCTGCCGTGGCCACTCAATTGCGACAAAACCCCGCCCACAAGCCAGCCCTATTGGCTGGCTGAAGGGCATGGTGCGGCAGCCGGAATAACTGTTGCAGGGGGCTGAATACGCCCCCCTGCTGACGCAGGAACCAGCTCCCACTCACAACTCCTCCCCTCTGGTAGGAGGAGAGGTTTTGTGACAACAGTTTAGCTTGGAGGATTAACCATTTGTATGTTGAACCCTTGATCTTCATAGCTTATTAAATCTAGCAGGGAAGAAATATCCAGCTGGGTCCAGAAAGCTGTAAATGCCCACTTGAAAGAGGAAGTGGTTGCAGATTATTTAAAAGAAGTGACAAATTGACTGCTCCTGAAGAAATGTAACCTTGACTCAGAAGATGTTAACAACAACAGAATGGCAACCAGCTTTCTCTTGTTGGGCAAGGTGCTCAAGAGAATGGTGGTTATTCAGCTCCAGACATCCTTGGATACTGATTTTCTAGATCTGTTCTGGTTATGTTTTAACTTTGCTTTGGGACTGAAATTGCTTTGGTCACCCTCTGCAGTGACCAAGAGAGAAGCCCTCTTGATTCTCCTGGACCCTCTCAGTGCCTTTTGATCTCATTGACCATGGCAGCCTTCTGGATAGGTTCTCTGAGTTGGCATGGGGGGGGCACTTGTTTGGTTCTGCTCTTGTTTGGCTGGCCGATTTCAGAATGAGATGCTGAGGGACCAGCACTTGATCCCTAGGCAATTGGGCTTTGGAAGTCCCACAATATTCTGTTCTTTCCCTCATGCTGATAAAATGCTCCCCTTGAAATTATTTAACAAATAAAGCAAGAACTACTGGAATAAAATGGAAGAAAAATGTCTCTACCTTCACAACCTGGCTTTTTCATATACCATTATCATTCTGTTGTTATTCTTTCATTTTCTTACCTGCACTTCACCATAAAGTGAACTTTTTAAGATTTGGCACATCTCTTTCCCTACTTCTTCCTGTTCTCCTCACTCTTTTATTTCTGTGGTGAATTAATAAAAACAACTGATATACAGTGGACGCTCGGGTTGCGAACATGATCCGTGCAGGAGGCACGTTTGCAACCCGCAACATTTGTAACCCGCACCGCCGCGTCTGTGCACGTGCCTGACACGATTCAGTGCATGTGTGTGACATCATTTTGCGCTTCTGCACATGTGTGAGCACCGAAACCCGAAAGTAACCCGTTCTGGTACTTCCGGGTTCAGTGCGGAGTGCAACCCGAAAACACGCAACCTGCAGCGTTCGCAACCCGAGGTATGACTGTAGGTCCTTGTGGTATAGTGCCAGGGTCAAGTGGCTTCCACACAACTTTGTATGTATGTGATGGAGTCTTAAGAGTCTGCCTCAGCACTTTTGCACTTGTGCCATCTGAAATTAAGTTTGTGTGTGATGCCAGAGCCATTAAAAACAGGTTGCAAAACAGAATCCTTATTCTGTTATTACTTATTACTTATTTATGTAGAATATATATATATATATATATAGAGAGAGAGAGAGAGAGAGAGAGATCACTTATTCAGATTTTCTTGATTAAGAGGGTTTTTTTTGCTTTACTTGTTAACTCCTGCATAACATGCAATTCCACTGTAATGCATTTTTACATGTTATTTCATTAAGATACACACTTTTATGCAACACCCTAGCACATGCATTTTTGTGCATATTACTTGGTTAGAGAAGAGCACTATGAAATTCAGACAAGAGTGAATTTCGAAGGATGGTTCTGTTTCAGTTCTTCTGTTGCTTCAGAAAGCACAAAGTAGGTAGGTTCCCCTATACACGTGAACCAAATAAAACTTCTCTTCCATCTCTATTCTCTGCTGGAGAGGAGGGAATTTGAATCAGCCTTGTGGAGTGCAGTGGTGATTATTGGTAGGGCAGAGATGGAGGCTGTTGGCTGGATTGAAAGACTCCATAGGCCAGGACTAGCCAAAATTTCTCCTCCCTGTTTTAGATTGCTCATTTAGCAATAGTCAATTGTTAAATCTCTCTCTTTTCCTCTAATCTGCTGGTGATATTATATGCACCCTGAAAGAAATTTAATCAGTATACATAATGTTTTAGTTGGTTTAAAAATTCTAGAAAATATTGTGAAGCAATATATATACTTTTTAAAAATCCCTCAAACTATTTTTTATATTTAATTTTTACTTGTCTGTGCATAGCTGATGCCAGTGGTGAGGCAAAGGCCCCCTGTTGTCAACAGCTGCTCTTGGCTGAGCCTAGGAGAACTTGGCTGCTTTCCTTATTGCTGTCTGCTAAAAGAAGCAGGCTCTGGTTTCTCCTCCTGTCAGTAGCTGTGTGAAAAGCAGAGGAGATATGCACAAATATTCAATCCCCCTAATACTTTAAATTTATGTAGTTAAACGCATTGCTGATATTTAACCACACTACAGCCTTAATGAAATCTGAGATTAATGGTTGAGCATTGTCCCTATTCCCGGGTAGATACCACCCTAGTATCTGATTGGTTTATTTTATTTTATCTTTCATTTCATTTCATTTATTTTACTTTACTTTACTTTACTTTACTCAATCTCACTCCAGCACATTTTCCCTGCATTTCATCTCATGTTTCCTTCTTAGGCAGAACTGCCTTGTTAAAATAGCTCCTTAGATGAAGAGGTAACCATTACTCCCCTTCCCCATATCCACAGGGGGTTATGATGGGGCAGAAATGCCTCTGTGCTGGTGGTGGCATCTGTTGTCAAGGCAGAAAGCTCTATAGATGTAGTTCCATTGCCAGTGATAGGCCTCAAAAGGGGTACTCTAGAGACAAGATGATGAGAATGCTGGGGTGAAAATAAATATATTGCTCATCCCCACCTCCCACCCTGGCCAGCACAGCTAAGAGATAGCCTGCCATTGTATACATATATTCACCCCTGCTTAAGTGTTTAGCGAACGTGGCACAAAACAGAGGCCCTGATTTTGCAGTCCTTATTTTCAGTAGTTGGTCAGAAGGAATATTTCAAGGAGTTAATGTACCTTCACTTGATTAATAGTACCAAATTTTAACTCTTACACATTTGAAAGAGCACAGTAGAAAGTGTTCCCTTCATTCTATAGTCGATTAAGCACTGTAGGAAAGATTAAGAGAAATGTAGTAATATTTGTACTTGAACTCACTGCTAAGAGCTACGTTTTCTACATTATCTTGACAGTGCTGCCTTTGCCATTGTTGGTTTTGCTGCTGCTTTTTTGTTATACTAGGTATCTTCAGATCTTCCAATTGTCAGTGGTGACCCAATTCTCACCGTAGAACCTGGTGACACAGCTGCTTATACTCTGACTTTATTCCCATGGAAACGCGGAAAAATTCAAGGTATGTTTTAACCTAGTGCTACATTGTAAGTATGAGATAATTACCACATGATTCCACAAGACACAGCTAACTGCTAATGAAATTATGCATCACTGACCTCTGTTTTTTCAAAGTATCAATTAGAAAAGTTTTTCTCCCTCCTCAACATTGCAATTAAAATTCTAAGCTCAATCTAGATTTATCCTAATTCAAAGGCAATTTGAATTTTCACTTTCCTGAAGGAATGTTGAACTAGTCTAGGATTGTGCCATTTATGCCAATTTGTCTTTGACTACAAGCTAAAGAAAGAAGAGAGCATGCTCAGATTCAAGGCTTTCTCTGCTGTTTTTGCTACGGTTATCATAGCCAAAGAGGCATTTCACTGATTAAACAACACAATAACCTATTAATGGGCTGATCCTTCAGCAGCTGAGCGCAGGGATTTGTTTTGAGTATCACTGAGCTGAACTCACAGTCCTTCCACACAAAAATCCTATTCCTGGTAGCCCCAAGATTTCCTTACTTGAGCAGTCTAATTTAGTGAGGAGGTCTTAATTTGTTCATGCTGTTAGGAAACTTGGGAGTCAGAAATCGTGCCAACCTACTGCAAGGTATCAAGAGGTCTACCAGTAGATCCTGATCTACCTTCTGCCCATCTCTTATCTAGTCCAGAACTATCCCCTTCAATTAGCAGGAGTTTCAAACAGAGGTTTTCCCCATTTTTCTATCTGACAACTTTATACTGAATTCTGCAGTGGATTGCATCCAGACTTAGTCATGTTTAGAGTAACAATGAAAAAATGAAAACAGCGGGACTTAAGTAAGTCATGACTAATGTGTTCCACGCATTTCAATTGTCTATGCTGAGCATGACTACATCTGGATCCAATCTAATAATTAGGCAATATGAAGATTTTAAATATTCTGGCTAAATGTGGCTGGGCAAAGAATTATGAATATGGTTTCTTCTGCATATCGTGTTGTGTCTTTTACTCTGTTATACATGATATTACAGACATAAAGTTATATTCCCCTCTTTTTTGAGTTTTTACATTACTGCTGAAAAGGGAAGCAATACAATATTTAGTTTTATTTGTTTGCTTAAAAATTCCCTTTTAAAATTCCAAATTCTTTTGTTATTGAGTTTTCATTGTAGTACTGCTTTCATATAAAAAATTGTTTATATAGCTTATCTGTAAAGGTCTCCTACCTTCAAACTGGAGCCCAGGTGCTCAATTGATCTTTAGATTTCAGAATGAGATTTCCAAAAGTTGACATATTCACTAGGGACTTCTCTGTTACAAAGGGTAAATGGGATTGATTTCCATAAAAGTTTACAACAGGGAAAAATAGAAGGTATTAACTTTGCTTAACCACAATTGACAGTAGAAAGGTGGGGCAGAATCCATACTGGCGTGGTGCTGAAGGGAGCACAGCCCCCCTATATCTAACTATGTCTAAAAGGTAAACAACATTATGTTTACTTTGGGGGTCAGGCCTTAAAATTTGAACTGGAAAAGGGATGTCATTTACTTAAAGCTTATTAAGCCATGGTCCGTATTTGAAGGCCCCAATTCCAGGTATTTCTCCAAAATGAAATATCTAATACAAAAATTCAATTAAGCTAAAAACATGGATTTTGTCTGATAAGCAGGGTGGCATGAGGGTATCAGGCCATCTTATGAAATGAATGCATTGATTAATAGAACATCTGGTAACTATTTGTTTCAGGTGTAATTGTATTTGCTGCTGAAGATGGAGGACAGCAACAGAAGACAGATGGTGTACAGTTCCCTCAGAAATTATCAGGAGCACTACCGAAAAAAGCCAATGCAGCAAACACTGGTAGGTTTTTTATTATGGGTAATTTCATTATCAGTCTGTGTGGATGTTCTATCATCATTCATTTTTCAGTGAAATGCATATTTTATACACTAAACCATGTGCCTTTTTAAATAATGCATACTGCCTGGATGTAAGCTGACTAGTCTTTTTTTGTTTTGAGAAACATACTTATTTAGGTTAAATACAAACTGCTTGTTTGTATTTAAAACACTATTGCCAGTAATCAAACTTGAGGCTTTTTAGATCAAATAATATATCAGGATAGTATAAAAACCTTTCCATTAAAATTATATTTCATTCAGGGAGCAGTTTAAATTGTCCTCAAAACCAGTTTGGAACTATAAATCATTACTATGCTACGAGTGGAAACCTGGCAATGTTTGTGACTGTTCAGTTGAAAATAAATGGCTTTGTGTCATTTTTTTGCAAGTCACAATCATGCATCTGATAAAGTGGGGTGTGGTTCATGACAACTTATGACACAATAAATATGTTACTCTTTAGGGTGCTACATGACCCTTAGTTGTTTTAGCAACCATATGTATGAGTATTCAGTTCACATTGTGTTGGTGCAAACTTCATTGAATCATTCAAATGTTTGTTCTAAATCCAAATTCTTTTTGCAACACTGAGTGATAGTTTGTTTTCAATGCATATTTTATAACATCAACCATGTAGTTTTTCACAGTGCATAATATTTGTCATCAGTAATTTGTTCTCATATTTTTACAAAACATTTTAAGCAAAGGTCTTATATGTTATTACAGCACATGTTGTTATTTGAGTTTACAGTGCATCTTAAATTTGAATATGTTACTGATGCAATTAGTCACACATTTACTACAACTGTGTTTTGTTCCTTTTACTTTTGCAGTATAGAGAAAAGTATGATTATTCCTATTTCTTGGCCTATAATCCTATATTTCTAGTGACCCTGAGAAAATGAAAAACTCGAAGTGCAGACTATTATACAGTGCAGGGAGAGAAGGGGTGAAAGAAAGAACATAAGGTTGATATACATAAGTGGGGATAAAAGTTATGCAATAGCATTGAGGTGAAACTGGCATAGTAGTTAATGCAAACTGGGCATGAGTGAATGGGGAAAAGAGAAGGATCTTATTTAAACTATAGGGCTATACCAGAACCTTTACAAAAAAAAACCCCAACAAATTGGTGAAAGATTTCATAAGACAGTGACAAAAATGCATTATGTAACTGCTGTGATAAATGAGGATCCTATGTTTTGCAAAGGAAAAAAAGAGAGGATATAATGGCTAATGGAAAATGTCTCTTTTTCAACTTTCTGACCACAGTACACATTTACTGATGTTGAATGCCAGGGATCAGGCATTCCACATAGGAATATTATTTCTTAGAGAATATTTTTTTAGCAATCACGACTGACAAATATGTGTAGTCTTTCTGAGTTGCTATGATACCACATAACAACATGTGATTCCCCCCCCCCCCCCGAAGATAACATAACGAAGGGGACATGATATATTCTTAAAACAAACCTTTTGCAAAGAAAATAAACAAGAATGGCTGATAACTTTTAACAAATTAGTTCACTTGGAACTTGGAATCTCCTTGTACATGTTTCTAGTTTAAGGACCAAAAATCAAACTTGAATCACAGACTTATCTAGTCCTAGGTTTTATTCACTTGGAATATTTAATCCAGGTTTTCCTTTGAAGATTAAGTTGAAATTTGTACATTTTAAATTTATTTACTACCTGCTGCTTTATTGTGGTCTATCAAATTTTAAAATAATTATGTTGGTCAATTTGTTGGACATTATATTTTCTTATATTTAGTGTCATGTGATATATTCCCTCAGAACCTTATTTCATTATTAGCAGTTTCTGGGAATGTTTGAGATTGTATTTTCCAAAAGAATACTCTAATGAAAACCCATTAATATCAAATGTACATTTAGTATGTGGCTGAGTATGATTTGCCTAATTGCAGCTTTTTGTTCTCTATAATTGCAGGGATGCTTATGTAATTAGGGCTGTCTTATTGTTAATATTAATGGATTTAAATTAATACTTGTTTTAAGGGGTTATTTCATGTAGGTAATTCAGATTTTAAACTGGAGTGGCATTGCATTATCTCCCTGAGATAATCACAATGAAATTGTTAAAAAAACAAAAACCAACCCAGTTGAATCTTATATTAGGCAGGCACAATTAGCTTCTTTTATATAATGATGGGTTCACTCTAAAAACAAGCTAAACATCCAAACAGACTAATATTTTGAGGTTGATTCACACAAGTCCTAAAAATATAGGCAGGCCAGTAAACACCTGAATTATCAATAAAGGTATTTTATATATTTACCACAGTCAATGCCCCAAACCCTTTGCTAAATCATAAATAAAGCATAAATTTCTCACCTATTATTAAAAATCCATTAATTGCTATTTTTGGCTACAACTTGCCAAACCAGAGGAAAATCACATAAGGTGCACACTTGCTAGTCCACATTTTTCTAATTTATTTTTTCATTGGTCTATGATTTTTTTTTAAAGACCTCTTACCTAAAATCAAGTGGTGTTATTTCCACTTAGTTTCCTTCACCAATCTAACCAACTCTCATGATTTATTTTTACCAAATACATATTTTCTCCAACTTAGCTTTCTTCCTTCTATAGTTTGTACAGCTTTCCTCTGGCTTGTTTTCAGTACTTCAGCCAACAATACATTTCCTGTAAGTTACATGACCCACATACTGACCCCAGAAAATTACGATTTCCTATTGCCTATGTATTTTCACGTAGGTGGGTGTGAAATGGTAGAATCTAGAATGATAGATCACACTGGGTGAGAAACAGAAGCTTATTCCATTTATATTCAAAAGCTGTTTTGCTCCCTGCTGTGGAAGATGTTTTGTTGTTGCATTCTCACCAGTCTACTTGATAAACATGTAGAGTCTGGCTGACTACTGTGGGAAACAGAACAGTAGATAGGCAGACTGTGGTCTGATCCTGCAAGGCATGTCTCCTTTTCCAGTTAAATATAAATGTCATATAAAGTTTGTGTGTGTTTGTGTGTGTGTGTGTGTCAGTGTCACATTCTGAAATAAATACGTTAGATATAATTACCATTAAAAATGTTTTTCTTTTGGATTAAACAAGAGAATGTTACTTTTGGTGTAGCTCCAAGCCACAAACGTAAGGGGATTCTTATGTTTTTAATCTAGAAACATTGATATATGAATAGCATAATTTGCAGGTTGTTGGCTAAAAAATTGTATGACTTTAAACATGACTTCTCTACATATTTAAGCAACAATACTGAAGCTGTGTAAAATTACCTGATGCAAAATAATTTATAGAAGTTAGGGAACTGGAACCTCCAAACTAAAAGTGATAGCATGATGCTTTAAGGCAGATTAAAAAGAAAGAAAACCCACAACACAACGATCTCAGTTTTCTGAGGAGTACATGTTTAGAAGATTTTGTTAAGAGGTTCTGAAAATTTCAGCCTCTTAATGTTTGTTTCCCAAGGACTGCAACTGCATGTCACGAGCAAAATTTTAGATTACTAATATCCAATTACTGTAATGTGATGATGGGGAGTTATAAATGTGGCAAGAAATGGGTCCAGTTCCCATACGCAGTCTTATACCCTGCCTGTCCTTGACAGCAGACCTAGAGGGAAGGAGGTTGTAACTTCTCTCTGTTTCTGGTAGAGTAGTGGGGACAAGGAGTCTTAATTGGGCTGGCCTGCTGGGCTTTTAAGTAACTTTTTGTAACCCCAGCAAGTACCTCACCCATCCTAGAACTTCCATGAGACAGGTGGAGCCTGAGCCATGGGCAGTGTCATCCACTGATGTTGCTCCTCTCCCTATTGCTGGGAAAGCGGACGTGACTAATCAAAGGTTGTCTTGGGGTTTTCTCTGACCCTCAGCTGCAAATTGAGCAACTCTTTCTAGATTAGGGTTACCAGACATCCCCATTTCCTGGGGACAGTCCCCGGATTTGCAAATCTGTCCCCAGAAAAATTCCGTCCCTGGAATGTCCCTGGATTTCATTAAATGTCCCCGGGAAACATGACACCCTTCTCCCCTGGAGTAATATGCAGCTGGAGGGGTGGAAAGATAATTTTTGTGCAGGCAGAGGCAGAGGTGGGTGGGGTGATTGAAGAGTGCAGAAGAAGGGCTTTGCACCTTGCCCGGCAGAGAAACTGTGTGCCTTGCGTCCCTCCTGGGCAATGGTGCACCACCCGTCCGTGACTCCCGAGCCTCCCTCGATCTCCTGCCCGCTTCATTTTGAGAGGTTGCAGGTGGGTGGCTGTTGCCCAGGAGGGGCGCAAGGCACACAGTTTCTCTGCTGGGCAAGGTGCAAAGCTCTTCTTTTGTACCCTGTGAAATACTCAAAACGAAGGGGGAAGGGGGCAGGAGAACGGGTGAGGCTTGGGAGTCACGGGCACCTTGCCCAGCAGAGAAACTGTGTGCCTGGCACCCCTTCCAGGAAATGGCCACCTGCCTGCGACCCGTGACTCCCGAGCCTCCCCCGATCTCCTGCCGCCTTGTTTTGAGAGTTTCACAGGGTGCAAAAGAACAGCTTTGCATCTTACCCAGCAGAGAAACCATGCGGCCACCCGCTTGTGACTCCCGAGCCTCCCCCGATCTGTCAAAAGGAAGGGAGAAGGGGGTGGGAGATTGGGTGGGCCCTCAGGAGTTACAGGCAAGTGGTGGGCCGCTGTCCAGGAGGGGTGCAAGGCACACGGTTTCTCTGCCGGACAAGGTGCAAAGCCCTTCTTTCGCACTCTTTGATCACCCCACCCACCTCTGCCTTTGCAAAAACTACCTTCCCACTCACGTTTTTCTAGGGGGGGGGGTTGGCAACCCTAGGCACAATGCACTCTCCTGAAGCATAGGGTTTGTTGCCTCCCCCAGTCTGTCAAAACCAAGAGGGAAGGGGGCAGGAGATCAGGGGAGGCTCGTGAGTCACGGGTGGGCAGTGCACAGTAGCCCACAAGGTGTGTGGTTTCTCTGCTGGGCAAGGCGCGGAGGGTTTAGATGACTTCGATCCCCTCAGCCAACTGGAGCGGTGGTGGAGCTGGCGCAGAGCCGGGCAGCTGAGCATGAGAGAGAGCGTGAACGAGAGTGTGTCCCCGATGGCTGGGAACTGCAGAAGTCATATTGGAGCAGGGAAGCCTTAGGTTCTTTTAAGTTGAGGCTGTTTGAGTTGAGGTACCTCCATTGTAGGGGGTTGTCCTAGATGCCCCTCAGAGGTCATTTCCAGATCTGTGATTCTGTGATCAACCCACAGTCATATTCTCAAACTCTGCTTCCAACTCCACACACACACCCCGGCTTCTCTCCTCTGGACTTCTCAAGACAGCAAAACAGCGGATGTATAGATGTAATTAGGGATAATAAAGCATGTAATTTTTTTTAAAAGTGTCCCCGGATTTTTTTTTGGTAACCATACTCTAGATAGTGATTTTAGATGGTGAGAAAAGTATTAATGGATGCTTCATGGGCAAGACTTTGTTTAAAGGAGGTGGACAAAACTCTTGGCTTTTTGTATTGTACTCTAAATGTAAGTGAAAAATGTATCTCAAATACATGACTATGTAAATAAATGACATTAGGTTCTTGAACATTTCCATCATTAAACTGTTTTGGTTCAAATATTTTGAATGTCACAGAGCTAGTTCAAGGCTTTGCATGCCCCTAAGTTGCAATTTGGATCCAAGGCTATAGAATTTAGATATTTAGATATTAAGGGACATAAGTACTTTCCATACAGGAAATTATTTCATGTCTGTATACCGGTAAGTCTTCAGTTAATACTCAAGATTCACTGTGTTTCCTCCCTGCCCTCCTTGTTTCTTGACCTGTTTAGGACAAAGTCCGCCATACAGCAAAGTCTGGTTTTCCCTGGAAATAGATTGTATACCAGCTGCACCAGAAAAAACGATACACGTTGAATGCGCTGTTCTGGTAAGATTACTTTCACTTATAGCTGTGTATTTGGATAGGTTCATGTGATAATTTGCATGCTCTCTCGGCTCTTGTCCTTCCTGGCTATTAAAGATCTTGCAAGAAGGGACTGACTAGGTGGGTCCAGGCAGGGGATGGTTAATGCCTTCTTGTAGGAGGAGCTGATGCCCACCACATTGAAGGAGGTGGTTGTAAAATGTACTGTAGAAGCCATGCATTGGAGACTATAGCTAAAGTCAGTTTGGTGTAATCTGAAGCTTGTCAGTGCTTATACTTGGGGTGTTTCTATACAAAGTTGTGCTGGTTTAAGGTATGAGTATTACTTTGTAAGAACAAAAACCTTTAAATTACATTATACACATTTTGAACAACACCATTTTCTCTCTCTCTGTGTTGCTCCCCTTTTAAAAGCTCTTCTTGCAGAGTATATGACCTAGTCTTGATTTTCAGTACAGATTGATTTGCCCCACTTTTAGAAACGAGGGAGGGAATTTTCACCATACAGATAAATGGAGGTTTAGGAGCTGAAGTCAACGTACAGTGAATGCCTTCCTAAAAGATATCAGACCCAGGAAAAATGATCAAAATTAAGGAGGTAGTTTCTGTATGAGAAGAGTGGAAGAGAACAACTGTTAATGAGAATAATATTAAATGTGACTTGGTGTTTATCTGAAATCAAAACTCACAGTTGAGCGTACCGTGTTCAGAATTGGGAAACCACAGGTCATAAATCCAATAATCCTGCTAAATGAGATCATGGTGTTCTGCAAAACTCCAGTGATGGCATGCTTTTAAAGAGCTGTGTTGGTGTGTCTCTGCCTTCAACAGCAGCCAGATTTTTATCAGACAGCATAAAAATAGCTGACAGATTGTTTGACAGTATGCTGTTTTACAGGTATTTTCCAATTATGGCTTTATTTCAGTAGGTTTAAGTCATTAATGAATTATGGAAATTTAGTATCTGTTTATGTAAGCTGCCCAACAGCCCACATCTGCAGCTGAAACAGAAAGGTGTTTGTTTTAATATGCAAACCATTGCACTCTCTTTGACAGTAAGAGAAAATAGTAAAGCTATTCAGGAAGAAATGGAAAAACTAAACAAAAATACCTACTTCCTATGTGCAATTTTGAAAACATTCTCTAAGAATGTATGTCGTTCTTGAAATGTGTTGTTAAAATATTAATAATAAGTGATCATGCTGTGTGTGAAAAAGCAAACAAAATGTGTTTGTTGAGAGGATGTTCAGATATGCTTAACTTTTGAAAATGATGAGTGCAAATTTCAGTAAGGGCCAATTTCCATTTTATTTCTCTGCATACAAGCTCAGGTGGTGGGGAGGGCTGCATTTTGCATGGTAAAATACTGTATAGGGATAACCATACCAATATATTTTCTTAACACCATGTTTGCTTCTGCTTTCTGATGTGTGTACTGAGACAGTGGGTTGGTTCATCCCAGTTACAAAAAAGACCACTCTAGTAAATAAGCATTGGAATGGCATGCACAAAACAACAATTGGAACCCAACAAAACCATCTCTGTTGCTGAGCTAAATTTTGGGAAGCAAATCTATGTACTTGTAAATATGATTACCCCAGAAGGAATGTAAGGAAAGTTTGGTCAAGAAATTCTCCTCATGCCTGAAGTAGGCTTGAATGTCTGTCTTGAGGGAAGAAATATCTGTGTGGAGTTTGAGAAGCAGAATCATGACCATGCTGTAGTTGAGCTAAGACCCCAGTGTGGATAAAGTACAAGATCTGTTACTGGATGTGGCTAGCAGCACTGGATGATCTTCATGAGTCTCCCTGTGCCCCAGTAAGACTTGGAATCGTGTCATCCTCTAAAACAATGGAAAACTGCTTTTGCAGGTGTTTGCCCCATGACTATCATTTACCAATTCATAATTGAATTGTAATGAGGAAAAGTAGAATGCAGAAAAGCAGAGATAATTAATGGGGGTTTCAAGGGAGCCTGTAGCCAGTGCTAGAGGTCACTCACTTCTTTGCTTAATATTATTTTTGCTTAGTTTCAAGTTTAGCTAATAGATTTTTGCATGTTCTGAGGCTACTGAAGGCCTGCTTGCCTTTTTGCCATCTTTTTAAGAGGATTAATTTATTGCTTTGAGTAGGTCCCATTTTCTGTTTTTAGCTGCTCTACGTCACTTTCTTTGAACCAGCCATCTTGGGCCTGAACAGTTTAGATGTATTATTTATATGGTTTCACACACCCCCTTCTGCCCCTTCTTTTCTGTTTATTTCCCTGTGAGGTTAGTTCACTATTCAATTCAATTTTTAACTTCCTCCTCCATTTCCCCCTGAATTCATTTCCTGTTTGGACCATTCTGGATCCTAGACACTAGATCTTGGATTCATTTTTCTCATTTTCTCGCCTTAGTCTCCCTTGAATGATGATTTAGCTCCATATACTCTGCTCTGTAGCTTTTGTAGTAGAATTTTATTGTGTGACCATAGGTTGTAAAAACAACATGAAATTTAAATGGTTATATAAATCATTTTGTAGTTTAGCAGCCTTGGCAGGGTAGCCAACAGCCCTGAGGGTCTCAAAGTCTGCTTGCTTTATTAAATCCTTCTTGCCTCCAAAATAATTCAGTATATACTGGATTGGATCTAGTGTACCTTTTGAGAATTTCAGAGTTCCTACTGTTTATTAAAGTGACTCTGATCCATCGGAAGCTACCTCTGGTGGAAGAGGAAGGAACAGTGGCTTATCTTGACTTCCCTCCCCCCTACAGCCTCTGGGGCAGAGCTTTCCAAACTGTGTGTTGCAACCCGCAACATGTCGACTGCAGTGTGTAGTGTAGGTGTGTTGCGAAAACATTCCCTGTGTTCCTCCTGGAGCTGGAAACGGGTTAATTTAACCTCCAGTTTGCTAGTAAAACTGAATTACTGTGTCGTGAAATGACGCACGTCTGAAGTGTGTCACCAACATGGAAGAGTTGGGAAAGCTCTGCTCTAGGAAAACTCTGCTTCGCATTTCACTAGCCAGGGACTTAGGTAATAGTTCTGAAGTTCCTGCCTGGCTCACTATCACCTCAGCTCCTGTTATCCTGGGGAAAGTGGGTGGGCCTGCCGCCTGCTGGTCAGCCAACAGCCCATATTTTTCACGTGGTTGTCCACCTGCAAATTCTGTCTTAGAAATCAAGGCATTTATAAGAGCAGTGGACTATTGGCATCCTTCCCAATCTTTTTCTGCTTCTTAACAATTAAAAAACAGCACTTGTATCAATTTGTGCTGTCCCCCTCTTCCTTTTTCCATTTTGTATTACTTTGCAAACTTTTAGGAGAGGTCAGTACAGGATCATTTCCCTTTCCCTTGGTTCATTGGTAAAGCTTTTGATGTGATTTATTTATCTATTTCTTCATTTATTTCTGTTTTCAGCAAACAACACCTACTTGATTTATTTGTCTATCATTTCATTTGTTTCCTCTTCTTTTTCCTTTAGACTATATAAGGTTCTCTTGCAGAATCCCCCATCTCCACCTTCTACTCTGTGTTTGTTTGTAATGCTTTTTATTCATTTCCAGTTGTTTTTCTTCTTCTTTCTGTTTTAGTCTGCTGGTTCAAAGTTTTATCCTCTGCTCTTCAGCTCTAGGCTGTCTGATTTTATTGTGTTGAATTATTTCAGTTTGGTATTATTAATATTATTAGTTTTTCTCTACTCCCCCCCCCCAATCATCTGCTTAAGGATTCTTTTCTTGCTGGGTTGGGCTAATTGTTACTTAATAAATTGGTTTTACATTAAACTAAGTGACAGTCCTACTGATAACTTTATAAATGTACACCTATTCAATATAGTTACAGAGCATATCGTTATGGATGTAGAGAAACTAATAATGTTTATTTTTGTCATTTTAAATGATAGGACATTTTCTCATAAACTTCAAATTGAGTTGGCATATTTATAATAATAATGTTTCTGAAATCAGAGTTGAGAACCACATCTTAAAGGTGGATTTTAATTTGTAGAAATTGTGCACTTCACAACACCTGGCAATGTTCTGTGAAACAACAATGGTAGGATGACTGATGAGGAAATATCTCAACTTTGAGAAGGCTGCTGTTAATCATTCTAACTAAAAGCTCTGTATAGCAAATAAATTTGTTCAGATCATCTTGACAGATCATAAGCAGTAACTATCAAAAGGAGAATAAACAGCTATGTCTAGTGTGAAAATATTTGATATGTACACAGTGACTGCAAAATACTACATTAATCAATTCTCTGGTGCATCACTAGGTGGCTAGTGTAGATCATAAAATATCTACTGTCTTCAAATAAACCTGGGAAGACTGAAAAATAGTCAGCAGAGGGCTATTCATTGAATAGTTAGACGTGTGTTAATGTTCATGAAAATGAGTTGCCTAACATGTCAAATAGCAGAACATTTTTTGTTAATTTGTCATTAGCTCAGTACTTTCTGTAAGCTTTAAACATAAAATCATCCCATTGAATATTATAGGCCTAATGCCAAATGCATAAATTAATGCAGTTGAAAGTTGATTTAAAACAGTAGTAGAGACAATTCCATAAAACCTGGTGTGTGTTGAAATGCTATCTGAAATTCAACAACTAATTTGCTGAATAAGATGTTGAAATGGAGACAAGTTTTGTTTCACTGACGTAAATGTGCAGTAACTCTCTTTCAGTGTCTGGAACTGCTCTGGGCTTATGCATTTTTTCTGAGAGCTAAATTAAATGCATCATAAGGTTTAAAACAACTAGGGTGGGTGGGAGATAATGTTAGGGAAATAACAGTTTGTTTTTTGAAGAAGAAAAATCCTCACCATTGTGTTTGCTCAGCAGGAGTTCTTAATATGAGGCAAACATCTACAGTTTGGTTATTCAGCAAATTTCCTGTTGTTGGAAGCAGATTTTGACATACTATTTTTCAAAAAGTTGCTTGAATTTTACCACATTTCTTTACATTAGTACAAAGTTAATTACTACAGCAATATAAAATGTTGTTGCAGCATTGTGCAGGTGCCATGGAAAACCATGCATTGAAACTGCTGACTATGGAAGGAAGAACTATGAGGCAGAGAGTTGACATGGCTTAGATGAACTTTAGCTCCTTTTCACCCCTGTAATTCTTCGCTACTTCTTTCACCCCTGTAAGCCTTCGCTACTTCTTGGTAATTGAATGATACCTTATTGCAACAAGGCCTCAAACCAAAATATGTATTTATTTTATTAGATATATTTATAACCAGGGGCGGAGTGAGCCAATCTGCCGCCCGGGGCAGCAAACATCAAGGCACCCCTCCCCGCGTGTCGTGATGTCACGACGCGTGTGCAGCCTCCTGGGTGGACTGCGCATGTCTGGACATGCGCAGTCCACCCAAGATGGTGGGCGTGATCGGCCGGTGCCCCTTCTGACCGACACTGCGCCACGCCGCACTGCGTTTTAAGGCTTCAGTGGGCGAACAGCAGCGCTGTTGTTCGCCCGCTGCAGTCTTAAAACGCGGCGCAGCGCGGCGCCGGTCGGAAGGGGTGCCGGCCGATCATGCCCACCATCTTGGGTGGACTGTGCATGTCCACCCAAGATGGTGGGCGCAATCGCCGGCACCCCTTCTGACCTGCACCGGGCCGCGCCGCGCCGCGTTTTAAGGCTGCAGCGGGCGAACAGCAGCGCAGTCCACCCAAGATGGCAGGCGCGATCGGCCAGCACCCATTCCGTGCGGTGCGGCAACCTTTAAGGCGCTGTGCTGCTGTTCGTGCGTTGCAGCCTTTTAAAAGTTGCCGCGCCGTCGATCGCAGAGTGTCACCCTCCCCAGGGCGGTGCCCGGGGCGGACCGCCCCCCGTCCCCTTGCTCCACCCCTGTTTATAACCTAGATTCCTTAGTTATTTCAAATATAATTTTGTAGTGCCCTATTTTACAGACTTTCTTTTAGGACAATGACCAGGAGGGGTAAAGAGACAGTTCAAGAGTCCTTTTTCAACGTATGCATTTGAAGATATGTTTAGCAATTCAATTCAATGATATCTCTAAAAATGCTATACAGTATTTCATTTCATCTATTATTTTAAAAAGACACTTGTGAATAGGTTTGCAGTGTATTATGTTTTTAGTAGCTCAGAGTAATATGTTGAGTGCTTTGTAATGCTTCCTCACACAAAACTCTGTAGTTTAGATAACAACCAGTAGAATTTAAACTACAATATTAACACTGTAACAACTTTGCATGGAATCTTTGCAATTAAGCCCTAAGGGGCAAGAATGCATAGGAAAAGGTCTCTGCTTTCCAAATGTTGGGAAAATATTCCATATAAAATTTAATAGGAGTTCAATTAAACATGCTAAATGAGGACCACTTATGAAGGAGCTGAATGTTGGCAGATGCAGAGATATTAACAATTTGTGTAGACCACACTTTCTTTGTGAAGCAGTTCTTTAATTAATATATGCAGAAAACTGGAGCATTCCAAAACTCTATAGTAACTTCAAAAGTGGTAGAAAATGTGAGACAGCTTTGCTACTTTCCCGACAGACATGTTCCTGAGCCAATTATCTTATCACTTGGTTTATTTATTGATAGCTGGAAAATATTAAAGCTATAAGCATGCAGATTAAAATCCCAAAGGGTGCAGAGCAGTGTGAAAAAAGTCTAAGATAGGGTTGCCAAACGTCCAGAATTTCCCAGACGTATCTGGAATACTTGAGTCAGGCGGAAATTGCAAAAATGGCTGGGAAAATCCGAACATATGGCAACCCATGTTGGCAGCGTCGTTTTTGGCAATTTCTCTTAAAAATAGCTCAAAAACTTAATTTTTTGTAAATTTGCCAAACATTTTGCAAATTTTTCAGCAAAACTAAAAAAAGTTCAACTGTTCTGTCTGGATTTTCACTGTCTGAAATATGGCAACCCTATATAAGAGCTCCTCTGGTCCTAGCCAGAGACCCATCAACTGTGCATCCTGTTTGGAAACCCACAAGTAGGCTACAAAGGCAACAATCTTTCCCCAACATTTCCACCCTTCTCCAGCACCTAGTATCCCTAGTATTCATCGTCAAGAGCTTCCAGGCGCATTAGCTAAAATTCCTGACAAGTATGATATTTTCAAGCTTCACTCAACAATCCTAGTAGCATGGTTGAAATTTGTCTGCTTTGCTTTGTTTATGATTATTACTCCGTTTTGTTGAATAAGTGCAACTGAAAACCTTGTTTTTCATGGGCTTCATTTCATTGGCCACAATGTGGTGGGGAGATTACATGCGCCAGATCCAGGCTGGCATAGAACTCCTGAGTTCTCCTCAGCAAATGAAAGGGCCTTGGGTTCTGTGAATCCAATGCTGTCTCCATTCTCCCCATCCCCCAGAATGCTCATTTCAGGGACATAACACTGGCTCCTACCTGTGAAATAACCACCAGCATCAGTTCAGCCCCTGTTGGACTATCTGTGGGTAGGGCAGGTCCTCTGCTGTAAGGGAAAAGGCACCTCTGCTCAATCTTATCTTCCCCCTGTTAATGGATCTGGAGAGTAGCATTGCTCTGCTCATAGATATTAACAAGTGTTTAGACTCTTGCCAGGTTCATCGAACAGGATTTCTTTAAAAATAATGAATTGTTCCTTAACTCTTATCTTAAGCTCCTTTTACAAGCTTTTGCTATGAAGCCCTTAGTGGTAAAAAGTTAATGGGACTCTAAAATTTGTTTACAGCAGTAAAATGATTAATCTGAGCCTTAAAGTATTTCATTGCAACCTTAAAATGTGTCTTATTGATGCAAGGCTATCGAATGATTTAGGTGGATATAACTCTGCCATCTGCAAAACATTAAATGCTTTAAATGCATATTTAGTCTAAATTGCCGTTTTCTGTAAATGCAAGGGGTCTTATGAAGGGCAACAGGCAAAGATATACCACACTCCTTGTAAGGCAGTAAATTTCCTGCCTAAGCTTTATTATTATCTTTCTCATTTATTTACACACATACTGTTTTATTATACTATGCATAAATAGAATGATCCATATTTTCCGCAGAACTATCTTTAGCACTGTTGGTGTAGCGTTTTATTTGTTTATAGGGGCATCTCAATGAAAGGACTGGATCTTCCCTTTGAAGCATATTTCTAAAACAAATATTATGGTGTTGTGATCATTTATTTATTTATTTTGCTAAGTAATGAGGGCTGAGAACAAAAATTGAAGGTTATTTTGCTATACATGTGAGATAAAACCCATTTGCTTTGTAGTTTTGATTGTCAGAGAGGAGTCAGTGGTAACTGTTTCTTGTTCCGTAGTGGCAAGGATCTGCGGCCAGTTTATATTGTTGCTGTTATTGTTATATGATTTGTTAGCTGCTTTGAGGCTTAAGGAAAATACAGGATATAAATCTTAAATAAATACACACACACAACCCTTTCTACAATATGTAATAAATTATGTGCGTAATTTATTATTATTTTCTTTGCACTTCTGTGCTGCTTTTCAGTATATAGGCTTCCAAAGCAGTCTACAAATATTAACATGCTATTGTATCAGTAAAAGAAAATACAATGAGAAGTTACAATGGCTGTTGACATCAACAGAGGTGAACAGCTGATCAGCAGACTTGCCTTTGCACAGTGCTATCTGCAGTCCTACTCCCACCTACTAATATAGAAAAGTGAAAATGTAAACTCCCCCTCCCTTTCTATGGTCACCCCGTGCCTACTGTCAGTTTTACATATGAACCACCTTAAAGGCCAGGAGAAATCCTGTTATATAAATAATCCTTGAAACATTTATTATTATTATTATTATTATTATTATTATTATTAATAATATTATTTTGCTTTCTGAGATTTAAATGTTTAAAAGGTAAAGGTAAAGAACCCCTGACAGTTAAGTCCAGTCGCGAACGACTCTGGGGTTGTGGCGCTCATCTCACTTTACTGGCCGAGGGAGCCGACATTTGCCCACATACAGTTTTTCCAGGTCATGTGGCTAGCATGACTAAGCCGCTTCTGGCAAAACCAGAGCAGCACACGGAAATGCTGTTTACCTTCCCGTCGGAGCGGTACCTATTTATCTACTTGCACTTTGACGTGCTTTCGTACTGCTAGGTTGGCAGAAGCAGGGACCGAGCAACGGGAGCTCACCCTATCGCGGGGATTCAAACCGCCGACTTCCGATCGGCAAGCCATGGCTCAGTGGTTTAGACCACAGTGCCACCCACGTCCCTCTTTAAATGTTTAGAACCCTTCTGAACTTGATGTTCTCATGATGCAATGAAGCTTTCTGAGCATCTCAGACTCCTTAATCACCACCAAGGGTGTTGGGATTTGTAGTTTTAATTCTTCTGTGCCCAGTTCATTAAACTAGGAGGAATTAAAGATTCCAGAAATCCCAGAAGCAGAAGGAGGGAAGCCAATGGCAGGCATTGCTGGGAAAAGCAGGCACCAGCATTTGGACTGAGCCTGGTCTTTCTGAGAGGTCTCAGAAAAAACCCTGAGCCCCCACAAACCTCTTTTCATCTTGTAAAATCATATCTAACATCTGAATTGTATCAAGACTTGTGAAGTTTTGCGTATTCTCACTTTGATTTTCTGAGTTTGGAATGGTACTGAGCTTCCTAGCAATTGCTGTGCTGAAGCAATAATAGAAGCACTTATTTGGCATCTCTCCTGGTTGAAATAATGCCTGTTTATGTGAGGTCCCCATGGAATATCTCATGAGCACAAAAGTCAGGAGTTGCTTTTTTTAGTGTGGGTTGTTATTTCTTCTGTACCCACAAATATTCCTGACAGGTAGATGGCCTCAGGCTTGAACACCTCTTGCTGTATGTGGCAATTTCTTTCATTCTCTTGTGGCATCTATGGATACGCTTTTACCACTATGATGATGCATTCAGCAAACAGATCTGGCAAAGTGGATGTAAAGCCAACTGTTTCAAATAAGCATTGTTTTCTTGACATGTTTGGTAAAGGCTAAGGGCACATGGTCTTTCTTTCTTTTGTAGGATACTGTTTGCATTGCAATTCCTGTAACCAATCCCACAGCTGATGTTCTGGAATTAGAAGTGGAGCTAATAGATTCTGTTACACTTAGTGGTGAAAGATGCCTTGTTCTCCAGCCAAAAGAAACATTTCACTATGAAGTAAAGTACTCTCCAGCTGTTACTGGAGAGTCGGATGGAAGGTAAGATCCACAGTTGTGGCTGCTAGAACAGAGTTTCACTTGATCTATTGTCCTTGTCACTTTAGCAATATTATTTAATTGCCTTTATTCTACTTTTTTCCATGAAACATCATTTTAATAAAGCTTGCACTTTGCTGAGCAGAACTGACTTATAAATGAAGAATGGATTTAGACATTTTCTGTAGTTGGAGCTGCTTTCTCATGCTGCCTTTTCAATATTAATGTTAACTTCAGATTGATAGATAAATTATTTTCCATATGTTATTTACTATAAATGATGTGATCCAAGACTTTTGTTTCAAGATTTCTGTGAACTAAAAATAATTTACAGCTTAATGAATATGGAAGGCATTTAAATTAAAGATGTCTAATCACGACGGAAACCTGAGTGAGGTTGCGGTATAATAATTAGAAACAATAAGATTGCTGACCTTTTGATCTTGGTTCCTGCCTTATAGCATGTTTTCATAGTCTTCAGCTGAACCAGACTACTGAACTCTGCCAAACTTATAAGTCACTTATTTATCAGATGCTTAACTAAACTTCTGATATGAAGTCATGTCTAATAGAGCATCATGGCAAGGGGAAGACCAGACTGGCTCCATCTATCAGTCAGCTGCAAGGAGCTTTCTTTTCCCCACCCCACCCTGCCACAATGGGCATTGGGCGCCATCTGCAAAGTTGAAGGAATGCATACTCCACTCAAAGGCCACTGGAAGGTTGCTTCCCCAGAACATCATGGCAGAATAACAACGACCCTGGCCTCATCCATTGGCCAATAAAGGGGCAGCTGGTAGTAGTTGAGGGAAGTAATGAGAATAATGCTTCTGTGATGGGCTTTTCCATCACCTTTACAAATGGCCCCAGCCCTCACAGAACACCACAACCTTTAGAACTGTTGTGCACAGCAAAGTCATTTTAGTCAAAACTACTTATATCTCTCATTTCAGCATTGTATTCCAGTCAGAGAAGCATGGAGAGTTTTGGTATGCACTGAAACTGAAGGCACAGAGACCTCAGTCCATAAAATTGCCTATAGCAGAATGTGAACTTGGAAAGTAAGTGTAGGATTGTTCCTTACTTTAGCTCAAATATGCTGAAATATGAAATAGTAGTGCAATATATTATTATATACAGTGGTACCTCGGGTTACAAACACCTCGGGTTACAAACACTTCGGGTTACAGACTCCGCTAACCTGGAAGTAGTATCCCGGGTTAAGAACTTTGCCCCAGGATGAGAACAGAAATCACACGGCGGCAGCGGGAGGCCCCATTAGCTAAAGTGGTATCTCAGGTTAAGAATGGTTTCAGGTTAAGAACGGACCTCCAGAACGAATTAAGTTTGTAACCAGAGATACCACTGTAATATGTTATTATCTTCCTCATCTTACTACTTTGGTGTTTTAGAAGAGATTGTTTTGGAGGTGACTGCAAGGGAGTTGAATGATTGCAGCCAGTAAGATCATCAGCTTAGCTTGGTTGATGCCTGAAGAGCAATGTGTGCATTAGTATAAAGCAGTGCAATGGAAATGGACTGATTCCCTAAATCATTTGACTCTGTACAGACTTTAAATTTGAAGGATACTTTGGACATCCTAGTTCAGAGTCGCTACTACTCTCTCTCTCCATTTACTTGACAAAGACCCCTTGAATATTGCCTCGTAGCCAGGTTCTGCAAATATACCATATAAAAGAAAATAACTGAAGTTACACAAGTTGGGAGAATAGGTCTCAGGTATTTTCTGTTATTCTTCCATAAGGACAAATAGTACTTTGTGTTTCAATAACTTTTGCTCTGAGAGGTCCTGCTCACATGATGAAAATTGCCACCGTGTTGCAAGCTGCAACATCTTATGAATGCTTCAATCACAGCAGGGGGAGAGAGCAGTGGAAATCACATGGCCTGTAAATTTTTCTTCGACTAAATCTTTACTATTATGAAAAATCGGTGGAGATAAGGAGTCTGCAGTAAGGTCACTGCACCCTTTCTCTCTCTCTCTCTCTTGTATAATTCAATCATATTGTTTCTCAGAATGAGGTCTTAGTGGGGACTGTGAGGATGCAATCAGATACAGCAACGTGCTTGCAATCAGTTTTCCATCATAAACCTTTAGCTTGTCCAATCTAGCATCTGCTTTTATCTTTGCTCTTGTCCTATGATTTATAGTGACATTTTTATTAATTGAAACCATTATGAAATTATAGCACAATCCAGATAAAACCAGTGTTGTAATACCAGGTGACTTTTACCTTAGAAAACAGTTTTTTAAAAAAACAACAACTAAAAAACACCAAAACCCCCACTGCATCTTCTATACGTGCATTTTCAAGAATTGCAAGAGATTGAGAAAGTACATATTGTTGGGTAGTGCATATGCTAATTTAAAAAATATGGTAGTTTTATAAATCACTAAAGATTTTAAAGTTGTTTTTAAAAAAGACAATCACAACATAGAGCAGAGTACCTAATTTATATGTAAGCTTAAAGGTTGATAATTCTGCCTCAGTCATAAATACAAAGGCTGCCCAAAGAGCAATTGGTAGTTAACACATGTGGACAAAAAGCTGGTAGTGAAAAGGGGTGGATGAATCTGCTTTTAAGTGGAAGGCATAGAGCGGTCATCTTGTTTGAGTCCTCAAGGTTACACAATGATCAAGAGGAATTGCAGGTCTATGGCATTAAATCAAATGCTATTGGAGGATTCAGTTAATTACAAGTTTCCCTTGCAGTTTTTTTCATTGAAGGGAAATACAGGTATCATCATTTATAGTTTGGGTATCATTAATTTTTGTACAGTTTTGCCGAGGGTGGACTCTGTAGCTTTTATGGACTCTGTTATATGGATATTGGTGATCTTTTCCTGCTATATTTCTGTTTTAACAGTTCTATAATTGATACATAGCTTTATTTATTTATTTATTTATTTTTATTTATTGTATTTATCTCCCTTCCTTGAACAGAGTCCAGGGCAATGTACAACCAAGGATAAAGTACAAAATTACATTCATGATATATATAAAAATACAAAACTAAAATATTAATAAAGTAGCAGTCTATAATAACCCAATCCATACATTGAGTCGGTTGGCTTAGAGGAGGCACTTCTTTAGATACTTGGGCCCTGAGCTATTTAGGGCTTTGTAGACCATTACCAACATCTTGAATTGGGACCAGTAGCTTACTGACGGCTAGTTCTATGCTTTAAGGAGCAATGCTGCATTCTAACATCTTGCTGACCCTGTTGATACCCTGGCAGCTGCATTCTGCACTAACTGCAACTGCCAAACCATTTTCAAAGGTAGCCCTACATTAATACACTGCAATAATTCAAATGCAAGGTCACCAGAACAAAAGTTACTGATACCACACTATCTTGGTCCAAGAATAGCCATAGCTGGAAAAAGGCACTCCTTGTCATCGAGGCTTCCTCAGCCTCTAATGACAGTGGGTTAAGGAATACCCCCAAGCTATGTGCCTACTTCTTTAGGGAGAATGCCACCCCATCTAGAACAGGCCATCACACCAATAAATGAAATACTCTCAACTCACCCTATGGTGAAAACTGGATCAAAGGTATAATCTATGTGTCAGACCACAATATATTACTATTAGCCTTGAAAAGAGAGCTACATTGATTATAAATCTGTTAGGCGTCAATTTAATAATAGAGGAATGGTGATCACTGATAATGTGATACTTCACATTGTTCAAAATGTTAAAATTGATTTATGAATTCTATTCAGTGCCTATTACTGGTATTTAAATATTGGTACAGCTATAGCTTGAGACGAGGGGATTCAATGGTAGAGTGAATGTTTAGTTTGCTTAAGGCCCCTGTTGATCTAGGGTGACAATTAAAAGATTTTAGATAGCAGGTATAGGAAATATTTGCTTAAGACCAAAGAGGGCAGCTGTTAGTAATAGTAAAAAGTTTTGTTCTGCATTGATCATTACGTTACTTTCTAAATGCACAAGAATAATCTTATCAGAATATTCAGTAGAACCTGAATCAATCCCAGTACTTAATAATGATGTAATAACATGACTTTTTATGCTTGTTGCAGATGGGTCCGTCAGCATATCCTTCTAGTTAATCCTACATATGAACTTCTGGAGCTGAACTATATGAATAGCAATACAGCCCATTTTATTATGGAGATAGACCCCGAAATCCCTGTAAGTTGAAGAACAAAATTATTCTTTTATTGTATGAGAGAGTACCATGCAGGAATGTAACAATTATGGAAAATATCTGGTGTGGTGGCTTTATATGTTAAAGGCAAGAAAACTCTGGACAAATAGAAATGTGCTTCTACAGTGCCTGTATTACAGAGACATTCATACTAGCTTCATCTAACCATTACAGTACTGCATAAGTACTCAGGGTGCATAGGGCAATTCTATACCTTCTTGCTACTTTCAGATACCAACCCTGCTACAACATACAATGTTGCCAGATTCTGCACAGCAGTGCTCAGAATTCATCAGACGATGACCTGTGTCACAAACTAGATTTAATGAGCACTCATATCAGAGTGCTCTGTAGACTGATAGCTATAGTCTTATATATGCTAACCTCCTTTGCTCTGCCACTCCCATCTAATGTTCCTAACCCTTCTTTTAGACTTTCTTTGCTTCCTTTAGATTTTTATAGACTTTTAATTCTTTTTAGTTTTTCAAATAGATTTTCAGATTTTTAATGACTGTATGCTGGTCTAGGACCGTAATAAAGATTTGGTTTGATTTGTATATTCAGATTGTATTCTGAAGCTTTTTGAACAACAAGGAGTAGTCTCTAGACAGAACTTAATAATCTGATGTTGAGAAAGCATGCAGTAGCCAGTTATTTTTAAAAATCAAGACAGAGGCCCAAGAACAACATAGACGCTGGAAAGAAGCAAATATACCTTAGTGGAGCATTGATATTAGGAACTAAGATCCCCGAGAGAGATGTGAAAAGAGAGGCTATAACATGAATCTCAAAGAGCAGGACTGTACAACTATCTTAATAATAACGTATCAGAGTACAGAGAAGGATGAATCCCAAAGATGCTAGAAATGAAGAAGCTTTAATCTTGGAGACAAAGGATTGCCAGCCATTTAAGGAAAGATTAAGCCAAACTTCATAATGGGTAGAATCCAGGTGTTGCCCTCTAACACAGCAGTGTTTTTACTTTCGGAAAGTTAAGAATATTCCTTTTAAAAAGTGTTCAGGGTTATATTTAAAGGTAACTCCACTGAAAGATGGCCACTACTAGAAAGAGCATAGTGGCATTCCTGGAGAATGAAAACACCAATTATGATAGTTGAATAGATTTTGTCACTGAAGATCTTACTCATTTTTTCTGTCATGAATTGAACAGTATTTTGGGACTCTTGTTGCCATAGCAATAGGACTCAACCTGCTTAAAATATAAGAATACTAGTATGAATCCAACAGCTTTTAGAAACAAGTGGGTTTAAAATCATTCACACTAAATATAGATTATTTTTGCATGTTTGTTTTTACAACATCCTTATGAATAATGATGACATATAAACATCTGATAATGAATTGGATAAGCTGAATGGAGGGAAACAATTGCTAAATGTCCTCGACAGTTTGTGATCTATAGAAGTCAAAATTCATTATCATTAACTCCAATCCATCTCTGGGTTAATGATCTGACCATAATATGGATGAACCTGTTAGAGCTCTTGCAGAATCTTTCTACAGTAAATAATATAATGAATCAAGATTATAGAGTTTGGCTACTTGCACAAATGCTGGTTTGTGAAATGATTAGTAACAGAGAGCAGCCAGCTTTTGCTTATTTCATAATGAGGTGTTTAATTATACTTTAGATTGAATATACTGAATACAATAAATTGATACTTGGTCTTATTTTCTCAGTATGATATCATATGATTGGGAAATGTTAAGTGCTAAAATGAGAAAATGGGAGTCTGTTTCTTTTCATTTTTCAAAGGTGACAATAAAAATGTTAAGAGAGGCAAAAGGGAAACAGAGAATTTTCAAAGCACAGGTTTGGATCCCGAATTCCCATGAGCAGAAATGCTTCACCTCCACTCTCAGGATATGCAACAGCAAGATACTCTGGTTGGAGGAAGCAGGGGAGACACTTTTTTGCCAATTCTAACCCTTGCAGCTCCCTTTGTCCCATGAAAAGCTGTACAAGCTGGGCTTGGGAGAATCAGCAGAATAGTGGGAGAGGTGGCACAGTGGGCTGCAGGAGGAAGGACACCTCAGTGGCAGTCACCTTCTTCCTCCACTGGGTCTGTTTTCTTTGTAAGCAGAAGGAGTCCTTCTGTTTGTGGAAGGGACACTCTGGATCCAACCTATTGCATTAAGAGCAACTGGATATTGTGCAAAATGCCTGCCAATTGTATCTCAGCATCTACGTCTGCTGAAAAATTCTGGCAAAACTTACTATGTGACCTGGGACTCGCTTATACGGCTGTAAATAAAATGTTTTGAATGTGTTGTAAAGTGCAATATACAATTGTGGCACTAGATGGTGGCTGTGAGCTATAGCGAATGCAATGCATTTTTAAAAACAACAAAAAAAAAATTCCCCACAATGTTTGCAACGTGTGTAGATTCCACCCTGAATACATTCTTTGAGTTGCTCCATTCCTGATGGTGGCAGCCATTGTCACCCACAGCAGGCTTGCTGTGTTCGTGTTTTTTTTTTTTTTTTTTTTTTTTGCAGTAGAGCCAACATAGAGCCTAGTGGTACTAACAAATTGATTGTGGCATAACTTTGACTAGAGCCCATTTCATCAGATGCATCTGATTTTACATTTACTGCAGTGAGTTCTAGTCAACAAATTTATTCCACAATAAACTGTTCAGCTTTAAGTGCCACAAATCTCTTTGTTGTTATCACACAATTTTATTTATTTATTGAATTTATATACTGCCCTACACCTGGAGGTCTTATAGTGAAACAATAAATTTCACTAGACAGATGGGTAACTGGTTACGGGATGTCCTTTTAGTAGCAGCTCATCACCTTTTGCAATGTCTAATTCCACTCAAAGTTTCAGGACACCTTTGAATTTCACATTTGTCTCTGTCACTCTACTTCTATAGTCTGTATGGCAGATGGAGGCTCTAGATGGCAAAGAGGAGATTTGTAAGAGGCTGTAGTGTGGCAATATAAGTAATCTCATCCACTCTGTGCTACTCCCTACAGCTTGTTTCCTTGTGGTAGAAATGCTGCTGCTGGGATGCATTTCCTTTCCCAACTGGATGAAAATCTTGGCTCAGTGATAAAAGACATGATTTGTCTGTAGAAAGTAGTGAATTACTGTTAGCAAAAATTCTTGGGTCAGAGTGCTTCAGAAACCTTCTCTACTTGATATGTTGCTGCCAGGCATGGTAGACAATGCTGGATCAGATGGAGCAGCTTGTCAGATTCAGTATAAGGCAGGTTCATGTATTCAGGAACTTTTAAACTATGTGATCTAGACTGTTAGGTCACAGAATCATAGAACTGTAGAGTTGGAAGGGACCCCAGAGATCATCTATTCCAACTCCCTGAAATGCAGGAATATGCAGCTGGCCCATACAGGGATTGAACCCACAACCTTGGCATTTCCAAGCCATAGGATGTTGAGATGGGCAGCTGAATCCCATCTAGAAATAGTCTGTCCTGTAGATTCTACACATTTCAGGCTCCAGACTGGGAAATTTGAACAATGGACCTGAGAGTCTCATTAATTGTCAGACAGTTATTTTTTATTTGGACATGAGTAGTTCTGTTCATTGTCAGACAGAATCTATTGCCAGCAACATTTTCTGCCTCCAAAGATAGAAACAGTACTGTGATTTTAGAATGTTGTGTCCTTTCCATTAATGTTTTATTGAAGCTGAGTCACTGAGAAGCGGCGTCTATGTGTTGTTTATGTATTCATGTTGTGCTGGTTCTTAAAATGCAAGGTCCTTTGTAAATCGTTACAAGTTTCTGAAAGGTAGAACAAGCAAAACATGTACCTCTATCAGATAAACCTATAAAATGCCTGTGTGGCATTTAAGATAGACATTCGTGTTCTCAAGCAAAATAAATTAATCTTGTCTATTAAGCTGTTTGCTTTTTCTTGGCTTATGATAACAAATTTGTGTTGTTGTAATGTAGTGTAATATTAAGTCAAAATTCAGATTTTTCTGAATTCAATAAAATGACCTTTCTATGTATTGAACATTTTACTGTTCTATTTCATCAAACTGAACAAATACGCTGGAGCGGACATTTTCTCATTCAGTTTGTTTAATGTAAAATATATTAAACACTTCATTATAAAATAAGTAAAAGCTGGATGTGTTCTGTTACTTACAATTTCACAAATCAGTATTTGCATGCATAGCACTATGATCTTGATTCATTATATTATTAACTTGCTGCAGATAGATTTTTGGAAGAGCTCTAACGGGTTCATACATATTACAGTCAGATCATTAGCAGAGAAATTGATTAAACTTAATGATAATGAATTTTGACTCCTGTAGCCTGCATACAAACTGTCCAGGCAGTTTAATATACCCTTCCTGCTTTCAGCTTTTCTAATTCATTACCAGATGCTTAAATGCCACCACTATTCATGGCACATTATCAGTAAAGGCACATTAAAAATAAATTACCTAAATTTACTTCATGAAAGTGTTCAATCCCAAATGCATTAGTCTTCAACACTGGGCATGTGAATTTCAAACACTTCCACTTCTGCCTCTTCCTTAAAATATGGTGGCTTTGAGCATTTTTAGTAATCAGCCAGCTGCCACCTTTTTGCTTCAAGAGAACCTTCAAAGTGCACAGGATCTCAGATTCTAATTGAAATTGTGAGACACCCATCCCTTTAGCATCTCTTAGAGTTTTGTGTGTGTTTTTGTGCTATAGTATATGGATTCTTTTTGAAAAGATATTTTTTATGAAGTACTGACCTCTAACCTTTTGAGCTTAACACTTGATTATTTTCTTTAAAAGCTCTTAATATTGCATAGAAGAACAACTTTTTTAAAGATGAATTTTCTGCTCCACAGAATACTAAACATAGTTGCCTATGTATAGTTAACTGCAGCATGGTATTTCTGGAGCTAGACTGAGGCAGGGTTTCTAATAGTTATATATCTTCATTATAAAAATCCAGTTTTGCTGGGTGATGCCCAAGTATAATCAAGGAACGCTAACTGTGATTTAATTGTATACGCCAGCTTGTATTTTGTGTGGTTTTGTATTTTCTCTCTTTTGACTGAAGCCCACCTGGAAACCCTTGAGTGAAGGGTTTGATATAAATTGCCTAAATAAATAAATAAAAAGATAAATAAAAAAACTCATCACAGGAAACAAGCTGGTGAGGTGAGAGTCAGCGTAGGAAGCTATGCCTTTAGCAGCAGCCTGAGGGATGCCAGATAGATATCACCAAGTCCTGACCAATAGAGCAAATTTCATTGTAATTAGCCTAATAGCAAAGAAGCTTCTTGAATAACAATAAGGTGGACCAGCTTTTGGGATAAGGACTAACTTCTATAAAAGCTTTGATCTAAGCTTACCTGGAGGGGGCCCAGGGTTCAACTGTCTTGCATATGTTTTATGTGATACTCAGCAAAATTTATATTTCATGTTCAATGCATGCACTGTTCTGAATAACGGCTTGTGAACTTGAACCCTGAACCAAGCATACAGATATTCCCTTCTGCGCTTTGACAGTACCACAGTGCAGTTTCATCTTATTATGCTCAGTCACATTTGTATGATTTTGTAAGTGAGCACTGTGAATACAACAAAGGTGTTGTGTGTTACACATTGTGTTGTGCCACACATACAAGTTTCACAATTAAACTGTATGGTTAGTTTAGCAACACTCGTGTGGATGCTTATATTATTGATATTAGTCGTTGGGATCCTAATATTCTTAACATGCATGAATATTATATTTATTATTTACATAAAATGAGATCATGCATTTGCTTTATATCCCATGTAAAAAATGGTTTGGGAAACTTTAATTGGATATTTTCGTATTAAAATGCAAAAACAAAAAACAACACAATAACACAACAACAACCAAGTTTATCTTGTATCCCTAACTGCTATTTAGATCTGACTCGTGCCTTAAGTGAAACATACAGTTTCCTGGTTAAGGAGAAATCAGACAAAAAGAGAAACACGGCAGCCTTTATATTAGCAAAGTTAAAGGTTAAGTTTGGATGGGGTACTAGAAAAACCAATCAGAAGTTGCAGCAACAATATGTATGTTTCAGGCAGATAGGCTGTTGGATGTCTGGCACTAGGCTGCATGTGTACCAAGTAATTTTATTCTTGGATTTAGATGTTAGTTCCTTGCTTAGAAGCTTCAAACAATTTTATCTTATCACCATATAGTTGGCCACTTTGCCTATCCCTATGGAATTGTGAATCCAACTCTTTTAATTTGGAGTAAGCACATCACAGCATGGTAGTTTCTTTGAGCCCATATAAATGTGCATAACTGTAGATGGAAAACAGAGACAACAGCACAATACTGTAAATATATACCGCACATTGCCCTTTAAAAAATGGTATCTGGCTTTTTAATTGTGCAGCAATATAAGACTTCTAAGCATCTCTGTAATGTGAAAAAAGAAGATATAGTGGCAGTATATGACCTGAAAAACTGGTGCTCTCTTTCTTTCATCCGCACTTTAAAAACAGCCTCCACTTCTTTCTTTGTGGCTAGTAACATAATGTGTTTAGTTTCTGGGGAATACATGTGCTGCAACTGCCGCTAAGCACTGTTTACTGCAGTACACTTTATCAGTCTTAGCAGATCCTGCATGCTGAGAGTGAAGAAGGCATACAGTGGAACACATTAATTACGTAAACATCAACAGTGTTGATACAAGGCACAATAAAAGAACTGGCTCCAAAATAAAATTGATTTTTATTTTTCATTTCCTCCCACCCCCCTCTCCTCTCCCTCCCACAATGTTTGTGCAGCTGGTTGTAGCTCCTCATTCCACCACTGAAGTACCAGTTCAGTTTTGTCCTTCTGCCCTAGGAAGGGCCAACCACACAGCAAAAATCACTTTCATGTGCCCACAGGTATGGATGCTCAATTAGATTTGATGAATTAAATATTATCTAGCATTGTAAAATATTATGATATGGTCCAGCGGCAGGCAAAGTTAGGCTAGTGGACTGTATTTCACTTGCCAAAGCTTCTATCCTGCCATTCTTCCTGAATGACTAGCCTAAAGATCAGAAACAACATGGGGTTGCAGAGGCTCAATGAAAGTGCTACTGGGCCTGATAAAGCCTTGTGATTTTAAAATCCTGCTCAGAGGCATATAGGAATGTTGATTTTGCATCCTTCATGGGTAGTCCATTTGAAAATGCACATACTCTTGATTTTCAGTTAGGTACTTGAGATTTGACTGAGGTTACTAACAGTTATGGCTTGGTTAACATTCAGGAAAGTATTCTAAAATGTATACAATTACAAATGCCACTGTTCTTTTGAAAACCTATTAACGACTTTTTAAAACACACACAAGTCTCATATGCTAATGTCTATTTATTACAAAGAAGTGCTTGAAAACACTAGATCTAATTTTACTTAAAGGTTTCTTCAAAATATTAGCGTTTCCTGCCTCTTTACTGTGTTGAATTTTGAAAGGGAAATAACTAAATTAATAAGATTCATCTCCTTCACCAACTCTACCTTACTGAAAGCTGCAATTGGAGACAAAAGAAATGAGCTAATATTATGACACATGCTCCAATGTTTGCATATTATTTGTGCTTGAGTAAAATGTTTGGTTTCTAAAATGCATATTATTCCCCTGTTGGGTTATTTGATTCTCTAATCTAATGGGATTAACACTTCATCTGATTACCGGTACTAGCTAAAATGTATGATTCCTTATAATGTAGCAAAACCAATATTTTTTCTGAAAGTTTGAAGTGATTTACAGACTAATCCACAACCAAATTAAGCCAAATTGCTGGATTCACATCAGAGTCCTTATACTTTAGCCTTGGAAAGACACATTTACCTGGAAACTATTGCTATTGGTATACAGTATTTTAATTTCACTGATCCCATTCATCTGAAAATCAAAGCAGATAAGTTTAGTTTGCTTGACAAAGTATACTGTTTGGATTCTTTTCTCTCCTTTAACATGCATTTGGAAGAAAAACAGCAAGAAAAACGCAAGTGCTAGCAGTTCTGGTATATATGGTGTATATACAAGGACAGTTCAAGAAGATGAAGTGCTATTATTCTGTCCGAAACCATGATAGCTCACAGAACTTTGATCAATAAATTAAAAAGTATTGTTATTTGTCAAATACCAAAGCCATAAAATAAGCAAATAAGTCACTGAGACCTTTCAGGTTCAAATTGAGGCCTGACACTCAATTTTTGTCAACCTGCCTTTCCTGTCAAATAGTGGCAAATCTTCAAGTTTTATCTCAGCCAAACCTTTAATCAATATCTCATCCTTTCACTTGCTGTGTCCAGCCCTCTCAACCTTTTCAGTGTTTTGCTCTAACCTTTGTGACTCACTCTGCTCTTTTCATCCCTAAATCATCTGAAACTTTTGAATTATCGACTGAACTTCATAAGAGAAAGGTATTAAACTATTGCATGATGGTAGCATATTGAATATACATCAGCATTACGTTTCTACCATTCCAGTGCCAAGATTATTTAAGAAAGGTTTTCAGGGGTCTTTGTCACTGTATATATAGGAAGCCTGGCAAAACCTTAACCTTAAAAAAATTGGCATTGATTTTCTTCCTTTGATTTCACTGATTAAATGCTTCTGAACTGACACTTTAAGCTGTCTCATAGCTGAGTAACTGACTAATATAAAATCAGCTAATGACAGGACTTATAGGACAAGGCTTAACTGTTTCTGATTGTGCCTCATTGCTGAATTGAGAGAAACCACTATGGGTTATTATCTGCTTCGTTTGTTTCTGGTTTGCCGCTGTGTGAAGAACACTCTGCAATACGAATTTGAACTCTGACTGCAATCACTTTGTTCTTGTTTTTGATCACTGAAATTAACTTTGTTGGAACAGCACAACTGAAATGCCAGGATGAGTAGAACAGTTAGTCAGGATACTAATATACTTATAGCACCTAGTTTTCCTGGTAAACCAGCAATATCTGTATGCAATGGAGTGAGACTAATAATACTGAGCAGTGTTAGAGACGAGCAGGATCTATTATTAGGGTGTCAAGTATTCTTTGATTACATTCTTTTCAGCTTCTTCTATTTAATATGCTGCTAAGAATAATGCATCATCTCAAATTCACTTAAAAAATGTAAGCAGTGAAGTGGTTGAAACAGCTTTCCTCTAATGCTTAATTAGCTTATTACCAGTTAGGGGTAACAGGTGGAATGTATGAAACTTTTTTTAAAAGAAGGAAGCCAAATAAATTGTGCTAGAATTGGCTTGCTATCTATCTAGTGCTGCAAGTGAATGGTCTTCCTTGCATTGAGCTCAGAGTTTGCATTGGAGTTCCTTATGTATATAAAAGCCCCTTGACTGGGGCCATCATGTTTTTACCTGAAGCTTAACATTTACAGGAAAATGAAAAAAAGAACAAAGAAGTGGTTTCTGATTAAAATGTGAACATTGTTATTCTTACCGCAGCTTGAGGAATGGGTATTTTTATTGGCTGGGGTTGGTCTGATTCCTCAGCCATTGGAGCCATCTTGTGTGAGTTCTTGCCTTGGTCACCATTCTTCTATCATCATAAGCTTCAGGAATCCTACATTTGAAGACATAGTGTTGGATGTCTTTTTAACAGGTACAGTAGATTCCTTTTATCATTGTGCAATGTATGTTGAATGCTTAAATCCTTATTGTTCAGTTGAATTCAGTACCCAAACATGTTGATTTGCCTAAACAATAGGGGATTTAGCATTCAGCACATACTTTAAGTTTGAGTGGAAAGCTTTGCCAGCCCACAGGCAAAGAATTGTGTTTTCTTCTTGGGCACAGAAGGATTTATCTGTATTTACAGTTGATGAACTAAGTTCTCCTTGGGGGGTTATCACTGCTGGATCTCACATCTGCCTTTTAGTTGGCAACCTGAGGGACATCAAGAAGAGTTTACCCTGTTCACCACCACACAGCTCTAGCCAAAGTAGGAAACTACAAGGAAAGCAGCTTACCAGCAAGGATGCATCTTTTGCTAACAGGCCAGAGGCCAGAGCAGGTCGTGTGGTAGACCAGGGCCCCCTTAAACAGTTTCAAGTCAGTTCTCCTTCTGTAACTTGGATTGCTTTTGGTGATGGACCACTTTTGCCTTTCTTCATCATTTTGTCTGACAGCATGTTGGTCTCTACTGGATCAAATGCTTGAAACTGCTATTGTATGTTCAGCTGTTTCTATGGATACCTGGCAGCCCCCCCCCCCCCCGAAAAAACACTCACCTTCATCTATGTTGTGATCCTGATAAGAAACCTCATATGCAGCAAATTTTCACTCCCAAAATCCAGGACACTCACCCCCCCCCAATCATGCCACCACCACCACACACACCTTGCCCAGGCTGCCTAGGACATTCCAAACAGAAGCTTAAATCCCCTACCCTTCACACTTAATATTTTAATGTAACACACACACACCCAGCAACATTGCTAAACATGTCATTAGCATCATATGTAGTTGGCCCCTTAGTCTGTCTGCCTAGGATGACTGGAGTCCTGTGTGCTCTGTGCTAGCTAAAAAGGTCATAGAGGTTACCAGGGATTCACTTGACTAAGTGCAGCTATGCCTTTGTTCTTAGCTTATCTGTTTGATGGCTCCTGGGAAAGCAAGGCACATGCATGCATTGATTTTAAATGCTCCTTGAATATAAATTGCAACCACCATTGGGGCCCTTTATTAAGGCATGGATTGCCACATGGTGGGGACATCAGCATGTCTTTGAAGTTGCAGCATTCAGAGTGCACATATGCACCACAATACAGATGCAACTTGCATCTTCATCTATTGTCCAAGGGCCTGTTATGATGCACTCTGATATATTCCCCATTGGAACACTAGGATTGCTCTGCAGTGAGAAATTGCATGAACCCCAGGCATTTGGGACTTGAACCAGCCTTTTAGTTGACCCAGGATATTTTTAAAATCCAATCCGGAGAAGTGTAATGCACATGGTTAGGAAATGGCTATCAACAGTTTTATGCTGCATGCATATTGATGACCACATTTTTGGAAAGGAGAGATGTGTTACTATTACACCACTTCATTCCACACCATTTAGAAAACAGCATGTTTTGTCCTGATTTATCATTCAAGTCAGTATCTCTTCTGATTTGCACAGCAACAGAACTATTATAAGAAGCAAACCGAGTCTAAACACTGTGCCAAATGGCGTATTTAGAAGTATCATGGTACTGGGCTGCTATTTGTAATGTGCTTTCTTAAAACAGTTTCCACAGAAATGATATAAGAAGCGACCTTCAATATAATCTCTGCAGAAATCATGTGCACAGATGAATACTATTGTGGCAGACACCAAGCAAACTTGGGAGAGAAAGGCACAGTAATGAGAGGAAGCAAATAGGAACCTAGGACGCCTCTTATACAGAGAAGGAGCATTGGTCCATCTTGCTCAGCAGTTCTCCAGGTTTTCAGATGGGGGTTTCTCCCAGCCCTGATTGTTTATGGCAGGGATTGAATCTGGTACCTTCTGCATGCAAAGCAAATGCTCTTAACTACTGAACTATGTATGCATGGCCTTTCTCCTAAATAGATCAAGAAGCTAAATGCATTTAGGTTTACATAATGATTCACAAGTAACTACTTGAATCTTTGGCTTCAGGGTTTAGTGAACGTTATTTTGCAAATAGACTATTCATTGTTGTTTATATTTCTGTACTATCTACATTAGGTTCACAAGACTGAATGGTTTGGTTGTTGGAATTCCCCAACATATCAATCCACATCAACATCTGACCTCCAATTGCTAAAGGCACCAAGACCTAGATTTTTTCCTCTGCAACACTTACCAAATAGCAAAGAAAATTCTGGGCAAATAAAATTCTGGACTTGTAAATTCATTCATACAGTAATATTTAAACATGTTTATCTGCATAAATCAGGATTTACATATTGGTATCTCCCCACAGGGGAAAAATACATTAAAAGTGCAACTGGCATTTATGCTAATAAGTGCTGAACTAAAAGATTAATGTATCTGCAATTACTAATCAGTTTAGGAGAGTAATTGCTCCATCTTTGGGATCTGACTTTATCTACATGTGTAAGCATTTTAAGCTTAAAACAGATCTCTGTAGCAATATTTGGGGTTGTTCACTGCCACAGTATAGCAGCTGCCTCATCCTTTGGATTCCTAAAGCTAAAACTATTTACAAAACATAATTGTATACAATGTAGCTTGGTCACCCCATTTTCACGGTGAAATAGCTGTTTTGCCTAAATTGGTGTGGAAATATTTTCTGACTGCTCTTATGCTTCTCTGGGAACTCTTTTAATTTCTATGAAGTATTCAGCAGAACTAAATGCTGGATTTGTAGCAGTCTAGTCCAAACTTCTTTTTGTTGCAGTTTTTCCCTCCGGGTAGTTGGTATTAGAACCTTCAAAGACCATTTAATTCAATAAACATAATTAAGAGCAAATAAACACCACATTTGTTGAAAAGGTTAACTAAAACATTTATTCTGAGCATAACTATAGCTCTTTTTTTAACCATTGCATTATATTTATTTACTCAATATATGCCAGCACACTGTTAATAAATAGCATGGTCCTTGTTTTAGGTCAGTGTTTTTCAACCACTGTTCCGCGGCACACTAGTGTGCCGTGAGATGTTGCCTGGTGTGCCGTGGGAAAAATTGAAAAATTACTTTATATATAGTCAATATAGGCACAGAGTTAAATTTTTTAACATTTTCTAATGGTGGTGTGCCTCGTGATTTTTTTTCATGAAACAAGTGTGCCTTTGCCCAAAAAAGGTTGAAAAACACTGTTTTAGGTAGCAATTTTTTGTACATTTACCTGTGAGTGAACCATAATTAGTTCAGAGTAAAACGTACATAGGATTGTGCAGGTAGGCAAGATATAGGTTGGAATTCAGTGTTATCTGTAGAAGCTTTTCAGTTTGTCATACAGAATGATCCCTCTCCTTCCCCTGCGTGTTCTGGGTTTTTTTTTTCTGACCACCCCCTTGAGCCAGTTTTGGCAGTGAAGGGAGGGAGAAAGTCTTGTTGCAGTAGTGGGAGTCCTTCTACAGGACTTTTGCTGATAAGGCTTCTTAGGTGAACCCCAACCAAAATATTCAATAATTGTAAAAATACAATTTATCACAACTATATTGCAAAAACTGAGTTAGGCAGAGAATAAATACTTTCAGGCACTAGCAAACTGTCAAATACATGAACAAATACTCAGAAGAAGTAATTTCTTGTAATCTCACTAATCGATTATCTGGGACAACACATTCCAAAACACGCTGTTTGTTTAAGAGCAATCTACTGCTTTTGTAATTTAAGAGAGCAAGACTGCTTCTTTGTCTTTGTACAGTGTCAACCAGGTGCACGTGGACTAATATTGTAACGTGAGTTCGGTCGTTTAGAGTCTTATTTCCAGTAGAGTTGGAGAAAGCATATATTCAACTCTTACCAGTGTTGCTCTGTATAACAATCTGCTAGACAGTTTGACAGTGCAGATGTAACATCATTTGATTCTTGACAGCCTATTTTTCCACCCTCACTGTAATTTTTTTTCACATGTGTCATTCACCATACCCGGTACAATGTTGCTGAAATTGGTTTTCCATTATAGTCTTTTTGGCAATCACTGTAAATGTCAACTCAACTAATTAGGTACCTATCTGTTGCTGCTGTGATCACCTTCACATTCCCAAGTTTGAGATAAGAGTTGTAGTAAAGACCAGTATTGTATGTTTTCGGAAAAAGAAGGTTGAGATGAATTAATGGATGGTATGACAGTTAAATTGTCGCGTTAAATCATGCAAAGCAAATTTGTGTACAAGTTATAAATCTTTGTAACTGTGGGATGTTAGGAGGGAAGGACGAGTTGGTTCTTTGCATAAGTCTGCCTTGTAAATAAGCCTCCAAAGTTGCTATCCTGAAGTTTTAACCAGTCTATTAAGAGGCTAGTAGACTGTGTTACCATTCTGGCCACTGGGAATGAGAAACCTGACAGTGCAGGTTTCCGGCTCATGATCAAGTTGCTTTTTATCAAGCAGACTGGTGGGGCTCGGGAGTGGGGAGAGCCATCCTTCCATACTAGCCCAGTGCATTTCCATGGTAACCATGGAGGAAATGTACCTCCCTCCTTGTGGTTAGCACAGAAACCAAGCAGGCTCAGGGCTACCCAATACATTTTGGCACCTGAGGTGAACCAGCAAAGGGTGTCTCCCTCCTTGCCAGGGAATAAGGGGTGAGCGAAGATCTGCATTGGAATCTGCTGCCCCTGTGGATCCTGCTGTCTGAGGCAGTCGCCTCACCTGGCCTTATGTGTGGGCCATCCCTGAGCAGGCTGCTGGAAAAAGGACACAACGAGCCATCCCTTTTCCACTATCCCAGGCACGTCCAACAGGTAGATCGTGATCTACTGGTAGATCACTAGATGCCTGTGGTAGATCACTGGTAGATCACTGCCCCCCCCAAGAAGCTCAACAAGTTTGGCTCCCCCCAGAAAAGCTCAACATTTTTGCCCTGGACCCCTAAAAAACGTGGTTTTCTCCTAAAAAAGCTCAACAACTTCAACCTGAACCCCCCCAAAATGGGCCTTCCTCCTTCCTAAAAAAAGCTCATCAAGGGGGTAGATCACTGCCAGTTTTTAACTCTGTGAGTAGATCGCTGTCTCTTGGAAGTTGGCCACCCCTGCACTATCCCATTCACGCACCTTTATGGAATTCCTGGTCACCTATGGCTACCATAAAGGCAATAAAATATAAGGTAGACATAGTTCTCCTGTTATTTGCCATTCACTCCCTCCAAAAGCTAGTTGGCTTGGTCTGTTACCATATATTTCCCCCCACACCATGGCCATTCTAATGAAAACCACTTATTTATTAACATGGTGCTAATAACACCAAGGTTGCAGGTTTGATCCCCATATGGGACAGCTGCATATTCCTCCTGCATTGTAAGGGGTTGGACTAGATCAGGCATAGGCAAACTCGCCCCTCCAGATGTTTTGGGACTGCAGCTCCCATCATCCCTAGCTAACAGGACCAGTGGTCAAGGATGATGGGAGTTGTAGTCCCAAAACATCTGGAGGGCCAGGTTTGCCTGTGCTTGGACTAGATGATCCTCAGGGTCCCTTCCAACTCACCAATTCTATGTTTCTATGATTCTACATACTCTGTATGAAAATAGGTGATATTAAAATTAGTGATGTTGCTTGGCTTAGAATATAAATTCCTTATTCCTTGGTTTGGAATATAAATTTTAGGAATGAATGACTGCTCTCAGTTCAAAGGCAAGCATCTCAGTTCTTCTCTGCCTTGAATTTTAAAGATAAGAAGTCCCAACTCACTTATCTAACAGCTGCAGTGTCTACAGTAGGGTGATATGTCTCTCTTCCCCATAATCTGTAGTATTCCATAGTAGCATGGCAGGTACTGGGGATTGTGTTTCTCTCAATCCTGTTCTCAAGATTTGGCCCTTTTTTGGCCATTACACTGTTAATCAATGGTGAGTATGACTTAATAATAATAATAATAATTTTATTATTTATGCACTACCTGCGTTTCCCCAGCCACTCTGGGTGGCTTCCTCTTGCTGGGCTGCCTGCAACTGGGCAAATGGCATTTAGCCAGCAGTGAGTTGGTTTTGCATTTTGGCTGGCTGGAGGGCTCCCTGGTTGCACTGGATCCTAACTGCCTCCAGGCTGGCAGATTGGAGTTTGGATTGCCCAGTGATAATTCATCAGAGTTTGTGTAACTTTATATTTGCTGATTATCAGATCAAATTAATACTGACAATTTTCTCACTGCTGCAACACCAGTTTCTTTCTTTCTGGTATCATAGTTTTCTATAGCTATGTATTGTGTGAGATTGATCTTTATTTTTATTTTATTGGTCATCTCGCCATGTAGTACAATCATAATTAAATTTGATCTATCCAGGATGGATTAAATCACTTGTCCCCAGAAATTTCTATGCTGAATACAGCAAGATGTAACATGTTGAAGTACTGCAAATAGGCCTTTATGTATTTAGTTAAAATTTCAGTTTGGAATATAATTTCAGAGAATTGCAGATTTGGAAGAGACTCTGAGGGTCATCTCATCCAACTCTGAGCAATGCATGAATCTCAACTCTCTGCTTAAAAACCTCTGAGGAAGGAGAGTCCTTCTTTGCTATATATTTTTAAAGAACAAACATTTTTGCACATCCCTTCTCTAAAACTTTGGTTTTAGGGGGTATATTATTCCAAATAATTTTAATAGGATTCCATGAGCAGCTATAGTCATTTTTGGCATGCATAGGAGAACGATTAAAATGCAGAGAGACCTTAAAAAACTGTCATCTCCTATTTCAAAGTATACTTTGAAGAGCATTCATCAGTTCTTACATTAGAACAGCCTTTGATCACATTTCAACCTCCAGTGAATTCCTTTCCTTGAATGTGACATTGAAGCATAACAGAATTTTCTTTTTCTTTCCCTTCTTTTTATTAGATCAGGAGCATGTCATGCATAATCCCCATGCATCCGTATCCCACCATTCCAATAAGGACAGCATTTTCTGGCTTTCACTCAAGCAAAAACAAGGTACACAGTTGTATGGTTTATGTATGTTTTTTGCAAAGTGAACTGCATAACGATTGAAAATAGATATTCATTTATGTAGCTTAATTCCCATTTAACGAAACAATAAAAGCACAACAGTTTTGCTCTGTTATATATCTGTTATATATTTGTTTAACATGGGTTGGGAGCTGTCCTCAAGTTAGAGCAGGCATAGGCAAACTCGGCTCTCCAGCTGTTTTGGGACTACAACTCCCATCCTCCCTAGATAACAGGGCCAGTGGTCAGGGATGATGGGAGTTGTAGTCCCAAAACAGCTGGAGGGCCAAGTTTGCCTATGCCTGAGTTAGAGGAAGTGTGGCCCACGCAGAAAATGTTGAGAAGGAAATATTCCTCCCAGAATCCCAATTAAGTCTTAGATGAATATTCATTGATGTGGTTCAGTTAACATATCTAACAGGTACATATGCAGTATATATATATATGGCCCCAGTAGATGGCTCTCCCCACTTGCCACCCCACCAAGTGACATCTGCATAGGTTGGTTGCAGCCACTGGCACCCGCTGGATGACGTCCTGTGAATGTGGACAATAACTATTCCATCCACTTCCCCAACCCTTCCACCTGTAGTAGCTAAAACATTTAGCAATCTTCTGGTAGCTCAGACTGGTGCAGGTGAGCAGGTTATGGGTTTGAATAGATGCGGTAATCATTTGAGTTTTGCTGGAGAAGAATGTACTGGTAGGCAATCTGCTGCTGGCTCACCTTATCCTATCAAAAGCCACCAAACACCCTAGGACAATCCCAACTTTTCTCACCACCAAAGGAACACAAGTGAACAAAAGAGAACCTGCCCAAGCAACGCTGACATCAAACCCTACATATATTAAGTAAAATAGAAACATCGTCACCTGATCCCACCCCCACCCATCCTCCCACCCCTGTCCATCTCTTTCCCCCCTTTTCTTCCCAATGTCTCAACAAATGAAACTGATTTGTAAAAATGATACATGTAAAAAATACGAGAGAGAGACATTGCACATATTTTTGTAAATCAAGAAATCTTTTAATAAAAATAATTCAAAAGGGGGGGGGGGAGCCACCAAACAGAGAATTAGGTTGTTTATTGCCAGAGGTTGGTGGCAAAGGTTCCCATGATCTTTGTGCCTTCCCTTTCTCTGGAGTAGGAAGGTCCAGATAAAAAAAAATACTCCACTGCCATCTTGTCCAGGAAATCCCATCCTGATAGTACAAACACTGCTGGCATAGGTGTAGTACTTGTTGAGTATATCTTTCAGCTGTCCCATAACTCCAGATTATAGAAAGACCCAAAGTTAGCTCACTGTCCTGTTTTTTGGGTCCCATTGCTTTGAATATATTGTTTACCTTCTCCATAACTCTTTTAATCTAGTAATATCATAACTCTAGCTCTTGACAAATGGAGTTATTTAAATTGTTCACTGTAGCAAAAGATTAATTTAATTAAAATGAATATATATACCCTATTTCAACACTGCCATTCTCTTCTTTTTGATACTCCATCACATATTTGCTAGGATTAACAAACTTTTCTAAACATTATTATAGAAGAGGTAATAAATCATTCAGATCACATATACAAGCCTATCCCTTGCCATTATTAAAGGGAATTTAGATTTCCCAATTTACTGTTCTGAATAGTGGTATTTGGATTAGATAAAACTTGTGCTGTTAAACCTGTCTGAGTTAATATAAAAGGAATATTCTTATTACTGCTATACTTCAGTTTGTATTTAGCTATTCAGTTTAGAACATATTATTTCTACCCTGAGCCTCTTGGGCTTGCTGATTGGAAGGTCGGCGGTTTGAATCTGCGCGACAGGGTGAGCTCCCATTGCTCTGTCCCAGCTTCTGCCAACCCAGCAGTTCGAAAGTGCACCAGTGCAAGTAGACAAATAGGGACTGCTGTGGCAGGAAGGTAAACGGCATTTCTGTGCGCTCTGGTTTCCATCACGGTGTCCCGTTGCGCCAGAAGTGGTTTAGTCATGCTGGCCACATGACCTGGAAAGCTGTCTGTGGACAAACACTGGCTCCCTTGGCCTGAAAGCGAGATGAGCGCCGCAACCCCACAGTTGCCTTTGACTGGACTTAACCATACAGGAGTCCTTTACCTTTACCTTCACCTTTACCTTTTACTGCTACAAAATGAGTACAGTATGTGAACTTAAGGTTGAAAATATAATAAAATATTACATGCTTGTAATCTACTTTGATAACGAAACAGATAGAGTTTTATTCCAGTTGATTTTGGAATAAACATGCCCTGGTGTCTACAAAGGACAGAATGTAAATTTAAAAAAATTTAAAAATTAAAATAGATTGACACATTGATTTGCTACTGGTTTAGTATTATTTCTTTTTGAAGGCAATGTAATTTTTAGAACTTTGAAAGGAAGCTGATCATTGGAAATGTTATTTTATATGGTAGTTACAGGGACCCTGCCATGCACGAATGCTAAGTATAATAAAAACACAGTCATTGTACCGTTCTGCTCCTGGATTATGGTACAGAAGCTGTCAGTTTTTAAATATCCTATAGAAAACAAATTAGAAAAAATGAGGACCAAACTTTAGGTTTACGATTAAATGCAGTTAGATGGGTGGGGTACTATTATTATTATATTATATTATATTATATTATATTATATTATATTATATTATATTATATTAATTATTAGGCCTTCACTCTCAGTCTATAAGCCAGTTAAGAATTAGATTTATTGACTCACACAATGTGTCGCTGATTTTTCTGAATGTCCATTCCTTCATACCTACCTGTAGTAAAAGGTCAATAATTTCGCTACCTGCATCATCCTGTTTACATTTTAAATAGAAGTAACCTCCATTGGGTTATCAAGCAAGCCTGACTGCAACTATTGATGTGTTCAGGAAATTGAGAAGGTTGTAAAGTCAGGATGTGAGTAACCCATACTAGGTGTTACAGTGCAGGAGGAGGGAATTAGACACACGGCTGCCATCTTTATAAGTAGAAACATGTTTATTATAACCTCTAGTTGGGACCTGTCACTCTTATTAGCAAGCAAGCAAATAGTCTATTAAGGTCACAGACCAATAAAATTCAGTACAAAGAGACACAACATTTAAAAGCAAATATAAATAATTATATATTTTTCTCCTCTCAAGAAGCCAGCAATATTTTTTCCTGATCTAATCATTCTTGGAACTTCCTCTCTTGCCATTTATCAAGATAAGACATTTGTTATAAAATTCAAATATTTGAATTTGAATGAATTATTTATATCTTGCAATTTTATGAACATTTTACTCTGAAACATGAACATAGACAAAATATTGGTCTATTGGAATTGATATAACAGTTAATCCTTTTACTTATATGTTGACTAGCAATACGTTAATGATATAAATGGAACTCTAAATATTTAGTTGCCTAACAATATTAAGCACTATGAGATCTTGCCTTATATTGCTCACAGACATGAGTAGTCTGCTGGGGGGGGGGCATAATGTGAGCTCACCTGATCCTCCGCATCCTGACCAATGTGAGAACTGTTGTCTGCTGTGGAATCTGCAGATTGCTGGTTTCCATCAGGTCATGTAGATTCACTTATAAAGGCTGTCTCTCTCCATTCACATCAAATTCCAAAGATGCACTTTCCACCGAGCTCCATTTGCATCCCAAAATAGGCATTTTCCCCAGCTGCCTAACATGCAGCTCATGCCACGATGCATATTGCTTGATTGTAGCAATGGCTGTTGGGAATGATTGTACTTGATGGCATATCATGAGGTCAGCCATGCTTTTTTTCTGTACAATTCCCTCTGAGAGCATAGTCACAGCATCAAGTCTTGTTGCCCCCAGGGGACTTGCTGCTACTAAATTATTTTCAATGCATGCAATGACAGGAACTCATGTGTTAGCTGGCAGTTTGTTGGTGGCTGCAATTACTTTTCTAAAACTACCAAGAGAAGACAGGCATATTTTAAACTCCAAAGAACTAATTGCAGTTTTTAAGGATTTGTGTGTGTCTCCTAAAAAAACCAAACCCCTGTACTGAACCAAGACAGGGTGGGCTTCCCATGTCAAACTGAGACAAGGCAGCCCCCTCCCCCAAGTACATTTTTAGTATGCTCACATCAGCAATGTAACGTTGGCAGAAGGGATTTCTGTAAAATCGAGGAGCCGTGATAACACAAAAATCTTCTTAGGTTAAGTTGTTCATGCAAGTGAATTGCTTATGTGAATATTCATTTATTTCCATGTCTTTTGAAGATGACTACAATAACAAAGCATAAAGATAGCACCACATAGAGTGCATTACTGTGGTTGAGGTTGCCAGTGTGTGGATCATTGTGGCTAGGCTATTCTGAATGGCAGCTGTACTTTCAGTTTGGCCCATGTCAGGGTCGAGTCAGATGAGGAGGAGTGGTGGCAAGCCCCCCCTGACAAGGCAGCACCCACAGAGGAATCTGAGGAATTCGTACCTGGGGAAGACTGGTGGCGGCATTCCACAGAAGAGGAGGAATCTGACAGGGAGGAGGAGGGAAGACCAGAGCTAGAGGAAGAAGTGAGGCCAGGAGCAGGTCCCAGTCAGCCGATCCCCTCTCCTCCTCCCTTCTCAGCTGTAGAACGCCGAGCTGAGAAGCGAAGGCGGCAATTAGAGACAGCTGTAGCTCATAGGAAGCGTGGGAGTGAACCGCCTTCTTAAGATAGCTAGCTGCCCTATTCCACAGCGTCTGCAACGATTGTGCTGGGCGCGTGGTTGCTTCTGCTCATCTTGTTCCTGTGTTCCTGGTGTGTACCTGACTGACTTGGCTTGTTCTGACTTGGACTGTCTCTGACTTTGACTTCTCTTGACCCCAATACTGATACCTGACTTCGGCTGGCTTCTGACCTGGACTGTTGACCTTGGCTTATCTCATCCTGACTGCTGCGCTGCAGCACACCCACTTGTTGGCGCCCTAACAGCCCACTGAGTCCATGGCATGCACCTGTGATGTCCTTTGCATGCTAGCAGCTAGCTGATTCAGGTTTTTTTTTATTATCATGGCCTAGTGCAATTCAGGTCAAGTTGAAAACCCAGATGGATTCAGTTGTTCCTGAATTTTGTAATGGTTCTGTATGAATCAGAGCCAGTGACCAGATTATTATAACATAAAAAAGAAATGCTTTTAAACAAAGTAGACTTTTAGCACAGGTAACATGCAACTTATGTGGATTCCTGGCTCTTGCGCATATAAGCAGAATTGCACTTCCTTGGTTTCTCAACAGCTGACACCACCGACACCACCTTGTGTTTGAGGCCCATTCTGCAGTCTGAAGCTCTCCCAACCACCTCTTACACACTCCACTCTCTTTCATTGTTCCTCCAAACCTCTCTGCATGTCTCTCTGGCCTCTTTAGATCACCTTCTGTAACTGTCTCTTCCTCACCCAAACACTCTTAAGCCTGAGTTGAGAGTTACCTGAATTTACTTGAAATGTGAAAGGTACCCTGCCCTATTTTAGGATATTCCACCTACCCACACTGTTCAAGAGGGCTCTACCAACCACCCACACAGGTTTTTCTGGGGCTAAGCAAGAGGATACTGTGGGAAGAGGACATAATAAAATCTGCCAAGCTTCCCTCTGCTTACCGTTCTTAGGTATCAGCCCATTGACAGGTTTTTAAACTGTTGGTGTCAATATCAGATAAAACAAGCTGTTGTTGAAACATCATGAAGTGGTGCTTCTGGTAGCTGCTTTTTCTGAAGTGTGTTCTTGTATTCTGATGCAATATCAGACATGATTTCTCCAATGACTACACCTGCACCCAAACCTAGATTGTTCCAGATTTTGATAAATTACATGCTAAGTGGTAGGCAGACAACTTTCGTAGGCACTTCACCTTTTAGAGTATATTGGGGGAATCAGTACCTGCAAGACAACTAGGAGATGGTATATGTATCTCTTTGGTTTTGGAGTGAAAACCCTGCTGGCTTCCCATGGAGGAACCACCAATAAACTATGTAAGGAAAACTTTCCTTTGACACACTGTACCTGAAACACAATATGCTTTTACTCTTCTAATTGAACACTTGAATTTCTGTTTCCATCTATTTTGCATATTATAAGGTAACAAATATAATTTGTAACAGAGGTAAAATATTTAGATAAGACTGGCACAACTCTACATAGCACCACTGTTTCAATTTTTAGAAGCCAAGCACTGCTGTGTAAATAGTAAAAACCACCATACCACAAAATTCCAATTAAAAGACAATTTGCTGTTTCTTTTGAGACACACACACACACACACACACAAACGGAGAGAGAGAGAGAGAGAGAGATGGAATTTTCCAGTGGAAAACTGTCACTTTTAAACCAATTTAAATGTGCTTCCTTATATACCAGAGGCAGGGATTCTCAAAACCTTCTGTCCACGGAGTCTTCTTGAAAATGTTGAAAATTACTGAACTCAGCCATTGCAAAATGGCAGCCAAGAAGGGGAGGTCAGCCCACATTATGGCCCGCAGTTTGAGAAACACTATACTAAAGTGTTATTTCCATGAAACTAACACTGAATATATAGGAGATAAACTTCTGACATGATGGTGAGTAGTTGACAAACCACTCCTTTCACAATATATGTTTAAATTAGTTTTTTGTGGTTTTTTAAAGGAATCGTTTTGGCTCCAAAAAGCAAGTTGGATATTCCAGTATTGTTTGCACCTCACTCAATGAAACTGTATGAAGTTGTGCTGGTTATTAAAGTTGAAAAGTTGGATGCTGATAAATGGTCTTACGATGACACCTTCGATTTAAGCAAAGCACTAACAAGGTAAACATTTTAGTCACAGTGGAGATAAAATTGATAACTTATTATTTGAAGTGAAAAATAATTGCGAGGTCTATCACTTTAGAAGATTATTTTACAGTGGTTCTTCTACTTACTGTGCCCCTCTTGTTACATATCCTTCAGGATATGCATGCAGCAAACCTGGAAGTATATTTCTGAGTTTTGCGTGTGCACATGCGTACAAACGCTCTATTGTGCCGTACGCATGCGCGCACAGAACAAGCTCCTTTGGTTGCGGAAACCTCAGGATCCGACTGGAGCTCCATAATGGATCCCGTCCGCAATCGGAGTTACCACTGTAGTATTTATATATTGCTATAAATGTTGCAATTGTTAGAATTTACTAAGTGTAGAATGATTTTTCACACTTTGCAAACCTTACAAGTATTACTGTACATAGAATCATAGAACTGTAGAGTTGGAAAGGATCCTGAGGATCATCTTGTCCAACCTGCTACAATGCAGGAATATGCAGCTGTCCCATACAGGGATCAAACCTGTAACCTTTGAGTTATCAGCACCATACTCTAGCCAACTGAGATATCCAGGGCTTATTAGATTGATATTATTGAATTTTAGAGATGTGAAGATGCTATATGATAGTACCCTGCCCCTGGAGAAAAGTGGTGGAGAGCAATGCACCTGTGTTATGTTCCAAGTATCCTCTCTGCCAGCCTTAGAAACTCCGTCCTCTGAAGCAGCCATCTTGCAGAACAAATCTTAGCTGGCTATCCCCAGTAATAACATTATGCAAATCTCAGAGTTTTTGTTTTTTAAGAACTCCCCCCCCCCCCATCATTCAAAATACAAATCATAACAATGATGCCAGTGTGGTGCAGTGGTTAAGAGCGGTGGACTCGTAATCTGGGGAACAGGGTTCGCGTCTCCACTCCTCCACATGCAGCTGCTGGGTGACCTTGGGCTAGTCACACTTCTTTGAAGTCTCTCAGCCCCACTCACCTCACAGAGTGTTTGTTGTGGGGGAGGAAGGGAAAGGAGAATGTTAGCCGCTTTGAGACTCCTTCGGGTAGTGATAAAGCGGGATATCAAATCCAAACTCTTCTTCTTCTTCTTCTCCTCTGGATATCTGAAACTGAAGTGGTGGCTCTGGAACCTGACAAGATTGCTTATAGGTGTTCTTTTTCTAGAAAGTGGCATACAGACTCCACTGTTTTCTGAGCTTTTGAGGTCAATGGAACTATTGTGATGACAGCTACAGCACAAATGATGGGGGATTAGAGTTGAATACAACTGAATGCATGTTAGACCTCATGTTAGTATCTACTCTGTGGCAGTGGTGAAAGCTTTCTTTCTCCCATATAACTGAATCTGTGCAGTGTTATCTAGCATAGATCTTCTGAATGGTGAGAGACTCCTACCAAGGAAGTTAGTGGAACCTTCAGTAGTCTGCTGCCACTTTTACATTTGCTAAACACTTTAAGGATTAAGGCCACTGCATACAATTCTGACTTGGAAGCTGCAGTTACAATAGTAATGGTCTGTGATGTAGCTATGGCTCTGTCTGGTCAGGCTGATATGGATACCTCTCCACTTGTTCACCCAGGGGGTATGGACAGGATACTCAGAGCCACATATGTACTCAGCCTGTGCCCTTGATTGATAGTGGTGGTTGTACCAAACTGTTTAATCAATATACTTTGAGCAATGAATTTTGTAATCTGTATTTTAAATTATTTGATTGTAGTAATTCTTTTGATGTGTTATGCTTCCAGTCGGTTATCTCCTTTGAATATAGTTCTCTACAGAAAAGAAGAGTAAATAGTTGAGGATAGGATGGTAGCAAGACACAATAGCCACTATCTTAGAATATCCTTGTGTCCAATTCCAAATGAAAACAATTTTTACTGTGCAGATTAACTTCCGACATGATTCATTTAATTATCTTTTGTTATTTAATGACAAGTGTTAATAAGAAGTCTATTTATGATCATCCTAAGAAGTGGATTAAAAACAACCAAAAGCCTTTTACTTGAGTGTACCACTGTTCCAAAAAAGGCAGCACCTTCTAGAAGCTGGTCCCACTGAACGAATTTCAAAATGGTCACGAAGCATTGCTGGAAATCTTGGTTAATTGTATTGTCAATATCACTTGTATACATTTTCTAGAGTAATCATATTCATATGTATATGTTATTTACGTTTCTCAGCCACACTGTAATAATGAAGGATGAAGTCATCCGGGGAATTCGTTGGATCTATCCAATTCATGGAATTCCTGAATCGCCACCCTATAAATCTGCACCAGGTACATATGAGCCAAGAACTGCAAACTTTTCTTATCTAATTGAAAATAGTAAACCCCCCCCCCAGCTATAGTTCAGGCTGGAAATAGATGGAGCCATGGTCCCTAACATTTAGGTGACTAAATAAATAAACTGGCTCTTCCTAAATGTCTCTTTCTAACTTCTAAATTCTTTTGAATGTTGCTGTAGCCTACATTCAAGAAGTGGGATGTCGAAAGGCTAATTTGTAACTTGCATCCTAATTGAAACCTGTTAGGAGGACTTTTTATTTCTGTTTATTACCTGAATGTTTCTAGCATGCCTGTAACATAAATTATCTGCTAAGCTCAGAAGACAAATGAAGCAATTAAAATACAATATGAAACACAGATTTTAAAATGGAGAGGGGCAATACATATTTCAAAGTGTTGGATGAACAAAATGGTTCTGTCACAAAAAGGACCACTAAGATAGTTCTCAATAGGCCTCTTTGGGAAGACTGTTTCATAACAGGGTGCCACTACCAAAAAGTCCCTCTTCTTGGGGGTTACTTACCCCACTTCGATTAATCTATATGGGTAGGTTTTATATTTATGTGGCTATATAAACCCAATTTATATGGGAGAAATTGCTTTACCTTTTCAAAATATTTTTCCATATAAATATTTTATTTTTATTCATATTATTATTTCAGTTGTTAGTTGCTTAATACACAGCACTCTCTAGGAAATGTAGAATAGAAATACAAAAAAGTTAAAACATAAACAGCCCTCAGTAATAAATAATTATAGAGCAACAAATACTTAATAAAGCAGCACAAAAAATAGCATAGCAGATCCAAACAGAACCAGCAGGCAAGCCACCAGTAGCTCCAATTAACAGCCTACTCAGCTTGCCCTATCAAATGCTTCAAAAAGGAGGAAGGTCTTAACCTGTTGGCAAAAAGATGTTAAGTCAGCACCAGGTGGACCTTATTGGGGAGAGCAGTCCATAAATGAGAGGTCACAACAGAAAAGACCCTTTCCCTTGTCGCCATCCTCCTAAGGACTAATGAGTCTCGGTAGGCTTATGTCGGGACAGGTGTTGGGTCAGATATTAGGCTTCCAAGCCATATGGGGCTTTATAGGTTAAAACCCGCACTTTTAATTTGGATTGGAAATGTCTAAGCAGCCAGTGAGCCCTGCCAAGACTGATGTTATACGGTCAGATCGCCTATTCCCCGTCAGCTGTCTGATTCCAACATTCTGCACTAGCTGCAGTTTTTGAACCATTTCCAAAGGCATACCCACATAAAGCAATGCATGGGCTGTAATTCAGCAATACCGATCCCTCTATGTAGCAATGGGTTCCTATTGTTCAAAATGAGAGACTAAATCTTTTGTGGCTCCAGCTAGCTATGTACTACAGGGTTATCATTCAGTATGGCTAACAGATAGCTACTTCTGGCAATACGTATATATATATCACCTCCAATATTTATTATTTTATTTATTGCATTTATTGCATACCAACTTTATCTTCCAGTGGTCTCAAGGTGGGGTACATGATTCTCCTCCACCCCACTTAATCCCCCCAACAAACCCTGCGAGGCAGGTTAGGCTGAGAGATGGTGACTTGCCCAAGGGTCACCCAGGGAGCTTCATGACTAGGTGGGGATTCGAACCCTGCTGTCCCAGGTCCTCGTCCAACATTATGCTACCCTGGCTCCTATAGGTAGTTCCTCTCTAAATATTGGTTAATAGAGTGCTATGTGGAATATTGCAACAACAAATATATTCTTAATAGCAGTTCTGGGAAAATAAGTTTCTGTGTAACAAAACGTTAACCATATCAGTTGGATTCCTAGTTTATTTCAAATTGGGGATAGTATGCCAAAAGTATATACATTAATTTCTTAGCTAAAGCACAATTACAGAATTAATTTGTTCCTTGGGTACCTATTAAGAACATTGGGAATCAGTTTAATGATGAAGCTAATAGCCTTCATAAAAACACACCACGTGGGCTGATAAGGGCACTTCAAAATGTGTGAGTCAATTATATACAAAAGCTTGCATCAAGGAATGAAAACAATAGTCAGTCTTGGTGTTTGAAGGTAATTGAGAGACTTATTGAGGAATGAAATTATTGAACTTAATGGGATAGATATTATTTGTGCTGCCATTGTTCTAATTTGTTAAAGACCTTTAACTTGAAGAAAAATGCCAGTGTAATCTTAATTACAGATTTCATCCCATTAATTTGCAGTTTAATTAATTAAGGGTGGAATGCTGAATATCACCACCAAATCTTTTCTTTCGTTCTTTCTTTGCACAGCATGGCACCCTCATAAAGTACTATAATGACAAGTGTGTATATTGGTATTCTGTAAGTTAGTTGTATAGTACATGGAAGAAAATCCATTCACATGGATGTTTTGAGAAAGTAAAGATAGACAATGAATATACATGCCATGTTACCCCAGAATATGCATGTGTTTTGGTCCAGATATTCAGTAGTCCAATGCCTGCTCTTCACACTTTACAGCTGGGGTCCCCAACATAAAACTCAACCACCACCACCAAAGTCTCCTGCCCTTCTCTATTTTAAACTATTTTTAAATTCACCTTTTTTTTTGGTCTGGAGAAAGCTACTTGTTTTTGTGATTGTAGGTGTTTTGTCTATGGGTGGCTGGGGGTGGGGGGTTTGTCCGAGCATCACCAGTTTATCTTTTGTGAAATATCTATTTTTGTGATACCTGCAAAAATTCCTTAAATTTTGAAATGTACCCCCAGGTCCAAAAAGATTGAGGACCCTTGCTTTGCACTACAATAAAGAAGCAGTGATGGGATCTGTGTTTTTCATGGAGGCCTCAATTCAACAGTACACTTCTTAAGCCAATTTAAACAAATGAACTGTCCTTTGGATTGTGACTGCACTCAGCATGACCACATTGGCAGTGCCAGCTCTAGTCAGGGATTGCTAGCTCAATGCTAAAGAGCTGAACTAAGAATGTGGGATGTGCCCTTAAGCTGTTGTTTAGCAATCATGAATTGCTTATAAGACATGCTGCATTTTATAATCACAAGCCACCATATTTTAATATTTTAAGCTGAAAGCTGCACAAAACTCATGCAATATTTATGGTTCACTCACCATTGACTTCATGTACAGTAAGTTTTGTGCCCACGTTTCAGAAGTGGGGTGGGAAAGGAAATCAATAATTACAATGAGACAGTAAATGGTTTTAAAGTGGTCAAAGCTTTCTTACTGTATGCAGCTGAAGATATACTAGGTAGAGCCTGGTGTTTTCTTTAAAATTGCCATATTTAGGTTATTTTGAAATGGACAAGACTTTATAGTAGTAGTACTGATGGTGGCGATAACAACAACAGCAGCAACAAATTACTATTTGCATCCTCTTCTACATATGAATTCATAGTGGGGTATATTTTGGTCTAAGAGGTTCAGTTTGGTCAGAATTGAGTACAGTGGTACCTCGGGTTACAAACACTTTGGGTTACAAACTCTGCTAACCCAGAAGTAGTACCTTGGGTTGCGAACTTTGCCCCAGGATGAGAATGGAAATCATGTGCCGGTGGCAGTGGGAGTCCCCATTAGCGAAAGCACGCCTCAGGTTAAGAATGGTTTTGGGTTAAGAATGGACCTCTGGAATGAATTAAATACGTAACCTGACGTACCACTGTATACCCTTCTAGAGTTAATGCTAAATATATTACTTCTGGTAAATGAGCCACTACAGCAGCTAGCAGGCCATGAAAATTTGTGCCCTGTGTTTTTTAGACTCATTTACCCATGTACTATCTGAAACCAAAGGGGCGCATTGGTTGCCAGATGTGATTTTTTTCCAGCCCCACTATCATGATTTGACTCAATGATATGATCATAAACTAACAGAATACTGTCATAGTTGAAAACTCATTTAAAAACAAAATATAATAGCAGTTAAAAAACAAAGACTTTTTTGTCTAAAACTGATACAGCAGCAGTGAGAATTAGATAATCAAATGTTATAAGCCTATTGAAACAGAAATCTCTAACTTCTGACAGGTAGATGTTAAAGTGGGGAACAGATCTCAGCTGGAAATGTGTTGCAAATTTGTGCAGCCACCACTAAAAAGACCCCATCTCTAATGCTCACTCACCAAACATCTTATGATTGTAACTGAAACCTCTCATGATCTTTGGAACATGTGTCTTCTGCGTAATGTAGTCAGGTGTAATGTGCTCTCAATATGAGCTCCTTATATTTCAGAGAACTAATTATACAAAATATTTTTCCTAGCTGTTGTATGCTGCAGAGCCCGCAGTAGACTGGATGAAAGCGTAGAAGTGCTGTTAACTGGTGTAACACCTGCAACATCTGATACACATATAGCCACAGACAGTATAATTATAATTCCTTCCAAAAGCAAGTCCGTCACTATTAATGATGAAGGTAAGAAAAGAAGAGCACAGAAATTATTTATCCCAAATGAAGTAGCACTCCTACAGCTGTCTCAAATAAAGATATACTTAAATCATTTGTAGAATTTCTGGGCTAAAATACACTGGCAGAAAAGAATGTACCTCGTGGGACAAAAATGATTCAATCAGGGTAAGACACAGAAAGGCAAAATGAAGACAGGTAACTCACATCTAACACTTATTTTACTTATGCAATCACAGCTTTGCACGGGTGGGAATAAATGGAGAATGGAGGAAACCCACTTTTCATTAATTTATTACCCCACCCACACATAGCTGCGATTGTGGGCTTATCCAGCTTTGGGAAGGAGGCAGGAGGCTTCTGGGACCCTGCCCAGAGCCCATGTACCTCCTCCCCAAAGCTAGACAAGCAGCCCTTGTGGGGGTAGGGGCAGTAACAGGGGTTCTTAGCTTTTTGCATTTTTGTGTTTATGCATGGTTCCCCAGAACTGAAGCGTCACATAACATGCGAGTTACCTGTACATAAATGCCACAGTTGTTACAAATCTGATGAAGGGAGGATTTAAGTTATGCATAGAGTTTGATCCTGAAGTAAAAGTCACCCACTAAACTTTATTCAAAGAGAAACTCAACAGTTTAACCTTTCTATTAACCCAGACTATGCATGACCACCTTTGACATGTTAGAAGGAGGGGATGCAAGCCTAGCTCTTCTGAGGAGAGCCCTTGAGATCTCAGGGTGTCTTTGTGGCAAATGTGTTTTTCACAGTACAGTGTCTAGTCAAGTACAATAAGCTCTGAGTTATGTAATCCTTTGTATTTAGAATTGTCAGTATTGTCATGTGAGTTAGTATGATGCTGCTAGTTTCATATCAAAGACTGTGGTTACCGTTCTTTCATAATAACAAGGTTGCACATGTTTGGTGTTTAGAAATGTGCCCTATAGGTCAGTTAAACACTGTTTCATCTAATTTCCTAAATACCATAGTGTTTAAATGGAATTCAGTAAAATGTGCTTACTGCAACACAGTGAGCACAGTTTGAAATGCTTCAAGTGTTGGTGTGTGTGTCCTATATGACGATAACAATATTTCATGATTAACATAGATTCTCTTAAGTATTGCAAGACACTGGTTTGGAATAATAGAACTTTTAAGGCAAGTAATGAGGTAAAAAATACTTTGACAGAAAAAAATAGTAGGATCAATTATTATTTTTCTGACTTCTCTCAGTAGCATTATAATGTCATTATCCCTAAATGGTAGAATGTGATGCCTTTCAGCAAGTCAGATTTAATGGTGCTTTTAGTATTTTTCAAGCAACTACTAAAAACATGCATGCACATTGAAAGCTCTAGGATAGCAGCTTGGCAAGTTCTCTCTCTCTGAGAGCCAGTGTGGTGTAGTGGTAGACTCGTAATCTGGGGAACCGGGTTCGCGTCTCCGCTCCTCCACATGCAGCTGCTGGGTGACCTTGGGCTAGTCACACTTCTTTGAAGTCTCTCAGCCCCACTCACCTCACAGAGTGTTTGTTGGGGGGGGAGGAAGGGAAAGGAGAATGTTAGCCGCTTTGAGACTCCTTCGGGTAGTGATAAAGCAGGATATCAAATCCAAACTCTTCTCTCTCTCTCTCTCTCTCTCTCTCTCTCTCTCTCTGACACACACAAGCTGAAAAATACTGCTTCAGTCAGCGTGTAGTAAGCAATTTTATACCCAAAGTTCTATGATGATAATTATAGGAAATTCACATTTGAATAGTCACAACTGTGGTTCAGGATTTGAATTATTTAGATGTGAATAAATTATTAAGTTATGAAACTTTTCCAGGCCTTCCTATGTCCTGTCATTGTGATTTGAAATTCTACTAACAGTTATATTAAAATTCATTAGGAAAAGGCATGCCTATGCCTTAAAAGGCCAGATTCAATGAAATCATTATCTCAAAATTAAAGGCTTAGGTAGGATTGATCATTTAATGGTTTTGTTAAAAAGTGAATTACAGCACCAGCTATTCTAATGTTCAAAACTGTAGAATATTTGAGGGTTCTGCAAACTTTACAATACAATGCTACTAAAGACTGACTTACGACGCAAACAAGCTTTACTTAATGTTGGCAAACTCTTCCTGCAACTGGCTCCATGGACATTCTAATGAGTGATATATTTTCAATGCACACCTTTGCTCTTAGCAAGCTATACCAGCTGATCAAGAGATGCAATTGGGCAGTTTGACATAAAAGTGTCCCCCAGTCACCACTGGCATCACCCTATGGACACTGTTTTATATCTTAAGGACCCAAGTTTATTTCAGCATCTGCTGTTTTGTCTGCTCATCAGTAAAGTTTTTGCACTAAATAAAACCTTGTGACCTCAGTGGGAAGAACTTTTGTTTGTGCTGGTTGGAAGGAAGGGGTTAACAAAAAGTGATGTCAAGCTTTTGTGGAGAAGAATGGGAGAATGGAAGGAAGCTTTAGGACTGATCCCACCACCCGCTACACTGAGAGCAGCTGGAAATCTCCAAGACGAGAGCATTTGTAATCCCTGCAGATGGCAAATGAAAAGAGAAGTGATGATGTAGGGACACCTTGCCAGTCTTCACTATAGCAGTCAAACATCTATTTATTCAATTAGTTTAGTTTTTTTTTTAAAATTACACCCCACTTTTCACTTCATTTGGGTTTCAAAGAAGCTTAGACAGAATTCTTATTCTTATAATATATCTATTTATACCCCCGCCTTTTCCCCTGACAGGGTACTCAAGGCAGCTTACAGATAAAATAGGAGCTGCTGAAAACATAGAGGAATCATGAAAAAAAACTATTAGACATCAATAGAATTAAAACTATATGATATATATATATATATATATATATATATATATATATATATATATATATGAAGATCTGTTAAAAACATAGAAATAATTACAATAAAATCAACATGGCACCAGCCATTTCATTAAAAGCAGCCAGTTCCCCAAAGCCTGTTGGAATAAGGTGGTTTTCTCTTCTGCTTTCTCTCATTTCTTGAAAGAAAGATGCTGGTGATTATGGAAATGACTGGAACATTGTTCTAAAAAGAGAAAAGAAGAATATGGTTTGAAAACACAGGAGACATCATAACTTCTATAAGCAGTTTCAGCTCCCTTATCATTGACTTAGTGGCCAGGGTGCAATCAACTGAGGCAGTTCAGAGCAATAAAGCAAGACTTTCCCATTGCTTGGTGTTCATTTGGGGGTGAACAGGCATGTGCTTTGCTGCTCCACTACAGGTGTTAATTAGGTCACCAGTGCTAAGATAACAGATGCTCTCTTTTGGCATTCACTTGCTACACGTGATGCAAATGGCGCCAGGGTGACTGGGGCATGCTGCCAATACAGGACCTGGGCAACATGAGCCATCTTTGCTGGTGCCAGGGACTCCTTTCCTCCCCCCCCCCCAATCTGGATCTATTTTATTATTTTAAAAACCCTATTAAATTTTTGTACAAACCTTTACTTTTGGGTACATGAAGGACTATTTGTAAGTAAGTACAGCATCATTTCTGATCATGGGGCACTTCTGTTAAGTCATCAGCCATAGCTTCTAATTTTCTGGCTTTTTGGAGCTTGAACCAGCATGAGAGTCTTATTTCCTCTTTGCAAGCAAGCAATCTCTCTCTCTCTCTCTCTCTCTCTCTCTCTCTCTCTCTCTCTCTCTCTCTCTCCCCCCCCCCCCATTTCTCTCTGCCTCCACTTGAATCATCACACATGAACATCCTTCACTGGCTATAAAGCGAGATTCCCCCTGCCTCCACATTTAAACAGTTTCCCATGACATTAGCTAGTAGTCTGGCACAGTGCTGCTATAATAGCTCTGCAGTATTTCCATCTTATGGAATTATTCTGAGAAACAAAGCACATGCAAGTCTTTAGATACATAGATCTGCGTAAATGGATATATATGGCTCTCTGTGTTCAGAAATGCTTATTTCTGATTAAGACTGCTTCCTCACCAAATGCTAACATGAGAACTGCTCTGCTTGACATATGTAATAAGATGAGCCCATTGACTTGAATGGACTGGGTAATTTAACACCTGCTTTACAAATATTAACTCACAAAGCTAATCTCAATGGCATTAAGCCTGTTTATTCGCTATTGAGGAAATCTGGTTTATTCAGCCATTCCCAGCTCCTTATCCCTAGGGCCTGCCAGAAACCAAGCTTTGGGACCTGAGGTAGATTTGGAAAATGATAAATTGTTATAGGCCAGTGTGGTGTAGTGGTTAAGAGTGGTGGACTCGTAATCTGGTGAACCGGGTTCGCGTCTCCACTCCTCCACATGCAGCTGCTGGGTGACCTTGGGCTAGTCACACTTCTTTGAAGTCTCTCAGCCCCACTCACCTCACAGAGTGTTTGTTGTGGGGGAGCAAGGGAAAGCACAATGTTAGCCGCTTTGAGACTCCTTCGGGTAGGGATAAAGCAGGATATCAAATCCAAACTCCTCCTCCTCCTCCTCTTCTTCTTCTTCTTCTAGGCAACACCCCCCAATTTCCCCAAATCAATTCCAGTTTATCTCTCAATCCACTTATTTCCCCTCTGCCGGCAAACTCCCCATCACCTTCACTCATACAAAACAAAAACACAAACCTATTGCTACCTGCATTGTGTGGTGGGTGTGGTTGGGCGGCATCTGTGTTGTGGCATATTTAGTGTACGGTTGTGGAGTGTGCTTACGTGTTAATGTGGGTAGATGAGTCCATCTTACATTTTGCTATGGTACCATGCAGTCATGTCTGTGAAATAAACTTCTTGTTTCTTCCTTGTGGCATCTTGGCCCCTCTTCACTTTCTTTTGCAATAATCTGTTATCCCTTTCTGTGTAATTTCTTATGAACCAAAGGCTTATTCAGTTGTTTAATTCCCCCCCCCCCCGATGAGCCAGTCATTCTATGGTACTGTGTGTTTAATTGTATGCATGTAAGTTGTTGTGCATCACCTCGGTATTTTATGAGTGGGCGGTATATTTTAATTAATTAATAAAATTAAAAAAGGCAAGGCTGTAAATAAACTTTAAAGTAGATTTGAAGTTAGTTAACGTAAGGTTCCTTTTTTCTTTCTTTATAAAGCACTTTTGAATTTTTGTATTGGTCTGAGATTCATGCATGAATGCAAATGACAAAAAATATATAACAAACCTAGAATATTTTAGGAAATATACATAAAAATTACATTTCTATAAATGAAAGCTGCAGCGTATCTGCAGTTTTGATACCCCGTGACAGGAAGATGATTTGAAGCTTTGCAGATGGGGCTAATAATTAAATTTTAAGATAAGCAGCTGGCTAAGAGTTTTATAGAAACACCACAGGCATGGAATGAAATTGCTATACTGCAGTATATTCATATTTAAGCTATTTTTGAAAAACAAACATTGGAATATCAATTTGGCAAAAGCAGTTACTCCCATAACTTTATTTAAAGCAAGTGAGAATAAGCATGTTCTTCCCAGTAGTATAGCATTTGTCTCCAAAAACAACAGCTGAGTGAAGATTTATTTAGTCCCTTTGCCAGCCTCCACCTTTTGCAACTCATCATTGGTTATTAGTTGGGCCTGTCAAATTCTCATCTCCTAGCATATTGACAAGGCACAAATCAAGAAGACATTCAGAGAAAGAGGAACTAGCACAACATTTGACATTGACATCCATTTTGGCAGAAGGTTTTGCGCTTTAAAAAAAAAGAAAAAGAAAAATGGTTTCTCTTCAAATGCTGAAGTGCAATGCATTTGAAATCAGTTGTCTATTTAAAATTGTAGCTCTCAGTCTACCCTATTGCTGAGACATGTAGCAAAATTCATTATTAGCTGGAGAACAAAGAAACTTTATCCATTTCTGTGTTTCATCAAACTTCCAATTTGGCACATAAAGTATGTATCTGAATAAAAATTATTGATCTTTCCGTATCTCAAAACTCCATTTTGGGGGGAAAAGGTGTGAGTTGAGTGCTTAAAAGATGTGGCTTACCTAAACTGAGAGAGTTAAATAGAAGTATGAGAATCTGAAGTAAAATCATGTGCATATTAAAAATGAACATTTAAAATTAATTATGCAAGAAAATATTTTAAAAGACCGTGAATTATTCATTCTGTAATATTAAATTGTCAGATCTAGAGTTCTAGATCCTTTTTACATTGCTGACAGACTTCAGAATAATTTGGAATCAATTTGAAAAAGGCGAGACTTTGTCAACCTTTCTAAAACCACTGAGGCTGTATTTCTGCAGCCAGTTAAAAACCAACAGAGGGGCCTTAGGAAGTGACATAAATGTTGTAAGTGTCATAAGTCCATGAGCAGGACCCCACAATTTCTCCAGCCCAGTAGGCCTGCAGAATGTTTCATTGACATAAATGGCCCACCAGTGATGTTCAGCTAGCAATAGGCATTTCTAGCTACAAAGTATTTCTAGAACACGTCAGAGTTGGCTCCTTGGTCCCCAACACTCAGGGCTGTATTAACCATTAAGCAAAATAAGCTTGTGCTTAGGGCATCAAGGGAATGGGGATCCCACAGAAATTTCCCATTTCTGGGTTTACCATGGACCATATGCAGTGGTGCCCCGCTAAACGAATGCCTCGCTAGACGAAAAACTCGCTAGACGAAGGCATTCGTCTAGCGGAAGGCAGCTCCGCAAGACGAAAAAGTCTATGGGGCTGCCTCGCAAGATGAAAATTTTTCGGGTTTTTTTTCGTCTAGCGAAAGCGCGGCTTGCATTGCCGCTTCGCTAGACGAAAAACCCGCTAGACGAAAATTTTCGCAGGACGAATTATTTTCGTCTAGCGGGGCACCACTGTGGTTCCACAAAAAAGGCCCCCACTTTGCCCAACAAGGAGAGGGTTACTCGGCCCATGAGGTTGAAAATGGCAAGTGAATTTATATGCTCTTGCCTTTGCCCCATCTGTATTCCTGAGGACTGCATTTTTAAAGTTTACAAAACGTATGCAATGAAGGGAATGTTTAATTCCCATTTGTGTGACTTGATGGTGTTAATTGACTATTTTTAAACATCCTTGCTTTCACCCTCTTAGAAATAATATCTATTTATGTAAAACATTTTTTCTGTTTTGTTTTAAAATACTAGAATATTTTTAATCATTTATGAGTGGCATACCATAATAGTTCATTTTACACACATAGGCCATTTATGTGGCAGGGGAAGGTCAGGCTGTTTTAACCTTATACTTTCATTATGCTATCTGCATTAGCATATTATCTTGATATGAATTCACACCGGGGATCGCAGTGATGATGTTTTTGGGTTTGGAAAAATAAAAGTGGTTTATAGCAGAGTTTAAAGTGCTTGGAAGCTGGAATTACCTGGAGCTGCACAGTGCCACCGCCACCTGTTATGTCTCATTCACACATCACTAGCATTGCTTAAAAGAGGAGATAAAACACACAAAGGTTGTATTGCGAAAGGGAAAAATAAGTTTTTTTTACTTACAGTTGCTTCATATTTACATATTTTGGATTCTAAGGTTACATGGTGGAAACTAGTTTCTTGGCTGCTTCATGCAAAAGAGAGAGGGGAGACAGAGCTTGGGGTTTAGTGGGAAGTGTATTTTCCCCTATCTGTTAGTTGCAACCCTGCCCTCTACTGCCTATAGATATGCAAGGTAGCTTATACCCAACAGATGTTACACTGGTAGTCCTAAATCCTACAAAAGTATTTTGTTGATCGAGATAGTTGTCGTATTGTATCTTTGGTATGTTTTTAAGGCTAGGGTAATTATGCTGTCAATGTTTGCATTTATTTATTTAGGATAAACATTATGTTCTTTCTTCACCCTACATTACATTTCCCCTTTTCTTGCATTATCTGGTTTTGACCGTTGTTATGAAACGTGCAGTTTGCACAGAAGCCTGCAGTTCTCACATGCAACCCTGACATCCCTTTTTTTGGGAGGGGGGTGTCTTTTGTCATTGAGACCTTGGATGTACTCCAGAATTTGGCACCCCAAAGGTTAAGAAGGGCAAGAAAGAAAGATAAAAGGTTAATTTTATTGTGTCAAAAAAAGGCATTACCATATTCGTTAATAACCTTATGCAGAATCACAGTGGGGTTGGGGAAGTTTCAAGGCAAGAATCTGCAGGAAGCAACATGGAAGGCTTTCCGGGCAATAGCAGAGGATGGGCTTAAGTAGCAAATGAGCATAAAGGGAACAGGTCTCCTCAAGAAAAAGGCACCTGGTCAGGCTTAAATGCAAAAGACAGAGGAAGGGGAGAGAGTCAGGGCTTGGCCAGCTGACTGGGTTTGCAGGCATGGAGAGTTAGTACCTGTCCTTATACATGCAAGGAGGTGGCTTGATGTGTTGGAGCTGAGGGTTCCTTTTCACTATGCAGAGAGATGAGAACTCTTTCTATCGGAGATATTCCTAGCTGCTATGGTGAAAGCATCACTTTTTATACTCAGATTGAGCTTTAATAAATATAAACAAATAATAATAATAATAATAATAATAATAATAATAATTATTATTATTATTATTATTATTTATTTATTTATTTTATACCTCGCCCATCTGGCTGGGTTTCCCCAGCCACTCTGGGCGGCTTCCAACAGAATATTAAAATGCAATAATCTATTAAACATTAAAAGCTTCCCTAAGCAGGTCTGCCTTCAGATGTCTTCTAAAAGTCTGGTAGTTGTTTTTCTCTTTGACACTTGGTGGGAGGGTGTTCCACAGGGTGGGTGCCACTACCGAGAAGGCCCTCTGCCTGGTTCCCTGTAGCTTGGCTTCTCGTAGCAAGGAAACCACCAGAAGGCCCTTGGCACTGGACCTCAGTGTCCGGGCAGAACGATGGAGGTGGAGACGCTCCTTCAGGTATACTGGACCGAGGCCGTTTAGGGCTTTAAAGGTCAGCACCAACACTTTGAATTGTGCTTAGAAACGTACTGGGAGCCAATGTAGGTCTTTCAAGACCGGTGTTATGTGGTCTTGGCAGCCGCTTCCAGTCACCAGCGCTAGTTGTAGTTTCCGGGTCACCTTCAAAGGTAGCCCCACATAGAGCGCATTGCAGCAGTCCAAGCGGGAGATAACTAGAGCATGCACCACTCTGGCGAGACAGTCTGCGGGCAGGTAGGGTCTCAGCCTGCGTACCAGATGTAGCTGGTAGACAGCCGCCCTGGACACAGAATTAACCTGCGCCTCCATGGACAGCTGTGAGTCCAAAATGACTCCCAGGCTGCGCACCTGGTCCTTCAGGGGCACAGTTACCCCATTCAGGACCAGGGAGTCCTTCGCACCAGCCCACCCCCTGTCCCCCAAGAACAGTACTTCTGTCTTGTCAGGATTCAACCTCAATCTGTTAGCTGTCATTCATCCTCCAACCACCTCCAGACTAGCAATCCTGTGCTCCTGGCAGTTACCAGGTTGGGAAAAAATTAAACATTGCCAGTCAGGAAGCACTTGTCCTAGATATTTGAGAAATGACTTCCAAAACTGCATCTTCATTCTGCTTCCCCTGCAAGCAGGGGTAAATGGATTGACATACCTTTTGTGCTTTTCTCCCTGGAGCCTCCTGTGATTTAAACTTCTTTGTTAGCTGTTGTGGGGGAGGGGGCAGGGACATTTTAGCTAATCATATTGGCTTGACAGAAGTAGCCTGATGCTCTTTTGTTTACTTTAAATTTACAAATGGGAAGAGAGGGAGGCAGAGTTTTACAGTCAAAGAGACAGTAATGAATGGATATACTAGGAAGTGCTGCAACTCAGCTTGTTTGAAACATGCTGTAATAGAGGCTTTCTCTCCAGGCATCTCCAGGCCAAAACAGAGCGTCCTTTCACATGGAACGCTACTTTAGCAAATGCTAGATTTTAGGAGTGCTTCATAGCACAGTTTTTTTGAGGTATCTACAGATGGCGCCTTTGATGCTTTAGCAGATGCAAGGCACATCTAGGCAGTTTGGCTTCAGTGGAACTGCATAGTCAATGATACCCAGCTTGCCATGGATACGTAATGTTTGTTCAGGAGTATTAAAAAGTATTTCTCATGTCTGTGGCATTCGTTTTGGAAACTGAGTCTTTCCAACCAGACCCGTCTCTACCCTGTGGCACAAGTGGTGCAGAGAACTAGGGCGCAAAGGTCTGAAGGGCGCCAAGCTGAGTGTCCAGGAAGGAGAGTTGGAGGCCGGGGAGAGCAGAGCCCTTCCGAACGAGGAGTGGGCTGGCGAGCTTCTCCCCCTCCCCAGTGCGCCGCTGAGGGAGGAGGAGGAGGAGGAGAGTCCACTACCCACCCACCTCCCTGCCCCACGCAGCTGGAGGACCATGCTAGGGAAAGAGGCCATGCTTCCCAAACTTCCTGCCCCACATTCCTCAACATCTGGCTGCTGAGCGTGGGCCAAGTGTGAGGAGCGAGGAGAGAGCCGCCTCAGGAGCAGGTGGAGTCCGGGACCCAGCACCACCACCATGGAGGAAAGGTGCTGGGTTTGCAGCCCCAGTGCGTTTGGATCAGCTGTGCGGCCCCCTTTGACAGGGGGGAGGGGAGGAGGGAGGGAGGGAGGGAAGGCACTATCAGGATCCACATCAGCTGCATGGCTCTCTTTGTGGGGGGGGGGACAGAGAGATGGCACTCTGGTTTGGGGGTGGGTGGGAGGAGAAGCATTGCCTGGGAGAGCTCTGTAGCCGAGCTTGTTTGAGGGGAGAGAGAGAGTGGGGGGGGGAGAGAAAGGGCTGGCTTGGGGGGAGAGAGAGCTGCTGGGGGTGGGGGGGAGAGAGAAAGGGCTGGCTGGGGGAAGCTGCTGGGGGGAGAAAGAAAGGGCTAGCTGGGGGGAGAGAGAGCTGGGCACCTGCCCACCCTGCACCCAACCCTGCACCGTCAGGGGAAGCAGCCCACACTGGCCTGCCCACCTTTTCAGGCTAAATTAATTCAATGGATTTTCAGGTTTGTCCGTCTCTTGACGCCCCCTATTCAAAGCTATTGAAACAAACCCTGGAAACTTTAATAGAGATACTGGCAGCACTTCCTTCTTCCAAATCCCGCGGCATCCAAAGAGAGAAGTAACTTTTTCGTTAGCTGTTCAACCCTCTCTGCAATCAATTTAATATACTATAGTCATATAATAATTGAGTCAGGCAAATCAACCCTAAGCCGTTCCTCATAAGGCATCGTTTCCAGGCTTTTGACCATTTTGGTTGCCCTCTTCTGGACACGTTCCAGCTTGTCAGTATCCTTCTTGAACTGTGGTGCCCAGAACTGGACACAGTATTTCAGACCTCACCTGAAAGTACCACTTTATTTATTTAGAGTATTTAAATCCCACCTTTCAGCCATAAAAGTTCCAGGATCAGCTTACATATACCGGTAGTTGGGCAATGGAACTTTCCTCCCCCTCTCTCCTCCTCCGCCATATTCCTTGAACTCTCCAGAACAGATCTGGGGAGGGCATGGGGCACCACACAAAGGCAGGAGTGTGAAGGTGGGAGTTCCATCGTGCAGTTATAAACCCTTGCACTGTTGAATGAGTTTGCTGAATACTGCCCATTGGTTAATGTGTGTAGGTAGAAACACTAGAAGCTTCATTCTTGCTTCATCTTCTATTTTGTAACATTGTGTTTTTAAGACTCCGATATTTTCTAAGTTGCGTTATCATTTTCATCAAGTCTGTGAGCTTTTTAGGAGCATCTGGAAATTTCATCGTTTGATTTTAATCGCACAACTTTAGACAATTTTGTGGTGATGATACATAGTCTTTTTTCTTTTCTGCTTCTAGCAGTTGTCACTGTATTTAGGCAGCATGTGTGTCTGGGAGCTGTCTAGATACTAAAACTAAAATATTAACATATTCACAGAGGGGTTTTATAGCATGATGATGTGGTCGTCTTTAGAGTTTGCAGCTCTCACTGAAAATCTAATTACATTATTCTGTTTTGAGCAGCCCTAAATTAGATTTGCAGTGGAGATTCACAACCAGCTATGGGACTGGCAAAGAGAAATAGTTTTATATACCTTCCACTGGTACTTACAAAACACGTTTTTCCTCAGGTGCTGTAAAATACTTTCAGAGTGCTTAACAGAGACACAGCAGAGTTCATAAAACAGAAAGCCCCCAGCAAAAATAAATAAATATGTATTATTAGTGAATGACGGCAGGTGCCACATACATATGGAGGAAGCAAAGCTAATAGAGTCCTTTTAGAAATGCATTGACAGAATGTACAACACAATTACCAACTGCAGCTCCATCTTCTTCATATCTGAACGGTGTGAACAATATAATAAACATTCACTATGCAGTATCCAGTGATTTGATTGCTAAAGGAAACATCTGTTCAGCAGTAGCAATTTTGTCTCTGTGGTAGGTTTCAAATGATGTCATCCCTCCTCTCCCCCACTAAGTTCATTTTTATGTTAGAGCCTCTGTGTGGTGACATTTTGTGCTGAGGAATAATTATGAGCCTTCAGTTGTGTCCTACTGTGAATGTCCCACTTTAGTATCACAATTAGCAGTGGATCAATTTAACAAAGGCAAGAAATGGTTTTCATACCTTACAGCATGCATATATCCCCAAGAGGAGGAGACCATGATCAAATCAGCAGATCCTATATGCCTACTCACAGAATTATGTCTTTTTTCATGAGTTGTCATTTTCAGCATGTACACTGTATAATTCATTGTTCTTTAGTGCCATGTTAACCATAGTGCAATAGTGAAGCACTTGTTGTTTGGATCCAGACATGCTCCCCCACAAGTGGATAAACTCCTTTCATTCATGCAGAGAACCATGATCCAGTGGAAACTCCTACAAGAGGAAGAGGACTGGGCAGCAGTTTTGCCAGTTCCTCATTCCCCTTGCAGACTCACACATCACTTCCCTTGCTGTCCCATAGAGTCCCTCCAGCTTTCAGGAGATACAGACACCTGCAACGGTTAGAAATTGATTAAAATCACCACACCACACCATTTCTCTGGCACTAGCTATTCAAACTGGACAAGGCCTAGGCAACTTTTGAACTCACATCAGCATATAAAGTTGTGGTGCCTCAGAGCTCATTGCTGCACTCGGGGTGCTTTTATCCATTCCCTACAGAATCCTCAGGTATACATAGGTAACTTCTTAAATTGCTTATTATTCAGAAAATCAGGTTTACAGTCATCTGTAATTGACCATAGCCCATTAAATTAGATGGCCCTATTAGAACCTTTCAGCTCTCTGTGCTAACTATGTTTTCACAGTACTGGTGTCTGCCTTTCAATACATCACAGACAAGGAGCTAGGTGCTGTGCTGTGCCCTGACCGTTAATGAGGATGTATATTGTTTATATTATGGCATTAGTACATGATTAATAGTTGCTATTTTATCACCTTGTATATAATGTATCCAGCAGCCAGATTGCGGAGGAAACAATTTGCAGACAATATACACATACAGTTTACTTTCTAAGAGGGCAAAGGATGATAGTGAGGCCAGTGGGTGGGGTTGGGTGGGGTGGGGTGGGGGAGAAACTGTGAAAAGCATTCATTTTTGGTATCAAACCTTTTCCAAAACAGCAAGTCTCTCCTCTTTGAAACCCAGTTTTATTTATACTACATGTACAATGCTATGTTCTTATTTTCTCTCTCTCTCTTTAGGATTCTCTACCCCAGAAGAATTTGTGTATGATATTGAGTTTGAATCTGATAGAGTGGCATCTCAGCTGAAGTCTGCAGTAGCTATAAACTTGCTGAAGAAATTTCGGGATCTGAAAACTGGAATTGTGACCTTGATCTTCAATATCATATTTGCACCTAGCAAACCAATGAGGTACGGTGCCCAATTGTGATTTCTCTAGGCCTGATACAAGGCCTCCTTTCTTTTCCTTGAAAGCCCTTTCTGTTGTTCAGGCTTATTTAGGTCTGGATGTTTGATTCATATCTATAGCCAAGTATGGCATGTATGTCTGTTAATTACATAGGACTAGAAATGCTTTTTCCTGTGTCCCTAGGGGGTTGTGATAATTCTCTTACGCATCACAGACACCAAAGGGGCCTGTAAATACTGGCCACCACTATTCCTGTGAATTCAATAGATCTTTCCAGGTGCTTCCTTTCATGCAACTGTGGTCACATGTAGAGACAGAATATGCTAGCCTAACCCCCACATTCTCAAAATAAATAAATAAATTTAAAAAATTGTCAAGTAGCACCTTAGGTATAAGCTTTCGTGTGCATGCGCACTTCTTCAGATACATGCACATGAAAGTTTATACCCAGAACAGACTTAGTTGGTCTCTAAGGTGCTACTTGACATTTTTTAAATTTTTTTTATTTATTTAGACTGCGTCAGACCAACACGGCTACCTACCTGACCCCACATTCTCAACTGCCCATATTTTTTTTGAGGGGTGGTGGTGGTTTATAAAGAGAAGCTTGCTATATTTGCATAGACTCATGGCATGATTTGGAATCTTGATGGCATTGGCCCCAACAAACCTTAAAAAAGATGCCATAAAAATCTGGTCTATGCACAAGATACAGGAAATAAGTTTGCACATGCATACTGAAATATGATGTACAATTTATATTCAGGGTTTTTTTTTCCTGCGGAGTGATGGCATGTGTGTGTGCTTGGCCAGTGGCTTTGGAACCTTTAAAAAACAACAGTTGCTATCCTGATTTCTGAAGCTGTGTTTCAAGTTCAACATTTTATTCTGATGCAGGAATCTGAATTTGTACGTGGAGATCCATAAAAATGTCCACATTCATGTGATGCAAAAACATGCTGGAACTGTGCCATCTCTTAAAGTGACCAGAGAAGCTTGCTTGCATAAATGTCATATGCCCTGGGGTTCATACAGAGCACTGTATCAACAGCAAGGAGTAAATACATTCTGTTCCTTCCAAATTTCCCTCCTGCTTTTCTTTTGAAAATGACCAATTCTGGCCATTTTTATATCAATGGCCCTAGCTAGGCAATGAGTGTCAATCTAAGAAGAGTTGAATTGCTCTGAAAATGCACTACTTCTCATTATGTGAAACACCAAATGGTGTCTCATCCTGCATCATTTTGGGAGAGTGAAGAAAATAAATCTAGGGGTTTTTGGATAACGTTTGACTGAGATATGTGGAATCAGATTCTACTTCTCTGTGGAATTTATTGGATTGTGTTGGACAGCTCATTGTCACTCATCCTTTGTCCCACAGCATATTTTATTGTTGTCAAGATTAACTATATCTGAAGAACACGTTAAATAGTTACAGCTGTTCAGGGGTGGGGTGGAGAGAATAATAATTCTTTTTAAGATGTAGCTTCTTTAGGAATAAAATTCCATCTCCAGTGAAGTCTGTGGGAGTTGTCATTGACTTTAATGACAGAATTTTACATTTCCTTGGAAACTAGAACTTAAATTACATCTCAATTACTGAGCTGTCATACTGTTGCCATACTGTAAACAGTTCTCCTTTTCAGCAACACGATAAATCAAGGTGTCACCTTGCAGAAATCAAGACTGCTACTGAAATGTAAGCGTAAGGTGAATTAGACTGCACCAATTAGTTTGGTTCTTCATTCTTTACAGAAACAGATGGGGAAAATAATGTGATATTTAGCTGACAGCCCTTTCCAAAGCAAGAATGGATATACTATCCTGCATAAAAATAATATCTGCAATCCAATTTATGACCGGCTGTGTAATGCATTACAGGTCTACAAGAATATAAGTGCACCTTGGACATTGATTTATTTGACTTAACGTTGCATTATGCCTTCTATTATAATGAATATTTTAAACTTAATTTTGAAGGCATCCGGCAACGTTGGTGGTACAGTGTGTCACGGGAGGCATTTGGAAGTTTCCAATACTGTTTGTTGCCACTGAACCAGAAGTGGATGATGTCATCAATATTGAAGCAGCTGGCTTAAACAAGGAATCAGTAGTTAAATTCAAGCTTACAAGCCAAACAAGGTAAGAATATCTAAGGGGAAAAACATAAAGTTCTTTTTCGGGGATGAAATGTAGCATCCAATGGGATTCAGTTTATTTAGGGACAATATGCAAGTAGTCAATAAGACTGATACAAGATTCCTCCCCCCCCCCAAAAAAAAATCCCAATGAGCAAGTAGATCAGGGAATGTTTGGAAATAATGCTATACTAAGAATGTGGTGCCTAAACAGGTTAACGTTTATTGAGGCTGTGGGACCATATAGAAATTGTTTCAGGTGAATAACTTTCCTGGATCATTATGGGGATATAACTATCATCACCATCAGGCTATTATTATTCCTGTATAATCATGCTGCATACAAAATACAGTACATATATTGTCCAAAGATGTTCTGTCTAAAATGCTGGTGTTCCTTATGCCTAGATCATTTTGGAGTTTGCATTTGTTTCTTGCAACAAGTTTCAGGCTCTGTCCTGCCCTGAAAAAAATGAATGAATGAAGGAATCCAAAAACAAAACATACCAAACAAAAATTCTGGTTAATTGAAAATATTACATAGTAGGATAATGGTATCATCTACCAGGAAGTGAATCAGGGCAAATTACTGAGAGTAAATTAAGGACTCTCCCCGGGCTCCATTTTGTATCAACAAGTGTATGTTGTATTAACTAGGAAATAATGGAAACAAAGATGAAATCTGGTCATTAAGCAAGGACTCGATAGCAGACTGTTCTTATAGCATTTCTAATGGTATCTTAGAATGTTAATAATTAGTGGTAAATGCAAAGGATTGCGTTACATGTAAAAGTACAAGGCAAAGCTAGGAAAGGTAGTATTGTTGCAGGCCACCTCCATCTCTGAGTAGCGCGAGATTCCAGGGTTCCAGGCGGTCATCGAGGGTTCGTGTTCCCTTTTATAAATGAGACAGAGTGCAAACTTTTGTGTCATTCTGACATATGGTTTATTTACACCTATATATAACCTGAGCCTGTGATGGAGGGGTTCACAGCATCAGCACCCCAAGAGGGTCTTGCTTCTCTCACAGCCAAAGCCTTGGATCCCTGCAGAAATCAGTCAGGCACTCTCTCTGCCTTTTCAAACCTGCTGCTTTTGCCTCCAGCTTCTCGCTTACATAACTGCCCCAGTTCAACTCCCTATTATCAGTTGCCCCTTAATACCCCTTAATGACTCATCACCCAAGCTGTCACTTCACAGGAAGCTAGTTTGGCTTGATTGGATATTAACACTTGCTCGATCCAGGTATTAGAGGGGTCTGACACCATCTTAACACCCCAGACTCATAACAGTATATACATGAGAGACCACATTGTCTTCCAATGGAAGAGTGGGATTTAATTCAATAAACAGAAGATAAATAAGTTTGCAGCATAATACATTTATAAGGATTCCAGAGAGGGAGAATTTCAAAAGCCTATAAAATCCTGCCTCAAAAACACAGTGATGTTTTAAAACTCCCAGATTCTTCTCCCACTAGGATTTGAAGCCCAAACAAAACAATGCCTTGGCTGTCCAATTCTTTCCACTGACTCGGCCAAATCCTTGTCAGCCAGGGATCATGAGAGCTTTGAAACCCAGAACCAGAGCCCTCACCAGCTTCTTAAAATTAGGTCTATGTAATATAATGGAGCTACACCATTCTATTACATTGCACAGGGCTTGATTTTAAGAACTGCACGGGGCAAAATCTGGGATGGGGTTGGAACTGTAGCAATAGCTCCTCCCTCTTACCTCATGTTTTGCCCCACATATCTTTTTTCCTACTCTAATAGGAACTAATGAGTAGTTTTCCTTCTCTGACCCCATAAGATTTGATGGTTCCATTCGTTTTTATGGCCGGGGTGTCAACGTGCTTTCCTGGGTCCACTACATTGTATGTGGATTTGGGTCCTCCTGCATTCTTACCCCCTGCAATCTATTGGCAAGCACTGCTGCTTACATACATATATTATCTCAGTCTAATCTATGTCTCAGTTTTGTTCTGAAGATAAAAAGGAAGGGGGACAATGCACAAAGCCTTGAGCTCCTAGGAGGAGTAAACATGCACAAAGAAAACAGCCCCCCCCCCCCCGCATTCCTTTAACTGCTACATTCCACAGTCCTGATACTTTAAAGCAAAATGAGAAAAACAGAAAAAAGCTTGCCAACCCAGGTCAAGATTGACATGCAAAAAAATAAATAAATGTGTGCACTTTCACAACTTTGGCAGCTGAACTATCTACCTCGCAGTATTGTTGCGAAGATAAAAAGGGGTGAAGGGGAGAGCCACGTACACAGCTTTGAGCCTTTCTTGGTAGAGGAAAAGGAAGCTGCAGTGTAAATTTGCATACCATGTTGAGAAATAAGCAAGTAAAACGCCTGGAAAGTGCATGCACACCGCTCCGTGCTTTAACTGCAAGATCACACAGCCCAGGCATTTTAGAACAATAAACAATTTGCCAACCCTGATTGAAACAAACAAAAGGGAACACACAAGAGGAAAATATCTCATGGTAGCCCTGCCCTCCTCAAACTGTTTTCCTGGTGAGTCAATGCTGCTTTTGCTTTTCCTGCTTGCTCCCAGCGGCAGCAAACACCTTAAAAGCAGAGAGATGGTGAGGAGGAGGTGGCAGTGCTGGTGTGTGCCACAACCACACCCTCAGACAGTAGCCCTGGGGTTGGGGGCTTCTCTGGTTGGGGACATAACAGTGTATGGAAGGTATAGCCACAGATGCCTGCAAGCATGATGCATTTGCTGCTGCCTGCTGTCACAGGGCAGGCCTTCTTGCTTCCCTCTGCTGTCTGGCTCCTGCTTGAGTAGCTCTTACCTGGAGGTGAAAGTGGCCTGTTTTGGTGGTCCTCTGCCTCCTTGCTCCACCCTCTCTTGCTACTTTCTTCTGCTCCTGTGCTTTCCAGCAGCTGAAGCGCTGCAAATGGGGGCTTCCTTGTGGATCTGCTTGCAAGTAACACAGGCAGGTAACAGTTGCTGCTCCACATGGTGGACCCATCCTGACATTGGGCGCGGTACCACCTATGCCCATCTCTCAGTGGGCCTGCCTCTGTGAGTGAGGAAAAAACCACTATGGGAATGAAAACATGGGGAAAGGGCCAAATACGCCACGAATGGTCCATGGAGAGGGCTTCCACATCCCAACAAACTTCCCTCCAGCAGTGCATTTTTCCCACCTCCACAGAGGGGAATGGAGGTGGGGAAAAGGACAGAGTATTTCTTATCAGCCGTTGGATTGAGCCTAAATTCTGTTTTTCTTTTTCTTTTTTAAGAACTCAGGTACTTTCTGAAGTACCGGTAATCTAAGGAAAACTTTGGGAAGCTTGCCTATCTCTAAATAGTGGGAACAAGGAAGTTTCCATAATTTCTAAATCTAACTTTTATTGCCTGTTCTGCTAAGTGTTTGGAAGAGAGACGAAAGTGCGAGTTGAAATCTTAACGTCCTCACTTTCAAAGGATGTCCTTGGCCATTATTGATTTTCTGCAAAGAGCCCACTTCTTGCGTCTGTGTACCTGAGACGGACAGTTGCTATAGCTATCGCTCATGGCTGTCAGCGGAGAGGATCCTTCAAAATATGGCAGTGCTTTCTGTCACAATGGTGAAGCTATCAGGTTCAAATAGAATAGGCTGTTTCTGAGCACAAAAGTTGAAGTAATTGCATTGGCAATGCTGTAATCTGCTGGTAGGTGTTTGATAGTAGTGAAGAGATCTAATGTTCCAGGAAAAGGTATAATAAAGTCTGAATCATTATAGTTATATAGAAAGAGGATCCATGATGCAGCCTATTCATGTCAGAGAAACCATAGAACAGCCTTTATTACACTTGGAAAATATTCCTCCCCGCCCCTGTTTTCCCCATTCTTTCTATTCTCTACCAAGGAATGTAATTTGTTACGCTGCCAATTCCCTTGACGAGAGCCCTTCTTTCTTCATATGTTTCTTCATCGTCTTCTGAGGAATGCCGGGGGTGGGGGGGAGAGAATTCTGGCCCTGTTGACCTCATATCTAGAACTTTAAAGTACAGGAAGGTCATGAGGTTTCTAGCTTAGTAATGGAGGATTGGATGAATATTTGGATGAAGCCACTGTTTAAAATAACAGCAACCTGGCATGCCTTTCTTCTATGAAAATGACTCTCATTCAGGTATGGGTCTTATGAGCTAGAAGGCCTCACCTGCCTGGCTACAGTAGAAGAGAGCTATGAAAATGAATGGTACTGTTAGACTTCTATTAGTTAAGAAAAAAATGTAGGAAAAAATATTGATGCCAGAAAACCATAGCATAGTGCACAGTCCTAAGCATATTGTAACCGAACTCAGCAAATCATACTTCAAGTAAAAAATGTTTAACATAGTTAGTATGTTTTTAAATGTTTTATCTTTCACTAAACGTTGAAATATCCTTGGAGGTGTTCTTAATCTGCAGGCCAAGTACACATATTTTACACATCACAGATCTAAATTTGTGGGGTACATTACTTTCAAGACAGTGGCAATTAGTACTACTTTTAATGCTTTTATATAGGATAGAGATAAAGAACTGGATCTGCCCATATCTGGTCCACCCTCTGCATCCCACTTTTGGCAGGTGTGAACAGCCATCCATCAAGAGCAGGGGTCAGCAACTTAAGGCCTAAGCGGCCTGCGGAGCTCGTTTGACCGGCCTACGAGTTGCCCGCTCGCGCGCTGCGCTAAATTGGTGCAGCGTAGCATGGGGACTCACTTCCGCAGCACCAGAAATCATGGGGGCGCGCTCATGCACGTGCGCGATCCAGCCCACAGAGGGATCTCTGCGGGACTGATCTGGCCCAGGCAAGATAAACCTTGCCGACCCCTGATCAAGAGTGTGCATTAAACTCCTCAGCTTTTCCTTTGTACCCGTGGCTTTACTAGACACCATATGCTGCCCTAGGGTTTCTGAAGGAAAGGTGGGATATACTGTATTTAATTAAACAAAAAACAACAACAACCTGACAGCATGCATGGGGCAGATAAGAGTGACTGGGGTAAAATATCATTTATCAAATAGGACACATACTGCGTTAGTCTCAAGAAACTAATACTTCATATTATTCATTACTCTGGTTGTCATCCCTCCTGGTTTTGCTGAACAAACATTTTTATAGTGCTACCAGGAGAAGCTTAATTCCTTAGGCTTGCTATCAGATGAAGAATTGCCAGAATGCGGAATTCCCTATACTTTTTAAATCCTGAAAGTCTCAGGGAAGCTCAGACTTCCCTGTTTTCCTTAGATGTGATTAGGGCTTTTTTTCAGCCAGAACTCAGTTCTGGCACCTCTCTGGTAGGTGCTATTGCCATTCTAAGAGAATGAGGGAGGTATTCATGGTGAGTTCCTGCACCTTCCCCCCCCCCAAATAGCACTGGGTCTGATTATTGTATACCCACTCACCAGAAAGTAATAGGTGAAGCTGTACCATGGTGCTGTACTGTAAGCACAAGACAATGTAATTGAAGTGTGACAAGTCTCACTGGGGAAAGCAGCACTTATTTCCTACCCCAACCGTATCTAGGTGTGCCAGGATTGCTGGTTGGCCATTTATTTCAAAAGTCAGAAAGAAATGAGTCATGGGATCATATTAATGATAAATATAGCAAGCTTGTATCATGTTGAAAAATACATACAAAAGGACACATACATGTTTTCACTGTCTAAATAAGAACATTGACAGAAATAGGCACCCCAAACCTTAGCAGCTGTTGAGTGGGCATACATACATACATACATACATACATACATACATACTTAAAATGTCTTATTGAAAAATTGCACTATGGAGGCACCGAGGTAATATTGGCCCCTGGCTGGGTTATCTAACAGTGTAACCAACCTTTATTTCATTAAGGGGTTTTGAGCTTTTTCTCCAAGTGCAGTGGGTCATCCGTAGAGCTGAAATATCTTTTGTTGTCTAAACTTCATGCCCCAGAGTGATTGATTAAAGCAAAATTTCTCTTGGACAGGTACATAATGCAATCAATGATGATAAATGATGGGCCCTTTATACTCCTGTAGTTATGTCATCATTTTCTTGAAAAGTGCCTATCAACTATCTTGCACTTGTCATATTAAACTTTACCGCTGTAAATTATCTCATGATAACAAGACTACCTTGAAATGTGCATTTCAAACAATACCCAATTGCTTTTTTCTTTTTTCAAAAAGTCCATTCTTAACCTTTAATAATTTTTGCTCCTCGAAAAGCTTTATATATATATAAAAAGAAGGCAATCATGGAATTGAAAAAGTAATTTATTATTTATCTGACAAATTAAATGGCTTTGCCCATATAATGTACTTATTTTTTTTATTCCTGTGGACCTGGATCAAATTGTCCTGTTCAGCCGTCCTACTTCTATGTTTAATCAACATGCAAGGGGGAGGGAGAAGACAGCACACTAACTCCTCCCGCCTTGCCCTCCATGAGTTGCATGGATAACTTCTGCAGCAGGGAGCCTTTTCAGCTCATAGAAGATTCCCATATCTTGATTTTCCAGGATTTTAAATCACACAGGGAGCCTCCACTAGTAGAGAAGACTCCCTTTTGAAGTTATCCCTCCGACTTATGGAGGGGGGTGGGAATGGGAAAGCAGATTTAGGATCCCCCCCCCCATGCTCCCTCTTACATGATAATTAAACACAGAACACCTGAACAAGCCTTGCTTTTGTTGGGAACTATATTTTGAGTTAGAGATTGCATTGTTTATATAAAAAACCGCTGGGTACAGAATGAAAATACAGTAATCAGTGCAATATTCACTTTGAAATACCAAGTGACCCAGTTTACCTTTGCGACATGTTCTTTAGAAACTAATTAATATGATTGGGTATAACCTAATAAACTTGAGAACACATCCATGGATGTATGAATAATGTAGAGGGCCTAAAAATAATATTTGGGATTTTGCAACCATAAATTGCTTCAAGAGCCAAGATTACTTTAGTTGTAATAATAATAAAATGCTACAAAATAAGCACTGGCTCAATTAAGAATGCATATGGGTGTTTAGGACGAGGGCTGTCTTTAGCTGTGTATTATCAGTGTCATGAAATAGTGGGATTGTGCTGGATTTGTAAATTCTGGAAGCAAAAACTATTCACAGGGTAGTAATCCCCACATGGATTAGGGAATAGTCTGTGTTTTTTATACAGTAAGTCTGGTTTGCAGTAGCAGGAACTGAAAGCAGCAACAACAGCTACCTATTCTAGCATGTCTACCCACTCTTTTAGGGTCAGTGCTTTTATTTATTTTTCTCTGGTTAGGTATGTAGAATGGTAACAGGGCAATCAGGAATTTTATTACTATTTTATTGCTATCACTAGAACAGTGTTTTTCAACCTTTTTTGGGCAAAGGCACACTTGTTTCATGAAAAAAATCACGAGGCACACCACCATTAGAAAATGTTAAAAAATTTAACTCTGTGCCTATATTGACTATATATAAAGTTAATTCTCTTGAATTTTTCAATTTTTCCCACGGCACACCAGGCAACATCTCGCGGCACACTAGTGTGCCACGGAACAGTGGTTGAAAAACACTGCACTAGAAGTACCCTTAGGCTCGTGATGTGCTACAACACTAATCTGGGTGATGTTGGCCTTCATTTCCTTTTTGATGTTTTGGTTTGATCCGTTACTGCTCTGAAACCTGCAGAGAGAGGCGGTGAATGGAGAATTGCATTTTCTCATTTCTCCAGCTGATTCCCAGGCACAATTCTGCCCTATCCTACAGGAAGGATGTCAGCAACATTTCCTGGAATGCAAGTTTCTGAACTCTTACTGACTGGTCTCTTATATGCTGGCCAAATAACCTTTCCAGTAGAGTTTTTGTTTTTGTTAGGACTTATTAGGTCAATGATATTCCTAACCAATTGTGTTTTAGATTCTTGAAGCTGCTGTTACTACGGTAAGTGTGTGTGTTTGTGTGTGTGTGTGTGTGTGTGTGTGTGTGTGTGTGCTATTTCTTGCAGCTTCTCCTTACTTTGGAAGACGCCCAGATTCCTTGAAAGAAGTGAGGTAGATTAAATGGAACACATTTGCCTCCTTCTGTCCAAGTCAGGAGGAAACCACTAGTTAGATGAATGCCTGCAGTAAGAAGGATAAACTTACATTAAAAAACCATTATATATAGAAAGTCTCTCCAGTAGGCAGGCTAAGAAAACCAGTATATGTACTAAGTTGAATAACAGGAAGCACAGCTATAAGGCACCATTAATGTTTCATTGCTCATCTCCTGTAGAAGAATACCAATTATTTAGGACTACCGTTGCATGGTGATAAATGTTGTATGATATATTTTGAATGCTCCTCACTTAGGTACCCAGAGCCTTACACGGCATACTTCCTAACAGGCAGCGATCCAGAATTTGCTGTATCGCCTCAAGCTGGGGAACTTCTTCCACTTGACTCGACAGGAACCTGGATCACTGTTGGATTCAAGCCTAATATGTACAGCAAGAAACACAAAGCAACATTAGTAATACAGGTGAGCCCTTACAATGGGATTCCTGATAGGGGACTTTACTGTAGTAAGCTCATGGACTTAAGGATATTTTCTCTAAAATAAATGCTTATAAAATATCCTTTCTGTGGCTAGTTATCTCCTAATGAAATAGGTCAGCTCTACTATAAAGAAGGTACCTGAAAATGACTTTTGTTCTTGGTTGCTATTGTATCCATATCACACCGTGTTCATGTACAGAATTTACAGTGTGGAATTCTGAGTTGCCTTTCCTACCCATAGTGTGAGATGACTCACTTGACCCAAACAAAGATGCTAGAAATTGATGCTGTTTATTTCAAGCACCCCATTAATCCCTGGGGTACAAATAAAGCCAGCAGCCCATTTATTATTTCTGCTTACTTCCTGCTGTGAACTAATTCCCTCAGAAGCTGCATCTCAGACTGTTGAGCATTAACAAGAGTTTTGATTACCTAGGGCGCTAGACAGTATACATATTTCTAACGCTCTGCTCTTAGTTCATAAAGCGAAATGTTCTGCCTTGCTTTATTATTGCATGGTAATGTTTTTTTCCACCATGGTGCAGTTCCGGTAATGTGGCTTTTTGAGACACCCCCTATGCTGGGAACAATAAATGACCTAATTACACACATTGTGGCAGATAGCTGTTGTCTGCTTCACAGCAATAGACTATGAACTCATCTCTACTGAAATTTCTCTTTGGTGTTTTCAGACCACAGCAATGCAATGGATGTATGAGCTCAATGGCCTGCCCCCACAAACTGTGCCACCAAGTTCATCAGCAAAAGTTGACTGCAGGAATACCTATGTCAGATCAGCTTCGGTGCAACAACGCAACTTTGTACGGGAAAATATGAAGCTGTTATCCACTGGCGTGTCCTCCACCATTAAAGGAGCACCTCTCGTTTTAAGAGCAAAATAAAGCATAATGCCCTCATTTTTTATTTTTTTTAGAAGAGTTGTATTTACTCAGACTAAATACTTTATACATAATGAATTGTAAAACAATAAATTTTGTAACAATTCTAGTGAGCAACTCAGTGTAGAGTTTGTTTTACCTACTTGGGACAATGTGTTGGAATTTTTTGCTGAGTTTCCTGATCAAGTGGTGATAGCATATTAACATAAAAATATTGCAAGATCTGCAGTGTCCTAACATTGGAATAACACTGCATCATTTTTAGGACAGCCATAATAGAAAAACCAAGCCCTCCAAGTATAGGGTACCATTGCAATCTACTATTGGTATTACTGAGGTTAATTAAACACTTGGTTAGGGGCTTCCCAGAATCAAAGTCATTTAATTAACCAATGCATGTGCCGCATTGAATACTAATGTGATTTTATTAATACTAGTTCAATACAGGTGGTTTTTAAAAATACTTTTTGTTGCTTCCTACTTGTATCCTTTTTGACTTTCTGTAAACTAAGAACTACAAATTTTAAAAGCTGTTTCGAGCACTGCAAACAGCAAGGGCGCTTGGTAATGCCTGCCCCGCAGGATGCATTTATAATATTGATGGTGTGGAACTGTTAGGAGCTACTGATTTACTGTCTCTGCTGTGTCAGCTTCGTTGGCAAGAGTACAGTGAAATTATATCAGTAGCACAAGAACTGTGGAATTCTGGCTGAGCTATCCTTGGCAGAGAAGTGGGGGAAGATGCTGTAAGACACACTTAAATTCATTCAGTCGTGAATACCGCAGGGATCTGGGTCAGCCTGCAACATACATTAGAGCATTCAACAAGTGGCACTTTCTTACAGTGAGATAAAATGAATGGGCATTGTGTGGGTGCAGTGATGTATGGATTATGTCCCTATCTAGCAATCATAATATCCTAGATCAGCAAAGCTTTAGGATTTGTTGACATTGGGGTTTTGTCTAGGATTTAGATGCACTCATTCTTTGCATACAACCTCTGCAGGAAGCAGGGCAACAACAGTGCTAAACCCTGTCATTCCAGGTAGAGTGAGGGAAGGCTCCAGAGTGTGCATTTTTGGGGGGAGGGGAGTATTGTGCCAAAATCCTCACAACATTGTGGCTGTCTTTCATGATTGGCCCTAAAAGAACAAATTCTCAATGGAGAAACCTGGATTGTACAAGGAGGATGAGCCATTTAATTTAGACCACACCCTACCTCTTTCTCCACCCAGATATTCTAGCACATCCCTAAAATTTTTACTGATGCTCCGCCAAGGATGGATTTGTTTCACACAGACCTCCCCAAGAGTTTTCATCTGTGCCCTAACACTTTCTGCTTCCGCTGTTGCTGCACAACCCTATATGACTATCACACTTGCACCTACTCCACTGGTGCAATTATGTGGCTATCCCGAGACTCACCCTGCCATAATTAACACTTGAGAACCTATCCTGGGCATAACTACCCAGATCTCTTCCCTTAACTTCTATTTTGGGAAAGAAGGGGTTATTCTAAATGTGGTCTTTTGGATCATCCATTATAGATTGGAAGAAAGGTGGTGCTGGGTTAGCTTGACTAGAACCATAAAACCACATTATAAGAACTCTGTAAATGCTATTTTACCCGCAGTTTAAGCAGTATATTTTAATTGAAAATCTGAAGGATAAAAAATAAGAATGGCATTTGCTGGCTTCCTTGGTCTGAAATGAGCAAGAAAAATAGTTAAAATCAAAATATTTCAACAGGACTGTAACAGGTAAATCTAATATTTATAATAAAAAAGATAAATATCAAGGCACATCCAGGGTGTTTATCTGCCTGCTAGATATTTAATAATGGTATTTCTCCCTGCAGTGACTTCTTGCTCTAAAATAAATGACTGAACAGTGTCTTATTGCTGACACAGATCACAGTTTGTTGCTAATGGAATGTTAACTGCTTTTTAAATAACTCTGAATAAATCTGCTGATCCATAAGATTCATCAGAAAGAAATTCAATTCATCTCTTGGCTCTGTTGCATGCACTGACATTAAACATATTCTTCCATAGTTTACTTCACTCTGGACTCATAATGCCACTATCAGCACCCAGTTTGCAACAGGACTGTTTAATAGAAGGACTATGACACATTAATAATATAATGTGAAATAAAGATGATATCTAAAAGGAGGTGAGGGCCTCAAAAACATTTTCTCTACTCCATATGCAGACCCCAGAGCCTTCTGCAAACTAAAAACAAACACAGATAAAATATATAATGGTCCAAAGAAAAGCAATCATATACAGGAGTTTGCGTCTTTAAAAAGGTTTTGAAGTTAAGAGAGGCCAAAATTACACAGCAAATCTTTCTTGTTGTATCTCATTTAAAACATATACTGCCCTATAACCTATTTAGAATTTCAGAGCAGCATACAACCAATTGCATCACAGTACAAACACACTAATAACTTATCACAAGTTGTATTAAAAAGGTTCCTGTGGCAGTTGCACAGTCATACATTCTAGCCAAAACATGCACATGAAAGCTCATACCAAGAACAAACTTAGTTGGTCTCTAAGGTGCTACTGGAAAGAATTTTTTATTTTGTTTTGACTATGGCAGACCAACACGGCTACCCATCTGTAACTGATACATTCTAGCAATAGCAATGTAGGTGCTAGTGGATGATGGGAGAATCACATTCTGCCACCAATGACCATGAACTGACTGCTCTTGAAACAATTTCCCCCCCTACAATAATTTGAAGACCCATTGATGGGAAGAGGATTGTATCACTTGCAAGCAATGGGCTGCAGGATGTATGACTTGCCTGTACGATAGTGATGAATCAAAGAATGTGGCAGCCAATGGAGGCTTCTTGGAGTGAAAGGAACTGTAAATGCATGCTCACCAGAAGCCCACAATGGTAGCACATCCCCATCTGAATGAATATTAATAAGTCCAATTTTTTGCAGATGTTTCTAGTGTTGTGAGGGAGTGGATATTCTGTGTTTTTGCTATAACAGACATTGCTAACTTGGATTCTTCTGAACATGTTCTCAAGATATCAGTAGAGAAGCGGCAGCTTATTGGACTCCCAGAAATCCTAACATTAAAAAAAAAAAACCCCATGAAGAAAAGAAATGAGGATAAGGTAAAGGAAGAAGATAGGGCAATCAAAATGTCAAATATTAAGGAAACACAAAAGCAAACAATGACCCAGCTATGTGCTGCATTCTAATGTCATTCAAACACGCTGCATTTCCTCCTCTTGGTGACATGCATTTGGAATTGAAAAATGGATGTTTAGTTTTTTATGAGTTTTTTTTCTTTACAAACGTCAAGCATTGTAATATTAGCTCAAATATGGAAGAACACTAAAAATGGTATGTTCCAAGACAACAAAATACAGTATAGTATCTTAATAAATCATTCTAGACAAGCAAGCCAAAAGTAAGTTTGCTCAAGATACTGCAAATAAATAATGGATATATTGGATATCTACTTCAGTATGAGTAAGAAATGTGAAATATATCACATATCAAATACAAATGATAAAACAGTAAAATATATGAAACACAAAGTAGTATGGATAACCAAAGCAGACTAGCAACTAAATTCAGATATTCAATACAATTAACTGGCCATCAATTTCAGAAGTCAAATCAGATATTAGGTATTAAATTCTGCCTGAGGTACTATACCCATGTTGTTAAGAACATCAGACCTGACACAAAGGTAGTTCTGAAGTGCAGAGCAAAGACAAATTTGTCCTGCCTGGCAACAGTCAAGATCACATGTCCCTTCCTCCTCTGATCAATTTTAGGTTGCTTGGACATCCAACATTTAAAGCTTATGACTTTCCCCAAAGAATCATGGGAATTGCAGTCTTCTAAGGGTGCTGGGAACTATAGTTCTCTGAGGGGGTAAACTAGAGTTTCCAGGATTCTATGGGCAAGTTGTATGCTTTAAATGTATGGTTTGCACACAACCTTTATTATTCTAAAACAGGATGGGAAGGTTGTGGCCCTCCAGATGCTGCTGAATTCTAACTCTCATCAGTCAATGATAAGGGATGTTGGGGACTGGAGTCCAGCAACATCTGGAAGGGCATAAGTTTTCCATCCCTGCCCAAATCTTATTCTAAGTACAGTATACTGATGGGGAGTTTGTGCAAGAAAAGGACCATATACAGGACCTGGTATCACTTCTCATCTGAAGTTTGGCAAAATCCAATGGCAAGGCAGTCTGGAATAGCTTCTCACTTTGTAGTTTTAACAGTTTCTATGCCAATAAAGGAGACTGAATTGAATTGACTTAACAGTTGCAGATTTCTTTTGCTGGGAGGAGTTCCACAACTTACAAATTAAAGGATATGGATGACAGTTGTTTGTGCACAAGTCCTACAACCCTCTACCTGCAGGCACTGAATGGAAAGAGTGCAGGTGGATTGTGTCCACTGTCTTTTTCTATTTGGTGCAGCAACTGGCTTAGATAATTGTCAAGGTTATGGGGGATTAATCAAGCGAGAAGGAAATGCTGGCAGGTACTAAAAACACTAAGGTCAGACGCAGACATCTGCTGGGATGTCAGCAATACAAAGAGATCTCTGTCTCTGATAGCACAGGATAAGACAGAAATTGCAGAGGAACTGAAAGGAGGATGAAATCACAGTGGAAAAGTTAACCAGCTTGTTAAACAAAGAACTCGAAAGAAACTATGCTTATCTTGAAGTAGTAGCTTGCATATTCAGTAATGCAGGTGGTTTAAGTGCAAAAGGACCTGAAACAGTAAATACCAGGAAGTGGAAGGGATGTTGGGATAGTGACAGTTTTTGTTTGTTGGCATCACCCTGTCTTGGGAGACAATGGAGGGGTGCGTTTTTGGGAGGGGGGGGTCAAACTGTTGGAGAGTTACAGAGCCTGCTGTGGCTGTAGAGACCAAGAAATGTTTTGTTGCAGCTGGGGCAGATGAAGGCATCCAATTGTGCTACTGCAGATACACCATGCTGTTTCTCCTGTCAGCAGTCATTCCTCCTTTGGGCACTGCTGTGGATACACAACCTGACTGTCTGTGTCCAGGCACTGCAGTAATCTGCAAGGGATTCTCACACAGCAGGGTTTGATGTTGTTAGACTTCCTGTCATGTTTGCAGACATCCTTGTAACAAAGTTGGTCGCCAATGGGCCTTGCTCCTGAAGCCACCTCTCAGTAGAGCACTTCCTTGGGAATCCTGCCATCTTCCATTCAGTGTACATGGACAAGGCAGAATAGACAGCACTGGGATGGGAGTGCAAGCATGCTTGGAATATGGGCTTGGGAAAGCACATCTTTGTTTGAAATTCTGTCCTGCCATGTGGTACCCCAAATCTTCCTGATGCAGTGCATGTGGAAGGTGCTGAGGCACTGCTCACGGCGGTTGTAAGTTGCCCACGATTCACTTCCATAAAGCAGTGTGCTCAACGTGCAAACCTGGAAGACCTTCATTTTGTTACTGGACATTAGCATCACATTCTTATATGCTTGCTTGTCTGGTTCAGCATCGATGGAGAGGTTGCTAGATATGGCAGAACCCAGGTGGTCAAAATTGTCTACCACCGCAAGTGTGTGATCATCAATGCTGATACATGGAGTCCTGGTTACATTACCACTTGCAGAATACTGTAACTGGAATCTGAATGAGGTTCCCAAATAAAGGAGGCCATTTAGAACTTTAGTCAAAAAGAAATAAAAGGTGTGCACATGACCTGTACACACACCTATCCCAATGGTTCGGCTTCCTTTGTGCCTTCTTTCCCTTCCAAAGTTCACACAGCCCACTCTCTGACTTGGAGAGTTTCTAGTTTATCAGCCCAGTATGTTCTCTCAGCCTTCCCCTATTTATGGCGAGCCATATCAGTGTAGCACATGAAACCCAGGGGAAGGTAGGAGCAGTTCTGGTCTTCTTTCCACTTTTAAAACTCTTGTGGTAAAGTTGGGTACAGAAGGTGGAGGAGGACAAGGAAAACCAGTCAAAGTCAGTCCAAATGACAGAAAACCCCTTTTCTCTGTGAGAAGCAAAAGACCAAATTTGGCAAGAAGACAGCTGCACTTTCATTAAAATTCAAAGCTACCAATGGAGCAAAGCAGTAAGACATAAATCTGCTATTTTGCTTTAGTAGTATGTGGCAATATTAAATGCTTTAACATAAATTTGAGAATGTGAGCTGCAAATATTAAAATTCTTGATTCTGATTCTATTTTCAGCCAGGCTGTGACAGATTGGAATGCCTTTATTATGTATACAGCAAAAGAAGATGCAGAAGAACCTTCCTCACACTACAAAGTTTTGTAATGTAACTGTAAACTATTATTTGTTTCCTCATTTGGACACATGAGTGGAATTGTGTTGCTCCAAGAGTTTGCAGACGTACAGTAATCTATATTCTCACCTCCTGGGGAAGGCGGAGTAGTGGGGTTTTTCTGTTCTTTGAAGATCTGCAACTTTTAAAAACAACAAAAAATATTTAAAAACTAAAGAGTTTAACCATGTGGTTTCTGTGACTTTAAGTGGCTTTTGATACCATTGTATCCTTCTGGGCAGCTTGCCAGGATGGGCTTGAATGGCAGTTTAGTGCTGGATTTCATTGTCATTTTTTTCCCTAGCAGGGAATTTTCAGGGCTTGTCCACACTTAATAATAACAGCCAAAACAAGGTGTATTTAACTGGTGCTGAGGCTGTTGAGCGCTAGGAGCTGCCAGGCTCCGTGTAAAAAGGTACTTGAAACTGCAGGTTCCCTCCCCCCATTTCCATTAGATGGCAATTAATGATGAAGCAGAACAAGGAAGCTGCTGCTTCTAAGCACCCTCTCCTTTTAAAAAGCAACTTGGCAAAAATGGCACCATCACTGAGGCTTGGCAGTGAAAACATCAGCTTGCCTCCTTAGAGCTGTTTATTGTTTGTAGATTTAGAAATGCGTGGGGAACAGGGGAAACATTTTTTTCCCCTCAGCAGTAGGTTGACAGCAACAGGCAGCAATTAGGCCCTGGAGGAATCAGCAAGGTTACAACTATTGGTCATGGTGGTTTACAATAAAAAACAGAATTAACAGCATCCTCTTGGGTCGGGAAAAATGTATTTTGTCATTTCAGTAGAAACTCTTTGTTTCAAGCAGTGCACTTGCTAAAAATTATTGCTAGGTGTCACTGGCTTCTAGAATATCCTCTCCCACACCCAGGTGATGGAGATGAGATGATTGTTGCCTGTCCAAATTATTTTTGCTTCTAGAGCTGTCAAGAAGGGTTGGAAATCCATCTTTCAAGCTTTCTTAGCACTCAATCCTACGCATGCTTAGGACATTCTTAGGTACGTAGGATTGCATTGAAAGCTAATGGTGCAATGCTATGCATATTTTACTCAGAAGAAAGTCCTGCTATATTCAAGAGGGTTAACTGCACATAGCACTGTAGCCTAAGACGACACCTACCACTCTTCTGGAGGTAATACAGTTTATTTATTTCCACTTACTTATTTAACAACATTTATATACCACTTGATTGCTTAAAAAACAAACAACCCTCCCAGCTGTTTTCAAAAATATAGAATAAAACACTTAAATTCAGACATACAATACCCAACCTCTGTTCAGGAAGAAGCACACTGCTGGAGTGACTTTATAAGTTATGAGTTGGGGGCACAGTGTTGTGGTGGTTCCACACCTACCTGCAGAATCGCTACCAGAAATTGGCATTGGAGTCTTCTGCTCCTTTAACTCCTTGACTCTTGAGAGGTGATATCCTGCAGGCACCCATCATCTTCCCCCGCTGTTTAACTTCAACATGAAGCCATTGGGATCAGTCATCTATTAATAAATTAACAACAACAACTTATTTATTTATACCCCACCCATCTGGCTGGGTCTCCCTAGCCACTCTGGGCCGCTCCCAACAGAATATTAAAAACACAATAAAAGATCAAACATTAACTTCCCTAAACAGGGCTGCTTTGAGATGTCTTCTAAAAGTCAGATAGTTATTTATTTCCTTGACATCTGAAGGGAGGGCGTTCCACAAGGCGGGCACCACTACCGAGAAGGCCTTTTGCCTGGTTCCCTGTAACCTCACTTCTCACAGTGAGGGAACCGCCAGAAGGCCCTCAGAGCTGGACCTCAGTGTCCGGGCTGAATTGTGGGGGTGGAGACGCTCCTTCAGGTATACTGGGCTGAGGCTGTTTAGGGCCTTAAAGGTCAGCACCAACACTTTGAATTGAGCCTGGAAACATACTGGGAGCCAATGTAGGTCTTTCAGGACTGGTGTTATATGGTCTTGGTGCCATCAATATGAAGAAGGCAGGGAAGGCGTGCAAATTTCACAGCTACTGTACTTGATATGGGGTTGTTCCTCCCTATACAGTCATACCTCAGGTTGCGTTCTTTCGGGTTGTGTACTCTGCAATCCCGGAAGTAAAAATCGCTGTGCACACGCAAAGCGTCCTGCGCAATCTGCGCATGCACAGAACCATTCTGCGCAGTTCGCGCATGCGCAAAAGTGTGATATTGCGCTTTCGTGCATGCGCAAAATGAACGCCCGGGTTGCATACTTTTCGGGGTGCAAACGGATCAGGTACATAACCCGAGGTACCACCTATTACAATGTCAAAACAAGCCTCGCTCTTCATCTAGCAACGGGACCCTGTTTCGCTGACAATACAGGAAGATAAGAAGCTGTTTTACACTTAATCAAACCACTGGTCCATCTGTCTCAGTACTGTCCACACTGACTGGTGGTGGCTCTCCAGAATTTAAGACTGGAGTCTCTCCCAAGCCATAGATTGAACCTGGGGGCTTCTGCCTGCAAAGCAGATGTTCTGTCACTAAGCTATGAGCCTACTGTTCTCTTTCCCACATAAATTCCTTTACTTGCACATGCCACTTTTTTGTATTGCAACTTCTCTTCAAAAACTGAAAATCAGTCTCACTCCATTCCCATTTTCAACGGTTTTTCAGCTCCCACAGACCAGGCCTTCCACGCCCGACACTATCCCTTGCTCTGTTTATATCAGCTTAGAAATATTCACTGTTTAATGTTCACTCGTTGAGGAAAGATGGAAAGGCAAACAAATGTTTCCTGGAATGCTAGCAAAGCATCTCAAGCAGACAGAAAAGAGGGGAAATGTGATTCATGAATGGCAGGAGGTCTCTGCAACCGATGAAAGCAAAGGCAGCTTCTGTTGTATTGCCTCAAACAGTGAGGCCTTCATGTGATAGTCTTCAGGGGAGATTGTTTCACATATGTAGTAATTTTCCTGTCTGGCAGGCTAGCAGTGAACAACAGCAAGTCCTTTGTGCATAGATATTTACAAGGCACACCAATGCTTTCACTTTTGGCATTCCCATTCCTACTGGAGGAACATGCTCCTGAAGACCTCTTGTGCCAAGAAAAATGAATGTTGCTTGTTTTCCCCAGTCACGCTCTGGAGGATTCAGCTCCTAAAGCACTGTTTTCCAGAGCCTGTGAAGAAAGAAATATTAGTTTCCTTTCAAAGCACAATAGTTGTATGCAGATACGAAGCTAATATTTGAACTCTGTCAAGCAAGCTCTCCTAATAGGATTTTGAAGCCTCTAGCCAAGAACTCAGCTTCCATTATTACAAACAATTTACACATGCCACAGGCAAATACTAATGTTTAAACAATAAAAAAGAATCTAAACTCTGTTGTTTAAATGACAGAGTATAGGATTACAGGCTAGTAATCCTATTTTTAGCCTCCCCCCTCCTTTTTCTGGCACTGCACAATCTGGGTACAAACCAGCCAAATGTGAATTTAGTTGTACAATGGGGTGCTTAATATTTGCTGCATCATTTATCTGAAGGATCTTTCAGATATTTATTTTTTGTTGGTAACAGTCTCATGGGGTGGTTCCACTGGCTAATTTTCACACAGGGAGCCATTTTGTGAAATAACCCTTGTCAGAGACAATGCTTACCAACTTGGCATATGAAGCCACCCACCTTTTAATGCAACAAGGGAAACCCTGACCACTTTGGAGTTTCACATATAATGTGAGAGATTATGCATGAGTAGAGACTTTGTTGTCTGCGATTCTGACACTGTTCCATCTAAACATAATCTTGACTTGCCGGAAATGGGTGTGAGCAGAATGTTCAAACCCCAATGCCTCATATATGGTATTCTATCCCCTGATTCCAAACAGCATATTCACTTCAAAGTGCACACAAAGCCCCTACACATGAATTTCCCTGCTCACTTCAAAAGTGATAGTACTATGGAGACACACATTTTGCATCCGGAGCTGTTCCCTTCCATTGAAAATGATGGGAATGCCTTTGCAGTCCAGAAGCCATCTGCTCCATAGGAAATCATTTGGGGAAGGGCCACAGCTCAGTGGTAGAACATGTGCCCTGCATGTAGAAGAACCCAACTTCAATACCTGGCATTTCCAGATAGGACTGGCAGGGGGAAGCCCTGCCTGAGACCCTGTGTACACAATACTGAGCTAGATGGATTAATGGGTAAGGCAGCTTCCTATGTTCCTGTGGACTGGGGTTCATATCTTGAAAGGGTTAGTCATAGAAACTAGCACCTAGGCTGCTGCAAAGGTCAGGAAGCAGGGTTCTCCTATCTGGCCCCTAGGAATTGCAGACCAGAAGGGCATCTCCTTTGCATGCAGAAGATCCCAGGTTCAAATCCTCACATCTCCAAGTAGGGTTGAAAGAGAGCCCTGCCTTAATTTCTAGAGAGTTGCTGTCAGTCAGTGTGGAAAATACTGAGCTAGATGAACTAGTTATCCGACTCAGGGTAAGGCAACGTTCCTATGGATTATGGCACATGTACCGAAAGCAGAAACAAAGCTTTATGTTGCATTCATGTGCCGATGTTACACTTCAAGTTACCTTTACAAATCACAAGAGAAATACCACGGTTTGTGCATAAGAACCTTGCAATCAGATGTAACCCTTGGAGCAAAACATAGATTCCTTTAGAATTACCATTTCTTTCTTGCCCCAAGACAACTCAGAGAACAAGTGTGTGGTCTGCATTTAAATGTTCACATATCTGCAAGACCTTGCAGGAGAGAGTTCTTTGATTACAGAACAGCTTTCTTCATGGGGAAATTGGTTTCCTTGGGATTCAGGTGATCAGAACGGGGCATTTTACTGAGTCTGAATGGTATAGATTGCTATCCGGAAACATTCAGAGAAGTCCCAGCGCATAATCAAAAGGAATCTGTGTTAAACCCAATAAGCCTGAGCATGAACTAGAGTTCTGCGGGAACAAGACTGTATTTGTGAATCCTCCACATTTTACTACCAAAGTGGCTTCAGCTCATGCATCTCTGCCTAGGGGAAATATCCAACTTGCTTTTCATTCATTAACCTGAAAGTATGGAAAAAGGAAGCACAAATCACTTGTACTTCCTGTTTCAGCATTTCTGTAGGTTTTGCCCCAAGACTTATACAGCTGATGCTATTGTACATTTACAGGGGCAAATTCCATCAGGGGAAATAACTACTGTCTTATATAGAAGCAGTGTGGGAAGCTAAAATCATAACTGGCAGGGTGGAGGCGTGGGAAGATGATTAGGTCCATGGAAGTAAGTAAGTTCAAAGCACACCCTCAGAGAACTGAAATGTAGGGCTAAATAGTCATGGCATCAATATTTTAAAATGCCCCTCTAAACATTTTATATCAATAAATTCAATATGAATGAATAATCCCCTGGCAATTCATACCAAAGCCAAACAATAAAGGTACTGAAAGAATACAAAACAATTACAAAATAATATATCAACCTCAAACCAAAAAACAAACCATTAAATCAAGACAAAAACATGAAACAAAATGTAAGATCAACATTTTGGAACAAGGCAGCAGTGGTTAATAAATATAAATATAAAAAGCTACCACCATCGTGTCAGTAGGCATTTCATTATATTCCAAATTATACTCAGATTAAGCAGTGCACTGGCAATTCCCATCAATAGGACCTAACAATAAAATATATACAGTACACAGTCTCAGAACTGGAAGACACACCCTGCCAAGAAAAGAGCCACCTTTTGACTCCGATGAAACCTCTCACCAAGGTTCCACCTCTTGTCCAAAATCAGATTCTTATATCTACAAGGCACTCTATTCAGTATGTATGTTGCCCTTTGGAAACTTAATTTATGAAGGCAAAAATGCTTCATAAAAAAAGATTCTGGGGGAAATAACAATAATTTAAATCACTGAAACTCTGAAAGACAGAACACACTAGATCACTTGGGACTTTGAAATCTGATGTTAATTGTATTTAAATGGCTCACATTAATAAGCATTTAATCAAGAAACTTTGAGGGGAGTGTGTCATGCAAGCAGGGGTGTAGCAAGGGGGCATAGGGGGCGGGCCAACCCATGTTCCATAATGGAGGGGGTGACGAATTATCAAGGAACAATTGCTGCCCTACCAGGGCGGTTCATTAAAAACTTTTTTTTTAAATGCCTGCTCCAAAGGTCTTATCTTACTATACTAGGGATTATATAGCTATATATGAAATTTCATGCATATCGGTTAATATCTTGACCCTCCTCCACCAAAATAGCTGTTTACTTGGCTGTTTTCCTATGTCATGAAGGCTGAAATTTCAGTTCAGTGGAGCACTTACTGTTCCCAAACCTAACCCTGTGGAAAGCCATCTAATTAGACTTTAATTTGATTTTGAGATGTTTTTAGGAGGTAATTTAATTATTGTTTGATTTTATACCAATGTTATGTATCTGATGTTGGCCACCCTGAGCCCGACTTCAGCCAGGGAGGGCGGGATATAAATAAAAGTTTATTATTATTATTACTTGTTATTATTCCTTTGTAAGAAAATATGAAATAACGTAAAACCATTTTTGCAGGGGGGGATCAATGGGGGGTGGTGACAAGAAATTATATGTACCGGGTATCACCTGCCCTTCCTACGCCTCTTGGGGGGGGGTGACAAATTTTTTTTGCCCCTGGGTACCAATTTACCTTGCTACGCCCCTGCATGCAAGAGCGCGTGGAAAATATGTTTGGGTTTTTATTCACATTGCTTCATATCCTAAATTCCGTTTTATTTGCATCAGTAATATGATTCTTACTGTATTTTCCAATTCCTCCCTATATACCCCAACATATGTGCGTGCGCTTCACACACACACACACACACACACACACACACACTCTTTTGTATAAGAATATACCTTCTTATATAAAACTCTAAGTCACTCACTTTTGTTGGCGTACACACTATCAACCCATTAAAAAATGGGGTAAGCATTAGTCCTCTTCATTGGCTATACTCCACACAATGTCTATAGGATGAATGAAGTGGCACTGTGCCCTCTGCCTCTGTCCTTGATGCCATTTCCCATGCCCATCCTGCCCTGCCCTGTTCACACACCGAAGGAGGGAAGTTTGCTGAGCATAGGCAAACTCTTCCCATGATTTGGGAACCCTGATTACACATGGTTTCAGGCAACAGTGAGAGCCTATGCACATTTACAAGACTTGTCTGGCACAGGCATTTTGCTAATGTGCGAACAGCATGTTGCAGAGCCAGCAGGTTCAGCCCTGAGAACTCACTTTCCATGAGATCTTAATCATGTAGAGAAGAGGTAGGGAACCGGTGGCCTCCAGATGTTGTTGCATACCAACTCTCCTCTGCCCCAACCAGCATGGCCAATAGTCAAAGAGATGGTGGAAGCTGTGGTCCAGCAACATCTGGCAGCCACAGGTTCCCCCATCCTGAAACATATAATGACAGAAAAAGGCCATTGATAGCACAGTTTATATACACATGCACACACAATACCCTTAGCAAGGCTGAATATTTCACTATTGCTTTTGAATTAAGGCTTGCAGGATAATCATGCAATTGGTGCATTGCACCTTTGACATGTATTGAATTGATCGTTCAGATTACAGAGGCATTCAGTGGCAGAGTTTGATGATTTGTGTCGTAAACAAATACTTTGGTTGCTCAAGAGTGCCTGCTTAATTACAAGCTTAGAAGACTCTTCACATCATTCCAGATACCTGCTTTGGTTATAACTCTCAGATGCCACAGCTAATTACTCCAGAGCACGGCATGGATAATCAATGCACGGAGCAGGTGGTGCCGTTTTGTCAGGCGTCACATGTGCTATTTTTGCTGAAACAAATCCAGAAGCTAACCTGCAATTTGAGCAAAAGAAACAGAAGGCTTTTTAAACAAGCCCTTTGCCTAGACTACCTGGAGCAGACAGCTTCAGAGGGATGACTGATGCAAAACATGTGTTGACAATCTGGCTTGATCAAAGACTCAAAAGGAAAAGGGATGAGGTATTGTCACAGAGAACAGAAATGAACCACTGTTGGGAGTTGTTATGAATCATCAGCTGGGGTCCAAGGCAAGTCTATTTCTTTACCCCCTAGCTTTTGTGGAAACAAAGGTGTGTGTGTGTGTGTGTATGTATTACCCAAACCCACCAGATTATGCAGAGTGAAAGCATTTTGCAACAGAAGCAGACTACGAACAAATTGCATAGGCCCGCTTGAAAAACGTTAAATCACAGATATGAATGCCCCAATTATACAAAGGTTGGCACTTCTCCCAGAATGATTGAGCCAAATGCCCTTTGGCCATTGTTTGTTTCTAATAATATAATTAAATATATGGAATTGGAATATTGTCCGCTGAGTAGCATAGATGGACCACTAAAAATGTAGACTGGGTTGAACCATCTACAGAACGATTTAAAACAACTCTCTTGTCACTGCCAATTCATTGTTACCATCTGTCCTTGTTCTTGTAGTTTTGCAAAGAAATCATAGTTAACATAACATGATCAGATGCCCAGATCCACAGAGAGAACAGTCGTTTTTAATGTAATGTCTTCACATCTCATCAGATTCAGCACAATCACTTCAATGTGCCAGGTTCCCCCCCCCCCCTTTGGTGATATGATATGTAGCATTAACAGCCAAAAGTCACTCCCTTAAAATATTTTCATCATACCAGATGCTAATAACTATAGAATTGCTACCCTTGGGTATTTGAAAAATAATACTATGGATGTCCTGCCATTCATGCTGTTCAATGAAGCATTTAATACAATCAATTTCACGTGAAATATGTCATGCCTTGTAAATCATTTTGCTGTTCGCCTTTCCAATGTCAACCAGTTGTCACACTGTCAAATTGAAATGAAATGGTTCCTATCTTTGCAAACTAAAATGTAAGGGGCTTTTCTGCAGACTCTTTTCATTAAGGTTGCATTCCTGAACCAAATTGACCAGACGTAAGCCCCATTGAGTTTCTGGGGCATATTTCTGAGTAGACATGTTGTATGATAATGCTGTATGCTAATACTGGGATAACACTGTATGATAATGACTCCCAAAGTCCCATGAGACTTGTGGGCAGGTTTTTGAGCAGTTTGTTAAGTCTGCTACAGCACAAGAGAATAGAGTACAGTGACATCAAAATCAGAGTCCACTAGCAAAAAGTACCACCCAAGCTGCTTCCGGACTGCCCCTATGTTATGAGTGGGATTCAATTGTATAGCAGTAAATTCAGGTTGCAGAACTAAAGTGGACTTGGTGTTTTTGCACAACAAAACCACTTCCACAGAAAAACCAACCCTAGACTTTTTGCAGTACAGAAGAATACACTGGAAAGAGTGAGATAACAATTGCTTGGTGCTACCTTGTATAACCTCCTCACAAACAAACCATTATTTATCAAAACAAAATAAAATAAAAAATTCCTTCCAGTAGCGCCTTAGAGACCTTAGAGAGTGGGAAGGGAAGTTGCTGAATTGCAACTAATTACCAAACTTAAAACCATGGAGAGACCTGGTCTGAACAAAGACATTGGATTCTTATCTCATTATACACGACAAAGCTATCTTTAGCCATCTCACCCCTTGCTTTTTCCTGTAAGACCAATTGCAGTCGTTAACAGTCGTCAACAAGTTTTCCACACCTATCAGCCAATCACCCATTCCCACCACCCTTCTGAGTAATACCCCTCCCCACTCCCTCACTATATTTAAGGGTCTGATGACTTCCGTTTCAGTGTATCTGAAGAAGTTCGCATGCACACGAAAGCTCAGTTGGTCTCTAAGGTGCTACTGGAAGGAATTTTTTATTTTATTTTGTTTTGACTATGGCAGACCAACATGGCTACCTACCTGTAACTGAAACCATTACTGTATTAATGTTTAATAAAGAAAGGGCATTGTATAACTACCCCACAAATCAGGAAGAATGCTCAATAAACAACTGAGGGAGGCCTTGGTTTGTTAATAAAAACACAGTGGTTTGTTTTTTTCCAGTATGATAAGTAAGAGCTGTCATCTCCCTGCTACCCCATGTCGTGTTAATATTATCATATCAAGGCATGCTGACTGAATTCTATTTTCCTCGGCAGAGTATGCCAAGGCTAAACTGAAATTAATGACTTGACATTTATTTTACTCTTTGGCTTTACTGGGATTTGGACACACCTAATTCTAATGGGATCATATGTGCTATTTCTTGCATTTTCTTTGCCATTTAGTCTCACAGTGTGAAAGTATTTGTCCCTCAGTCACTATACTCTAGTCTCTCTCTCTCTCTCTCTCTCTCTCTCTCTCTCTCTCTCTCTCTCTCTCCCCCCCCAACTTTCCAGACCTTTTATGTTTCTGTGGAAGGCTACATCCTTATTACATTTTTGGATGCCACTGGACCCTGTCATTTTTTATACGATTGTAGGCTAAACAACACATGATGTTGTGAGTCACTGAGGGTTAGTTAGTTAGTTACTGTAGTTAGTTATACATACATACATACATACATACATACCTGAAGCTGCAGAGGATGCAGTCTAAAGGAAAAGATCCATGTGGGGAATATAGCTTCTTAACCCTCTCACCTCATTTTCTTTTCCTACTTGATAACTGCTCTTCTCCAGCACTTTTCCCCAGACAGTTGGAGGATTTCAGCTAAAAACCCAAGCAAGAATGTGGATGCTAAATTGTTAGTAAGCACAGTATGTGGGACCATACAATGTCTTTGCTAATTGTATAACACATTTGTTGCTTGGGCATTAGGGAGTATGTAAAACCATTAATTCTACTCTTTTTAAACTGAGGGATTTTTAATCCCACAATTTTCATGTTGTTGTTTCTAAGGAAATGCATCAAGGTACTCCTGCTTCTTGTAACAGTAGCAACTCTTCCCGTTACTCCTAAAAACACAGGAACGTTTCTTTTCAATCTACACCTCCCTACCCCATGTCTGAATTCACTTTCACATTAGGGAATGCAATAAACTAGCCGAAATATACCGGTAAATAACAACCTTCCTCTCTCAAACCCTACCATAAATTAGGCTACTCAGCTTACCTTGGCTTCAAATTTGCAACAGGCATCTGTATTTAAAATGGCAGCTGTCATTGTGAGGCAAGGTCAAAGTTCACCCCAAGTTCCTCCTTTGTGGGTCTTATCTGCTTCCCATTGCACCTAGCTAGAGGTGAGTGGAGGGAGGTGGGGAGAAGCAGGCTGCTCAATTTCTAGCTTTCTGGGGCCTCACTTGCCTTCACCATTGTTTTCTGGTGTGTTCAAAGGGATATAGCAAGTACATTCCTCAGCTGTTTTAGATATCCAACTAGTGTACAGCACAACCACCCACCCCAGCCATAGGCCCCATCTGCACTATGCATTTAAAGAAGGATTCATAGAATCATAGAGTTGGAAGAGACCACAAGGGCCATCCAGTCCAACCCCCTGCCAAGCAGGAAACCCCATCAAAGCATTCCTGACAGATGGCTGTCAAGCCTCCGCTTAAAGACCTCCAAAGAAGGAGACTCCACCACACTCCTTGGCAGCAAATTCCACTGTCAGACAGCTCTTATCACTTTAAACAGTCATGCCTCCCCACAAACAATCTGGAAACTGCAGTTTGTTCAGTAGCTGAGAGTAGCTAGGAGACCCCTATTCCTTCTCAAAGAGCTACAATTTGCAGAATGGTTGAACAATTAATCCCTCTTCCTAGGGAACTCTGGGAATTGTGGCTCTCTGATGGGAATGAGGGTCTCCTAACAATGCTAACACATCATTTTTGTTTGCATATTCCTCTTGTGCTGTTATTTTTCTTTTGGTCTGTGTAATCTTAAAGCTAAAGCCTTTTTCTTTTGTAATACGAATGTCCCCATTAAAATGGGGATTTTATGTGTGTGTGTATGTGTGTGTAATCCTTTTCCTGCTCTTAATGTAGGTGTGTTGGGTTAGCTACACAGAGCTGTTACATGTTGTCAAACACAAATGAATTTGCTCAATGCCTCTTCCAGCTGGCTCCAAGCTTGCAAACTAGTCAGGGTGCTTTTGGGATATGCTGCTGTTTGATAAAGCTGCACCTCCTTATTTACTATTCATAGCCACTGTCTTGATTTCCTCTGCACATTCACTCATTCTGTTCAGGTGTCTCCACTTCTGTTTGATGACTACTGAATGTAACAAACGCTGTGAAATTCCTTCTCTTTTCTGCCCGAAGATTGCCTGCAAATGTTTTCTGTGAGTGCAATATAGTATAATAACCCATCTATGAGGCTTAGGAATGAATAGCTCAGGCACATTGCATTGCTGTCATAGCTACTGTCCGTGGCTGAAGGCTCTCATAAATTCACAGCTACGGCAGAAATACCAGGCTGCCTTCTCAGCTGAAGATTCATTACCAGAGGGGGGAAATTCATAGCTGTATAAAGCTTTCCATCTGACAGTCAATTGTGATGCAAAAGGAGCAGGCACAAAGGAATCAGATGTGTGGAGTGGCGATATATCATGGCTAACATGGCAATAACAACCTACTGGACAGCTTTCTTTTCAAAAAGCTTTTCTTGCACTGGTAGGTCAGAAATCAACAGGACCAAAGCCAAATATCATCGGGGGCATGGGTATTGTTGTGCTGGTATTTCTCCTTCTCTGACTGTGTGTGAGTTTCCAACGGAGAAAATGACGGGAAATAACACTATCCTCTACAGCTGTTCAGGATTGACCTTTATTGCAAGCATCAATCCTGAACAGCTGTTTTTTCATGTGTTCTGTGAGGAATACTTGTGCAAAGAGGTAGCACCATGATCCGTTACACACTAGTCCATTTAGGAATTCTACATTGAATATTCACAGGGAAAAGTCACATGCCATTAAAAAGAGACACAGTTCCTAGCAATTGGGCTGCATAGATGTTTCATGCCATCCTCCATTGTCGTCATCCTATTGCAGCCCTTTTCCTGAATTCCCAGATTTCTCTTTCTTTCTTTCTTTCTTTCTTTCTTTCTTTCTTTCTTTCTTTCTTTCGTTTAAAATGGTGTTTATATGGCACCACACCTATGCATCTATTAACTATCAAATGTGGCTCTCCAGGCCTCTCTGTCTCCCCAGGCTGCACTTCCTCTGTAGCCACACCCCTCAGGCTTTATGTTGGTGGGGGCAGAAGTGAGTTATCTGCGATGCAATTGGTTGCAATAAATTAGTAAGTTTTTATTTATTTACAGTAATTGATTTAGGCAGGGCAGCTGCCCCCTGCACTCCCCTGGCTACACCCATGCCCCCTTAGAGCTTGCTTCACACCCTTCTTGAGTGTTTGTTTTGTCTGGCTGGAATGTGTCCTTGACTTCTGAAAATGAATCTTGCTTGACTGGACATATAGGAGCATGGGAAGGTGTGTAGAAACTAGCCTGCTGTACAAAAGTACAGTAATTGCTCTACCCACTATTGCTTTTGGCACCACCCCCCACTGGCATTTGGGTACCATAATAGATAAACACGAGAGAGAGAGAGAGAGAGAGAGAGAGCGAGAGAGAGAGAGAGAGAGAGAGAGAGCGCTTTGCTTTCTTGGTAATGCAGCCTTGAATTTCCTTCAGTTCTGACAGACATTACAGCAGCAGTTCTGCTTCTGGAAATCTACCTAAGGGGTATCCTTGTTGAAGCAGTGCATTTCTTAGCAGGCCTATTGAAGTCAAGTCACTAAGTGGTATCACATCTCCACTTTTTGTGTCACTTTCCATTTCATGTGTTGCTGTCAGCAACGCAAGCACATTCTGGTATGAAAACATATAAGGAAAAACTCTTACCTGCCGGTGTGCTTTAAAAAAAACACAAAAAACCCCAGCCAACTTTCACTTCACCAGCCTTGTTAAACTATTGGCGTACACATGAAGAAAACCTTTGAAACTGTCTGTACAATGCTCACAGTGCACAAACGTTTAGAAGCTGTGGATTTTTTTTTTTACAAGCTAAAGACAGAAGGCAGGAGGTATTCTCAGATCGCTATGGTGCAGGGGATGTTTAAGTCCTGAATCTGACCTTTAAATTGAATTAGGGATGATAACTACAATAAGGCATAACCAAATCTGAATGAGGCATAACCTGGACACTGATATCAATATCAAGACTTAATTCCCAGGTCATATGAAAAGTACCGGTACATAACTGAGCATGTGCTGAATGTGGTCAATACCTTCTACACTTGTTTAGGACAAGGATTTATGGGCACACTGAATTCTGGCATCTTCCCTCCCATCTTGGACCAATCTAAGTCATTAAAAATATCAAATCAGCATTCTAAACTTGCCATCAGTTTTGGATACCATACCACATAGTGACTGCTTTGGCCCAGTGCTAAAATTCATTGTTGGTGAGAGCATGATGACTACTGCAGGAAGTCTTCCAATTATTAAATGAGTTTCTTAAGCTGTCAAATATTGATGACTTCGGTCTCCTAAAATAGCCCTCAAATACTAAATAGTGCATTATTTTCCTCTTCTTTTTCTGATTCACAAATATGTTTGTTTTGCAGTACATCATTTCTTGATCAAACATCCTGTTCCCATTGAAATCAGGTGAAATTACTGTTATGATGATGAAAAGCTTTAAATATTAGGCAAATGTGGAAATAAGAACATGAGACATATCTGCATTCTGCTAAGGTTCTTAGGCTACTGACCATGATATTATTGGAAACAAATTGTCAGATGCTTTTTAAATAGACACATTTTCATACCTACCTTGATGCAGCACTATTACTCTCTCATTAACTCCAGAAACCAATTTATTGTTTGTGTCGTCCATTCAAATGGTAATATAATAACAAGCTAATGAGGACAAAAAAGGAGGGAAATGTTGACTCGTACATTGAAAATGATATGGGCTGGACTATATCAAAGCAGCTAATGCTTTATAATAAAGAAATTCTGGGAAAATGGGTTCCAGTTACATTTTTGCTGAGTTAAGCAAACCCATGCCTACATCTAATATGGGGTTGCCTACATAAGTAATGAAACTGACATAAGAGATGGAAGATTCAATTCTAGCATTTGATCAATATTATTACAAAGGTTTTGTGCCACCCCTAATCTCTGCTGAATGGCAGCAAGCTACCAGGACATCATACAGTATTTCCTGTGTGACATCGCCCTCCCCATCACCTTGGCAACCTCCTGCCTGGTTGATGGTTACCATTGATAGGGTACTGACTTGCTCATAAGCAAATCTCGATGGTTATGGAAAAAGCTTGTGATCTGAATTTTTTAAAAAAGCACTAGTACTACAGGCAACATGGGTTGCAGAGAGACTCTTTGGGTGAGTTCTGCTACCTGAGGAACCAGGGCTGGGAAAGGGCACGAGTCACACCTGTCAGTGTGGAGCACAGGTGCCTGAAAGTGATGAGTGTGCCTGAATGTCGGAATACACTTCGTGGATCCGTTAAAGATCCGCGGTTATTTATTTATTTTAATGGTTATTAAGAACTACTTTTCGTATCCTTACACTTAAAAGTGAAAGTGAAAGTAAGAATGAAGAGTCATTTTGCCATTAGGATTATTCCGCCTTTAATTTGTAGTCCCGGTAATGTTTCAAAGTTATCAATGAACGTTTATCCTGCTTCCTGCCTTTTTGGAGGGCAGCAACAGTGGTTTTATTGGTTGAATTATTTGTTGTGATGTCATACCTGTTCCTAAATAAAAGGCTGAGGCTCCCCGCTTAGGCAAGTCAGTTAGCCATTCTTTAGTTCAGTCAAGTTTAGTTTAAGGGTTTTGGGAGCGGGCTGGACGGGCTGGATGGGATTCTTTTAGTTAGGTTTAGTTTGCGGAAGATCTTTCGGTGAGGTTTTAGTTAGGCTTTTAGGTTTAGCCTAGGGCTAGATTTGCAGAAGATATTTCGGTTTAGTTTTATTTAGTTAGCATCGCGGAAGAATTGGCGCGCAGGGACTGAGAGCTCAGGGAAACTTAGCTTAGGGCCAGAAGACGAGCCTATGCGGGTTTTGTCAAAGCCACTAAAGATAGATTCGGTGTCTGTCGTCAATTTGGGGAAAAGGGAAAAGGTTTCAGGATTTTTTTTTAATTTCTGCCAGAGAAATCTCATGCTTAAATAACATCCTTGGTTTGGTTTTCTTTATTGCTAAATGACAGTGCAGGAGGTTACAAGTAGTTCCAATTCAGATTCGAGGCATCCATTAGTTTTCGAGGCACCTATTTTATTTTGAGGCATTCATTCACTCACGCACCTACGGAGTCATTTTCCGTCTTACTCAGCTACCTTCGGATTGTGAGACTTGGCCGGCGCCCGTGCTCATAAGCACGCGGAACGCTGGCCGCTTTCCCCCGCAACTGGTACCTCGTGCGTGGGCAGCTTAAGCTCACGCACGGGGAGCTCCAGCACCGAACCCCGGCACCTGAACACTTCCATCTCCATTTGAGACACACTATCTCCACCCCCACCCCCTGCAATGAAAGACAAAATGTGAGGGGAAGCAGAGGTGTTCAGGACAGTCTTCTGCCCTGTTTCCTTCCCGCTTGCAGAATTTAAAGAGCCCCAAAGGCTAGTATTAAACATTTATTTAGAATTTAGTATGCTACAAGCAAACCTCAATTTCTTCCTTGCTATTGTGTGTGTGTGTGTGTGTGTGTGTGTGTGTGTATCATTCCTAAGTCTCTAAGGTGTTTTTAAAAAAATATTTTATGAATGTGGGATTCTGTAGTCAGCATTCTTTTTCAAGTAGCCTTGGAATTGGTTATTTATGGCAAACTTGTATGTATGTATATTTGTTTGGTTTTTTAAATTCACTGATGCAGTATAAACAAGCCCAGCTATCCTACATTCTAAAGTGAAAGTCAAATTATTCTTTGAAATCGGTGGCTGCAGTCACATCGTAGTCTCAGCCCAAGGTTCTCTGCTTCAGCAGGAGGGCACCTTGTCAGGAAGCTTAAGGCCCAATCCTGCTGATACCACAGGCAGCCCCAGGACTTGCCTTGTTTTCTTGAACACTCTGAGGCAATGTGGACAATTACAGTGACAGCCACTCAGAACTCATGTGAGAAATGTTGCTGTTGCCACATAGCGCCGTTGTCCTTGTCCTCCTGTGGTAAGCCCTCTTCCCTTGTCAGGCAGAGTGAGATGGGAACAAGAGCGGGAAGGAAAAGGTCACATGCTTCCATGGAAGGGGAACCAGAGCAGGGGGCACACTAGGCCCTGTGCAAAGGCCCCCTCAAATAAACAGCTGGACCTGCATCTGGCCTCTTAGGATCTCCCTTTATGAAAAGACAGGCAACCTTAATTGCACTTTATTTGGAGCTGTGTAGTTTCCACCAACCCACCATGTCTTCCACCATGTTTCTCTGATAATATATAATGGAGAAAATGCAAGGTGTGGTGCTATACTATTTTTTGGCATAGCTAAACCCCCCTGATCTCCTTGATCTCTCTCTGGATGCATCTTTAGAACAGGTGCTCTTAAGAAGGAACTAAAAAGGGAGTAGGTGGTTTTTAAGGAAGTGGGGTGGTTAGGCCAGACTCAATTACAACTGTCTGAAAAAAGAAGTGAGACAGCAGCCTAACCCATTTTGAGCAGTGATTTAATACTGCACAAGCCAGATTCAGATTACTCAGCTTCTCAGTCCAGAAGCAATAAAATAAAATAAAAATCTATTCATTGAAAGAACTCTTGAAACAATTGCAGTAGAAGCAGTGATATTTAGTTCCTAGTTTCAAATCAAGCTAGTTTTACTTTTCACTGACCTGGAACAAAATGTGAGTTGTGCATAAATTACTTATCTTTTTGAGTTTGCCCCCTTATAGATTTATCCAAATGTCTGTTTCCCTCAAACCAGGGCTAAATATCTGTTCCACAGCAGAGCCTGCATAGATTCTTACACAAATGTTTGTTTATTTGCTTGCATGCAGCCCGTTGCTGTGTGAACAGAAAACTGAGCATTGGAACAGCAATCCAACACTGACATTATCAACTGGAATATAAAGAGACATTTTGGACTCAAATGTTCTAAAGCCATACATAGAAATAGCATTAGAACATGACTGCAGTGCATCCTATATCAAGTTGCAATAATTGGAGCAAATGGCGAGGAGTCACTTGCAGAAATCCAGCGTGAATCAATGAGCATCTTAAGTTAATAGGGATTTAGCTTAGCCATACATTTTGGCTGGTGAGGGGAGAAAAGCTCCACCTTCCTCAGAATAACTATCCCTCCTTGGAACTTAGTGCTACCTTCCATAAGTTGTAGAAGTTCCATGCCCAGCAACTGTGGAAACTGCTTAGCTATTAAGTGATTTTAGACCTCATTTTATGGAAATTCATTGGCCAGGAATTGAGAAACAGAATTTGAACATGGAATTAGTCTTTGGGATTTTGCACATCTCAAATTGTTCTTCTAATCATGCACCAAAGTCTTGAGTGGGCACACATGATTGCACTATCTAATAACCATTTTGACTTAGGCTATATTTGTCAAGGCTTTGGTTCACAATTTTTTCTTTAGCCTATCTTTTAGGGAAGCTCATTAGTTTCTCTGGTATTTTCAAACCACTAAAATTAAAGGCGAGCAACCCTCTCACATCCTCCCCCCCCCAAATGAGCATATGTTTACATTTTTCCTCAGCCTACTAAATTATCTTTTTTTGTTATCGACAAGGCTTTCAGGAAGCCATGGTAACCAAGGGCTATTTTTGAATGATTTTGATGTGTGGTGTTTCTTGTGCAAAGAAAGAAAGAAAATCACTTGGTCTGGCACTATTGAGTAGATTGATCCACCTTGTGTGTGTCACCTCTTCAGATAATCTAATCATCTACAAGGGCCTCACCGCTTTCTCTATGTTGTAATTGTATTTTTGTGTATGTGCTCTGTCAAGTTCTAAGAATTAAAGCTGTATACCATTTCTAAAGGCCTATAATTTCAACATGATTGCATTCTGCAAAAATAGTAATATACAATAGGCAAGTCTACTGTCAAGTTTATATACCACATAAAGTAGCCTTGAAGAATAAAGGGGGGGGGCACCTGCACCTGTGGTAGGTTCCCAGGCAGATGTGACAGTGTAAATACAATAGTCCAGAGGATGAGGGCAAACTCCAAAAGAATGAGCTTTCTGCACTTCCTCCCTTTGTCTGAGCAGAATTGGTATTTATAATAATTGTTCCCTGATAGATGTTGGTGCTCTGATACAGTTTGACAAGAAATGTGGAGATCAAAATGAAGAACAGAGGGAAGGATTATAAAGAGATTGTGGTAGCATGTACTTGCGGCAGAAAAAAATTAGTGTACTGCAGCAGTTAATGAAAAAGATCTGTTCCCATATAAACAAGGAATGGTGAATTCTGTGATCTCATCTGTTCTGCTGAAGCACTGTACATTACAGCATTACATACATTATAAAGGCTAGTGGGGAAACAGATACTTAGAATCATAGTATCAGAGAGTTGGAGGGACGTCTAGTCCAAGCCACTGCTCCATGCAGGAAACCCAGAGCTTAAAGCACTATAGCCTCATTCTTATCACGACAGAGCTTAAACTGGCAAGAAACTGGCTAGCCTCTCTGTTTGCACCCTGGTCTGCCCCAATCAAATATAGAGGGGGAATCAGGGTGCCTAAGGGTACCAGGGATTGCCAATCACCAACTTGCCCCTCAAACAATTAGGTTGCACAAATATTGAAATTGAACATTTGAAAAGCATTGATGCATTATTTTCAAGAACTGGACTTGAACATGCAAGCAGCCCAAGTCCTCCCTGCCCAAGTCCTCCCTGCCTCTCCTCTCTCCTCTCCTCTCCTCTCCTCTCCTCTGACCTTCCTGCTAGTCAGTACTCAAATTGGGGAGAGGAGAAATAATAAAATTCATAAGCCCCATCACCTGATACCCTGCAACTTAATAAAATCTTCCCTCTATAACCTTCTACAGTGTGTAAAGGGCCAGGTCTACCTCTCATTTAAGTACTGCTCACAGCCCCCTCCTTCCCCAAGGAAAAAAAAAGATATTGGGGGAGGGGGGATATTGGACAGTAGAGGGTCGAAGTGTAATTTGCAGCCAGAGATTGTGTAGCTTGTACCTTTGGCCACAAATGCTAGGCTGGATCTACATTGATCTGCTAAACGTTTTAAATTAAAACGTTCTATAAAGCTTAATAGGAGTTTCCCATTGCCAGTGACTCATTGCTCTGCAGCACACTGTGGTGTCACATTTTAATAACACATTTTTAATGTTTTAAATGAGGAGTGTAGATTAGTCCCTAGAAGCAAGTTGAAAAGTTGAAAAGGGCTGTATGCTCACTTTTAATTGGGACTTCTCTAACTGAAGCATGGATTCCCACTGTTGCATGTAGTATCACTTTGAATAATTTCCCCATCTCTGGGGGCTATCCATATTCTATATTGCAAGTTTCTACCTAATATAGTCTGGATATATTTTAAGTCCTCCATAGTGAGTCTGATAACATATAAATGCCCAATTATGAGGCCTTTCTTGACATCAGGATGACTTGGAGCACATATTTCCCAAATTCCAGGATTCTAGGTAGTGAAGCATTGCTCTAAAAACCTGTTACTCTCTTTCCACCCACCAATAGGTTCCTCACTCCCTGGAATCATCTATAATAAAAGAGTCACACCCTTTGTACCTATAATCCTTAACAAACTGTGTAAAGCCTTGTGCTGGTCGTCAGTTTTATGATTTACTTTGACATCTTCATGGATAAAAAGTGCTTTGTAAATCTGTGATCATTGTCACAGGCTTGTTGGTTCTGGCCTGGGGACCTCATCTGAGAAGATAAAAGGTTTTCATCAAGGGCTGACAGGCAAAACTATTTGCTCAGTGACAAAAGCCAGACGGAACTAAAAAAACATGTTCAAAGGAAATATGAAAAATATATTTTAAAAGCTTCAAAATAAACAAGTCTGAAGTTGACTATGCTCTGTGTTCGTGACCATACAATATTTATTGTTCCAGAAGTTGCTTTTAATATCTTAATTTTCTGACTGAGAACACGTTCACAAAAGTGATTCTCCATGGATACAGAACAGGTATGCCAAGACTCTGAGGACCTTGAATGTTTCTATCCGAAACTTCCTAGTGTGCCAAGAAAGTACATGTAGGTTTTTTTAATTTAAAAAACAACACATAATTTTATTAATCTAGATTTCCAACATAGCCTACAAAAGAGAACCATATAAACAAATGTAAAACAGATCAAAACAGCTTAACTGATTTTATATCTACTGCTTTTTGTATTTTTTTTTACTGTTGCTACAATAACTGCTTTTTGTTTCTGAGAAAGCAGCGTTTGAAGTGAGTAGGATCTATACAGGATATCCTTGACATCACAATCTGGCCCCTGGGATGAAATATACGTTGTGTGTGTCCCTGTGCATCTGAGCAATGGATGGCAGGTTCAGGACAATCTTTTGCACATGGGGTGGATGAGCCCTAGGGGCGGTAACTTTCTATACATGGATCAGAGTGTTGGGCAAAGGAGAAGCTGTGTGCTAGATGGGAAAGTAAGTTGAGGTGGTGTGACGGATTGGCCCTAGGGTGGAGGAGTTCTTACATCCTGGCTCAGAAGGAGTTAATCCACCTTCATCTTGACGTACAGTTCATCCTTTGGGGGCGGGGTGGTCCCCAGTTTAAAAGGGGGGAACAGCCGTTTTGGCAGTTGAGAAGAGGGAGGGTGTGTGTGGAGACAGGGAAGAAGAGGGGTGTGGGGCCAGGATAGTGGTGGTTAGGCTAGGATAGGATGAAGTTCAGTTGGTTATACTGAAAGAGTTTATACTTTAGATGTAACTAAGCTGATGAACTATTGAAATACGCGAAACATGATGTTCTGAAATAAATAAAGACTTGTTTTTGTTGAGCCAAGAGAAAAGAGGCATTTATTTGGTCCAGCCATATATGGGTGCTCATGAGGAGGTGAACTCAGGGAAAAGGCAAAACTGACCTGCAGGGTGATAGTTTGTGTCTTGGAGTTTCACTCAGGAGGGGCAAAAGGGCAGAAACCTTGGTAAGGCTACACAGTTACTAACTGACGCAGTGGGGGGAATCTAATGAGAGAGAGCCCCAGAACTGATAGAGCTGAGAGGTATTCTCAACCCAGGAGCCCCAAGCAATATATATATAACAGGCCACAGAAGCTGGACAAGAGAACCCCGTTACTAAGTTATCCCTAGTTATAATAAAAGGGGATTATCCATACAGATGGACCTCAAGGATCGAGGTGGGGTGAATAGAAAAAGTGACCCGGAACACCTCAGAAATAATACACTTAGTAACAGAGGGGAAGTTGGCAGGGAGGTTTGCACATGGGGGGGATGAGCCCTAGGGGCGGTAACTTTCTATACATGGATCAGAGTGTTGGGCAAAGGAGAAGCTGTGTGCTAGATGGGAAAGTAAGATGAGGTGGATCCAGCCTGAGGGAGGTAGCTTCCTACCTATTAAGTAGTGGATGGACATAGCAGACGACACAGTGATTCTCCAAGCAGCTGTCTTTATTCTCAGGCTGGAACAGAACTGAACTGAAGGCTCAGCCAGCCTGCTTATATAGTACTCAGTAACATGCAACAGTAACAACTCTCTCTAGCTACCCAATCCGTGAACGGCACTCTCAATCCTTCATTTGCATGTTGTGGACCTGAGTGAGAACTGCAGGCACGGTGGGCAGAGTGAAACTATATACACAACACCCCTAGTGGCCTAGGGTGAGAACTTCAATACATAACACTACCCAGCCAGCCACCCCTGTCAGAGCACTGGCCCACCCATGAGGCAGGGTGAAGCAGCCGCCTCAGGCAGTGAAAGCCCCTGAGGTGGCACCCTGCCTGCCCGCCTGCCTCGCTATCAGCATCAGTTTCAATTTCTGATGAGATCTCACCAATGCCGGCTTGGCAGCAGACTGGAGCAGCACATCCCATTTAGCCTCAAGTGGCAAAACAGGACATGCCACGCCTGTGTAAAGTGTGTTGTCTTGTGAGTCCCATGGACTGCAAGAAGATCAAACCTATCAATTCTGAAGGAAATCAGCTCTGAGCGTTCACTGGAAGGGCAGATCCTGAAGCTGAGGCTCCAGTACTTTGGCTACCTCATGAGAAGAGAAGACTCACTGGAAAAGACCCTGATGTTGGGAAACATTGAAGGCACAAGAAGGGGACAACAGAGGATGAGATGGTTGGACAGTGTTTTCGAAGCTACCAACGTGAGTCTAACCAAACTGCGGGAGGCAGTGGAAGACAGGAGTGCCTGGCGTGCTCTGGTCCATGGGGTCATGAAGAGTCGGACATGACTAAACAACAACAAAACCAAGTCTGGAGAGACCTGGGTTCAAAAAACCCCCACAGTCATTTAGTCACGAGGCTCACTGGATGGCCTTTTGCCAATTGTTTTCTCTCGGCCTATTTTACCTCACATTGCTGATGAAAACATAAATGGATGGGGGTGTGGATGGGGGAGAGTGGACTTTCTTCCCTGAACTCATTGGAGAAAAGGGTAAGGATATAAATTTAATGAACACACATTTGTGAATGTGACCCTTCTACCTCAAAAAATGGATGGAAGACTGAAAGTCCTTACTTGTTTGTTTCCAAATGTAGTCTCTGTCATAGATCATTCATATGGTTGTCATATCAATCAAATCTTATCTTATCAGAGCTGACAGGTTACAGAAGAACCTTCTTCCCTTTCTGCTACTTGCCAGGATTAAGTGTGAATAATTATGTTCATCCCTTAACATTTCCTGATTATTTATAGTGATATAAATTGTGAGATAGCCAATCTAAAGGGGGCTTGCATTGACAGAAAACCTTATATATATTTATCCTCAGATAAGTTGATATAGAAAGCAGGTGTCATGACAGCCAACTCTGTGGGTCTCAGAAGTGGCTGGTGGTGTATTATAGGGTTGTAGCAACTGTTAAGTTACCATTCTTATTGTATTTGATTGCTTGCTGGTGGCTAGTTGATGGTTCCAAAGTGGTCCATAAGGTCACAGGTAAAGGGCACTTCTTTCAGTGCATGGATAGCTCAGTTGGTTAGAATGTGGTGCTGATAATGCCAAGGTTGCAGGTACGATCCTTGCATGGGACAGCTACTTGCTGAAATGGGCTCAGATGAATGAACTGTTCTCTTTCTGTGTGTAAAAGGGGGGGGGGAGAGAAACAATTTAGAGCTGGAATGCAGGCAGCTGAAACAGCCAAGCAATTGGGTGGTGGATCATTGCCAAAGGCATGCGGTTTGCTTTGGGGACCTTTAATTATTAGCACTGTCTATATGTTGTTCTATGCTGAACATGTGTATTTTTTTAACTAAACAGAGAACACAAAGGCACAAAAAGTGCCTAGAGCTCTCTCATTAAAGGGAAACAGACCCATTAAAGGGCTGCCTCCTGGAACTTCCTAATGCTTCTGAATAGTGTTGTCACCTCCCTTCCCCTCCTCCTCCTCCTCCCTCTCTTCTACTCCCTTCCAAAATACGTTTTGCTTAATAACAATAATATCTGACATAATAATGGATTGAATCAACTTTATTCTTATTCTGGCAGAAAATCCGTATCATGGTAAAGGGTGGAGGAAATCTTTTGTCCTGTTGCCAACCTAAAGGCAAAATCACTGTGAATAGGCCTATGGAACCCTTCAAAGAGCAGTTTTAGCACTGCTGTAAAGAAGATGCAGGCAGAAGAAAAAAGCTGGAATTGATCCAGAATGGAACTACACCTTCTGCATGCCTCTCTCGCTGTCTGCCTTTCTTCTTCCTTCTGCAGCTAAGGGAACCAGGTTTCTTCTTCCTCCATCTGCCTCTACCATTTCCCCACTCATCTTGCAGCTGAGAGACAGGTTTCTTCTTCCTCTGGCATGGAGACTCAGAGAAGTGACCCCCCCCCCCCGGATTCCTGTTTCCTGTGTGTCAGGGGGTGGACGCCTCTCCTAACACCACAGAGAGAGATAGACAGAGAGATAATCAGAAAATGATGGGGGAATTTCATGATCTGCATTCCTCTTTGCTTGGAAGAGGAACCAGGCTCTCACCTGCAGCTTGCCTGGCAGTCTGGCACTTGCTTCCCCATGGAATGTGAGGGCAGGAAAAGGCACTGGGTGCACGGAGCACTCCGGCTGCTGCAATCACCCAATCCTGTTCCTGGAAGCACAGGTTATCCTGCTAATTGTTTTTTTTTTTTAATTGGAGTAAACAACAGGTGCGTACTAGAGATGATGAGATAAGAAACTGAGAAAACGAACCCAGTTACAAGGATTTAAAAGGTTTGGATTGAGAGGGGATTTCATTCTGTAAAAGAGACGATGGGAGGAGAGGAGCCCATGGTTTGCTTATACCAAAGTTTTCCTCTACATTTATGGCACAGCAACCCGGAATGCATGTTTTCTTTTTCTAAAAAATACCTGTACAAGTGGGGAAGGAAGAAATTGGAATATGGAATTTAACAAAACTGGAACTGCATGTGTGAGAGAAAGGAACTGAAAGGAAAGGGGGGGGGATGCTACACTTTGAAAATATGGAACAAAGTCCTCCCTAACCTCTGTTATCCACAAAGGAATGTGTTTAAGATAAGAATGATTCTATGCTACAACGGCTGTCCGCATGCTGCTAGCCCAGAGATGGAAGGAAGAGACAACCCCGACTAAATAAGATTGGCAGATCAAGTTGATGGACTATGCCGAAATGGCAAAATTAACTGGGGAGCTCAGGAACCAAGAAGACAAGAAATTTTTTTAAGTATGGGAAATGTTTATAATATATATACAAAAGCATTGCAAACAGGTTAAAACATTATCAGGATTTTAAATATACTTGTAATTTAACAGAAAATACAAATAATTTAGGATGATGAAAACAGAAGTAAGAGGACCCATGGATGGGATGGGATAGGGGGAAGTCAGGAGATTCAAAGCAATCTTGATATTTGAATGTGTATGGCATTTTGATGTAACTTTACTCTTTATCTTTTTAGTTTTTCTTTCTTTCTTTTCCTTTCCTTATTTTTGAAGACCAAATAAAATTATAAAAAAGAGAGATAAGGATAATTGGTCATAAATCAGCAGTGGAGAGGAAAGGAGTCTATCAGCTGCTGGAATAGAAGCTTTTGGATTAACTATTTGCAGTCTGGATTCAGACCATTCTTCCTAGACTGGAAAAATGGGTGAAGATGGCTTGTTTACTGGAAGTCAAATCATGGGACGAAGTGATGCAGTGCCTTTTGGAAACTGTGAGATAACCGCTTCTGCAGAGGCATGATGGGAACCACCAACAGTTGTAGAAATGAAGGATATAATACCATATATGGATGGGGAAACAGCATGGGGGGGGGGAACTGTCACACGCAGGAAAGAATAAGGATTACAGTTGAGTTCCTCACATGAAACTTTATAAATTACCTTATATACCAACACAAACAGAAACCACAAGATTGTAGCTGTTATATAAGGGATTATTATATCTGAATGGAATGGAATGAAAATTTTTAAGATTTTGGAACGCAGAAAAAATGTAGAAGAACGAAGCCATCAAATTTAGCACACAGGGAGGCCAGTTTGAATAAATTGTTTAACTTGACATTTGAATAATTGGCATTAATAAATGTATTAATTGGATAAAATTGGTATTGTTATAATGAGGCTGCTACTGGAACGATATTGGAAAATTGAGGGAGAGAGAGAGAGAGAATCTCCCCCCCCCCCCTTTTCCAGCAGGCAGCTTTTGGCTATGCATGATTTTACATATGCACACTGCCTCTGGAATGGGGCCCCTCACATCAGTTGTGACTGCACTGTCCTATATATGTAAGAATGCTCAAATAATTGTGTCAATCAGAGGGCCTTCTCAGTAGTGGCGCCCACCCTGTGGAACACCCTCCCATCAGAGGTCAAAGAGATAAACAACTACCTGACATTTAGAAAATACCTGAAGGCAGCCCTGTTTAGGGAAGTTTTTAATCTGTGGTATTTTAATGTATTTTAATATTTGTTGGAAGCCGCCCAGAGTGGCTGGGGAGACTCAGCCAGATGGGTGGGGCACAAATAAATTATTATTATTATTATTATTATTATTATTATTATTATTATTATTTGAGATATTTGCTTCTGTTCTTAGTGAAGCTACTTCTAAACACCATGGTCCTGATCCAGTTGAAATTAGTTGTAAGCCTCACTGAAAATTAGTTGCAAGAATGAACACATTCCACTGGGTTTTAATGGGACTTTATGACTTGGTTTGGGACCCTTTCATTCTGCCTTCGAAGTAATGGTCAAAATACCTACTCCCATCTTGGACAGACAGACTATGTCACTTCTTCTACGTTACATGTATTCTTCTGGATGTAGACAGGATGTTAATCTAACAAAACATTAGCTTAAAAAAAAGACATATAGTTAATGCTGTCACAGCAACATAATTTATTTATTTATTTTTTGTATTGCACAATGTAATGGTATCTGTTGGGAATGTTTCACAGTAGGCATGCATTTCCCTCCAGGGATTTTTATCATTTTTTTAGTCTCTCTCTCTCTCTCTCTCTCTCTCTCTCTCTCTCTCTCTCTCTCTCTCCCCTTGCATACATGTTGCTTATTTCATGACATGCAGTGTGTCAGTTCAGTCCTGCTGAATAAAGACTAATCATTCTTTGAGGAGGAGAAGAAATAAACTTGGAGAGAGGGAAAGAAATTTCTGTAACCATTACAGGGGAAGAATGAAATTAGAATGGGATTTGAAATTTGGGGGCTAATACAAATAATTTCCATCCTGGTAACAGATGCACAGCTCTCACCAAGTCATTTATGCCTGCATGCTTGCATAGAAATTCAGTCAGCCTCCCTTGCATTCCGGAAACTTGCTTGTTAGAATTCTTTCCTATGACGTCTGAAGACTATCAGCTGCAATGGAGAATACTAAAGACCTGCAGACCCACAGAAACAGATGTCTAATGTCTTGCTTCTGAAATTCAAGCCCACTAAATCAGATTTAGTTAAACCCCAAGGCTCAGGTTACAGCAGCATTTGTAAGCAGAGGAAACACAGCATTCCTGCCATCAGTAGATAACCTCACTAATAAATTATCAGGATGGATAGGTAATTCTACAAAATGCTTTCCATTATGTGTGCTTTAGATACTTTTTCTTTGTCTAGATTTATCAAGGCTCTGACAATGATCCCATTGTTTAGAAATGTCAGTGCCATCCATTATGTGCTGCACTCAGCTGTTGCATGTCATGCAGACAGGACTCCATTCCTTGACTGGGCATGTGAGCACCATCCCTTTCCCATTCTCAACAAGCAACATGTACTGAGCTTGTAACGTACATGGCAGCCCAAGACAGTTGCAAGAATGGTATATATTACAATTATGCTAAGTAATTGATCACAAGACTTTCAGTGAAGTGCATGAAACAGAATATCGAGACAGTGGATGACAGCAGAATAGAACACTACTGTTACTTAAAATCAAGGATGTGTACACATTATTGGATTAAAATGCAGCTAGGTCATTCTTCTTCTCAATTAGGATCAAATCTGGTTTGAGGGGAAATGTATCACAATGCAGTATTTCATAAGAAACTACAGGATTGATAATCGTTTGTGGCTAGCGCTGTGTGCACACCACTTCCCAAACCAGCAGTGGGAGCACACTGGATGCAAAATAAGCAGGAGTGTGTATGTGCTGCATGTATGTACCACACTGGTGTGGCAGCAATGGGTCCCTGGAAAAGTAACATAGGAAATGTCCTGTTCTGATAGTAGAAAATAACCAGAATAATGGAGATCTGGTTGATGTAGTCCAAGCCCATCTGGAATGTGTGCTTTGCTGGGATCAGCTCTGCTGACTGAGAACACCTGAATTGCACAAACATATTGTATCATGGATGGTCTGTTAAAAAGATCACTGAAACAGCAAATGCGAAGCACTTGGAGCAGTGCTGAAGAACGTTGGTTGCAATCACCTGATAATTATATTGATTTTGGTTCAGAGTCAAATCTCCTTAATAATAATAATTATTATTATTATTTATACCCCACCCATCTAGCTGCCTTTCCCCAGCCACTCTGGGTGGCTTCTAACAAAAGATTAAAAATACATTAAAACATCAGTCATTAAAAACTTCCCTAAACAGGGCTGCCTTCAGATGTCTTCTAAATGTCAGATAGTTGTTTATTTGTTTGACATCTGATGGGAGGGCGTTCCACAGGGCAGGGAGGGTGTTCTACATATGTAGATGGACCGAGGATGAAGAAAGATGTGAAGTTTTAAGTGTGGTGATGGTGGTTAGAATACACATTTGATGCATTCGAAAGCATTTGTTTTCAGGTCAGAGAATGTGTGTTCAAGCCAACACAGAATGTATGCCTGTTACTCCTAGTGCATAGTCAAAGAGAAATAGACCTGTCACAGTCTTTATTTGCGAGGCATGAGAGTACACATCACTGAACACAAGTCCTTTTTTCTGGAGCATACTAGCATCCTGTGTTTCTCTTAGTAGGACAGAAATTTCTTCATGGAACTGAAATAGTAATAAATGTTAAATGCCCCTCATCTCCAAGTTCTGCTGTTGTTTATCCCACCCACCTTGTTCCCTATCCCTCTACTGGCTTCATGCATCATTTAAGATCTCCTTACATGCTTTACCTATTCCTAAACTCTCCGAGGGCTTTGTCTCCTCACCTTCCTTTGAGTATTTGGCTGTTCATCCTGAGTGAGGTTCCACAGATTCTGTTGCTTAAATTGTCATTTCAGATCCCTGGGATAGATTCTTTGGCTTGATTCACAAACATGTGTTCATGACTGTCGTTTCCAATAGGAGCTTGGATGTGTGAAAGAGTTTTCAGACTCTATATAGCACAGACTGAAGTGTTATCCACACTAACCTTTCTGCCTGCTCTTCCAGGCACACGACTGTGCTTAAAAGCTCCATGTCTCAGGGCTTTTTAATTTATTTTTTTGTTCCAGAGCTTTCCCTGTGAAAACCTGCTCTTTAGCGCTCAATTGGAACAAACGTAAATTTGGGTTTTCTGTGAATTGCCATTTGTTCCTGTTGAGCAGGTTTAAAGAGCAAGTTTTCATGGGGGAAACTTTGGAACAAACAAACAGCAAAAAAGGTCACCCAGACAGAACTTTTAAAGCGTGGAATGTTCCTGGAAAGAGCAGAGGAAAGGTAAGGGAAGACAAGCCCGGAATTTCCATCTCACCTCAGTCATTGACAATGCTTTCTTAGGGGTGGCTGTTAGTCATGAAGCACAGAGGAATCAAGTGACGTCCCTGCCTACATGAACAATTAATGACAGTGTGCCCTGTCCAAATAGTATGTCAAATTATTCCTGGAGAAAAATGTATTATGACTCTATACTATGACCTCTCCCTCACCCTAACATTCTTTTTGGTGGGGAGAATGGACCAGCTGAACAATTTATTGGGTGTTACAGCTGGTGTTAAATGTTTTTATGCTAATATGTCATTTGAGATGCAGCTGTTGTATAAAGCACCCCAAATTGTACTTGTAAAAATTTAAGAGAATTCCAGAAATCATACCAATGGCTCTTTCTTACATTGTGTGCAAAAGAAAAACAAATCTAATATTTCTTTCTTTTTACCACTCCCCTCCAAGTCCCAACAACTTTTTACCTCTTGGAAGCCATTTCTGGCATCTGTTGCCTTTGCAATATTATCGTCAATGCCATTTTTTAATGTATATAAACAGGAGCTTCCTAGTTCCAAATATGTAACTGGCTAATGGGTGGTCTGTTTAGGCAGACAAGTTCAATCTGTGTAAAGAACAAAGCACAATGGTCTATGAAGCAGTGGCATTGCATTATGCATCAGCCAGACATGTTAATGTCATGATGGAGATCAGTTTTGAAGTCACAAATGTGCTTGGGGAAGACTTGTGTGAATTAGAACAATGGGATAATAATAAGAGTAACCAGCCCCACACACTATTTGCAATATATACAATAATATATGAATGGTATCTAATGTCCTATGCAGAGTGGACAGGACTAACAGGTTCATTAATTTCAATAGGTGTAGTCTGAGTAGCCCTTGGTTGCATACAATGCTATGGGTTCTGTTCAGTGCTGTGGATGCAGAAGTCTGCTTTGCAATGGACTTCCCTTTCCTTTCCCATGCACACCCAAAATCTGCTCTGAAGAGCCCCCCAATCCTCTGGAGCAGATTTTGAGAGTGCATGGAGGAGTGCAGGGGAGAAGACGGCAAATATCCATTGCATACGCGGAAGTCTGTTGTGCAAGCAGAATGACAGTGTTGGATACAACCCTCTATAGAGTTGTGCCATAAGTTTTCAAATAATTTGTCCAAGCAGGATTTATATGCAAATGTTGTTGTTGTTGTTGTTGTTGTTGTTGTTGTTGTTGTTGTTGTTGTTGTTGTTGTTGTTCTTACATTTCTATCCTGCCCTTCTTCACAAAGGAGTTGAGGACAGCATGTTTAGGTTACCAAACGACAGAGTGAGCACAAAAGCAATTATTGAGAGGTGCAGAGCTACAGGAAAAAAAAGGTTTTGTTCGGTTTGAAGAAAGCCCAGACTAAGCAAGAAAAAGTTTAACTTATTAGAGAAAAGTAAGGTATAGATTTCTTTTAACAGGTTTTCTCAAGGATCTATTCCTTGGTAGTCCAATAGATTGTTAAATAACACATCCACTGAGCTGTGTTTCTTAAACAGCCATCGCCCCCCACCCCACCCTCTTGCTCCTCGATATGTAATTGCTCACTGGTAGTGGTTAAATTAGGTTGTTGTTTAAAAAAACATTTTAAACAAATTTTGTCAATCTAATAAAAGTATCCCAATTAATAGGTTGACATACATTGCAGTAAGAGAGTAAACAAGGATGTGTTAAAGACCAAAGACACCAAGGTGAAAACGCAATGGAGTTCTTCCTCTTGAAGGACTTTCCTCACTACCTATCAAATTGACAAGGAGACGTACCAATTTATAGCAGAGATTGAAGTTTCTCTCTGGAGCTGTGCTCTTAAGTACTGCATCCTGGGTATTATAAGTTCCAATGATGTCTGCAGGATTTGCAAGAGGAAATAAGATCTTTGTATGCAAAGAGGAGTGTAGAACAAGCCGGAAAGGAGGCAATTACAGTGACAGGCTGCTGAGCTGAATTCTTCCTTCCTTAGCTGAGGTACAGACCAGCAGCTATTGAAGCTTGAAATCAGGGCATGGAACTTGTGCACTGGGGACCTGTCCCATATCTACTCCTGATATGAAAGGGAAGACAGAAAATAACACCAGCTAGCTCCCAATTGTTCCCCACTTTCCATTGCTTGAATTAAAATTCTTCCGGCTGCTTAAACAGGGAGTTTTAAGTATTTTCCCCCTGATAAGCTTTCCTTTATCAGCAGTCCATCTGGAAGTTAAGAGCCTTCCTACCCTGTGTTCAGGGGCGTAGCAAGGTAAATTGGTACCCGGGGGTAATAAATTTTTTGTCATCCCCCCCCAGAGGCGTAGGAAGGTCAGGTGATACCTGGTGCGGAAAATTTCTTGTCACCACCCTCCCATTGACTCCTCCCCTGCAAAAATGGTTTTATGTTATTTCATAATTTCTTACAAAGGAAGAATAACAAGTATAAATAATAATAAAAAACTTTTATTTATATCCCACCCTCCCCGGCCGAAGTCGGGCCCAAGGTGGCTAACATCAGATACATAACATTGGTATAAAATCAAACAATAATTAAATTACCTCCTAAAAACATCTCAAAATCAAATTAAAGTCTAATTAGATGGCTTTCCACAGGGTTAGGGTTGGGAACAGTAAGTGCTCCACTCAACTGAAATTTCAGCCTTCATGACATAGGAAAACAGCCAAGTAAACAGCTATTTTGGTGGAGGAGGGTCAAGATATTAACCAATATACATGAAATTTCATATACAGTGGTGCCCCGCTAGACGAAAATAATTCGTCCTGTGAAAATTTTCGTCTAGCGGGTTTTTCGTCTAGCGAAGCGGCAATGCAAGCCACGCTTTCGCTAGACGGAAAAAAAGACGAAAAGTTTTCGTGTTGCGAGGCAGCCCCATAGACTTTTTTCGTCTTGCGGGGCTGCCTTCCGCTAGACGAATGCCTTCGTCTAGCGAGGCATTCGTCTAGCGGGGCACCACTGTATAGCTATATAATCCCTAGTATAGTAAGATAAGACCTTCGGAGTATGTATTTTTTTAAAAAAGTTTTTTATGAACTGCCCTAGTAGGGCAGTAGTTGGAGCATTCTTTGGCACTGCCCTTCTTTGGGATTGGGATGTAGACTGATCTTCTCCAATCCTCTGGCCACTGCTGAGTTTTCCAAATTTGCTGGCATATTGAGTGTAGCACCTTAACAGCATCATCTTTTAAAATTTTAAATAGTTCCGCTGGAATATCATCACTTCCACTGGCCTTGTTGTTAGCGAGGCTTTCTAAGGCCCATTTGACTTCACTCTCCAGGATGTCTGGCTCAAGGTCAGCAACCACATTACCTGGGGTGTATGAGACCTCCATATCTTTCTGGTATAATTCCTCTGTGTATTCTTGCCACCTCTTCTTGATGTCTTCTGCTTCTGAAGAAGTGTGCATGCACACGAAAGCTCATACCAGGAACAAACTCAGTTGGTCTCTAAGGTGCTACTAGAAAGAACTTTCGATTTTGTTTTGACTATGGCAGACCAACACGGCTACCCACCTGTCTTCTGCTTCTGTTAGGTCCTTTCCACTTTTGTCCTTAATTGTGGTAATCTTTGTACGAAATGTTCCTTTCATATCTCCAATTTTCTTGAACAAATCTCTGGTTTTTCCCATTCTGTTATTTTCCTCTATTTCTTTGCATTGCTCGTTTAGAAAGGCCCTCTTGTCTCTTCTTGCTATTCTTTGGGAATCTGCATTCAATTTCCTGTATCTTTCACGATCTCCCTCGCATTTTGCTTGCCTTCTCTCCCCCGCTATTTGTAAGGCCTCATTGGACAGCCACTTTGCTTTCTTGCATTTCTTTTTCATTGGGATGGTTTTCGTTGCTGTCTCCTGTATAATGTTACGAGCCTCCATCCACAGTTCTTCAGGCACTCTATCCACCAAATCTAAATCCTTAAACCTGTTCTTCACTTCAACTGTGTATTCATAAGGAATTTGATTTAGATTGTATCTTACTGGCCCAGTGATTTTTCCTACTTTCTTCAGTTTAAGCTGGAATTTTGCTATAAGAAGCTGATGATCTGAGCCACAGTCAGCTCCAGGTCTTGTTTTTGCTGAGTGTATAGAGCTTCTCCATCTTTGGCTGCAGAGAATATAATCAATCTGATTTCGATGTTGCCCATCTGGTGATGTCCATGTGTAGAGTCGTCTTTTGTGTTGTTGGAAAAGAGTGTTTGTGATGACCAGCTTGTTCTCTTGACAGAACTCTATTAGCCTTTGCCCTGCTTCATTTTGAACTCCAAGGCCAAACTTGCCAGTTGTTCCTTTTATTGGACAGTGTTCTCGAAGCTACTAACATGAGTTTGGCCAAACTGCGGGAGGCAGTGAAGGATAGGCGTGCCTGGCGTGCTCTGGTCCATGGGGTCACGAAGAGTCGGACACGACTGAACGACTGAACAACAACAACAAGTAGGGCAGTAATTGTTCCTTGATAATTTGTCACCCCCTCCATTAGGGAACATGGGGAGGACCACCCCTACACCCCACATTGCTACGCCCCTTCCTGTGTTGTTACCCCGTAATTCTGCAGCATCTTCACAGAGTTCATGTACTGCCAGTGTTAGACCACATGAATTCCATACAAAAGGCCCACACACACACACACACACACACACATACATATAGGCCCCAAATGAATGGGTTTAATCTTGCTTATGAAAGGAATCTTGAATATGCGCGCAAGTTACTCTAATGTTGGGAACGATCATGAACCAGACAGTTTTTATTGCATTTTAGAAACACCATCCATTCGTCACTTTGCTAAAACTTACCTGTGACTTTCTCATTAACTCACAGCTAGACATACTAGTTACTTGTTCTGATGGTGGGACCATGTATGCCATCTAAACATTGATCCTCATTATCCTCTTCAGTATTATATTCCTGATCCAGTTATCATTTAGGGGGATCAGAGAATGGGGTAGAGAAGGAAGTGGGTAGGCCTTTGTCACAATACTAGAAACCAGGATCATCAAATGATGCTCAGGGGAGGGAGACTGAGGATGGACAAAACGGAGTATTTCTTTACAGAGCACAGAAATAATTCATTCACCTAAGATGTAGACATGGCCACCAACTTGGATAGCTTGAGAAGGGGTTAGAAACTTCATGTAGGTAGGGAAAGGCAATCAATGGTTACTAATCATGGTGGCTATTTATTTTCCCCAGTATCAGAGGCAGCATGTTTCTGAATCCTAGTTGCTAGGAAACATGACTGGGAAAGCGTTATTGTGCTCTCATCCTGCTCATGTGCTTCCCATAGGCATGTGGTTGGCCTCTGTGAGAACAGGATGCTAGACTAGAGAGACCTTTAGTCTGATCTTAAGTTCATATCAGTTCTATGCATGCAGAATCTGTCTGACTCTTAAGAGCTGCCCTGTTTCTTTGATGAAATATGACCCACTAATGTAAATGAATTCATGAATGGGTTCAACCACTTAACTGAAATACAAGGAAAAGTCCCTGTGTGCAAAAACACCTCTCCTCATTATAGTGCATGTGAAATTCAGCATTAATGCACCCTGTGCTGTTTTTGCCCTGTCACATTTAAATGCTTCAAAAGCCATTCGTAACCACTTGGTTACAAATTCAATAGGAAATGAGCTTAGAAAGTTTCAAAATGTCTTTTTTCTTTCAACCACTCCTATGGAATATTTGTGAGAAGTGGGGGGAAAAATGGCACACTGCCTCATTGTTGAGTCTAAATAAGTGCTATATTATAATATTAATAGTAGATTGGCTTTTAATGAGGGGAAAATAAGCAGCAAGCTTTTCAAAACACACACAGTCCCTTAAAGAACATTCTGTATGACCTGGCCTGGTAGCCAATGTGCTATTGAAGGGAATTACGACTGGACAAATTTTGTTTCTAAAAACAAGAGGTAGATTCCAAAATGGTATATATGATCTGAGGAACAGAAGAGCAAACTTGTCACTTTAGTAAGATATGACAGATAATTTTAGAATTCTTTTGTGCACCTTCAGTCACAGTTGGAAGGGACCCTGAGGATCATCTAGTCCAAACCCCTGCATTACAGGAATATGCAGCTGTCCCATATGGGGATTGAACCTGCAACCTAGGCGTTGTCAGCACCACGCACTAACCAACTGAGCTATCCAGTCAATCAAGAAATTGAGTGTTTGTTGATTGGTTTATCTCCAATCACAAGACTAATATAATGGGACACAAAAAGATATCCATAACTGATAGCCCAACCATACAAGTGTTGGTATGTTCAGGTGCCCCTCAGTGGCAACAGCAGGGGGTAGAAAGTCCCAGCAGGAAAATATTCAAACAATTGAGAAGTGATAATTTAATAGGCAGGCAATTAAAATAACTGTCCTCATTACACATGCAATAAACTACAAGGTAGTAAGCAGCTAGGGATGATTTTTTACTGCTTTGCTGATGAGACTTAGTGAGTCATTAGTTTCTGACTGTTAAACACACTAGAAAGAAAACCAGGTATATCTCTTTTTTTACACAAAATAATTTGACTGGTAAATTGTGTGAATATCCCATTCTATCAGATTAACAGTACTTGCTCTTGGTGCTTTTCTTCTAGAAAAAAATGTGCCAGTACTGCATACCCTTGAGTTCCCCCAGAAAAAGCACTGCTTGCTCTTCAGAGAAGGATGGGGAACCTGTGGCCCTCTAGATATTGTTGGACTCCAACTTCCATCAGCCCCAGACTGCTTGCCAAAGGTAAGGAGTTATGGGCATTGTAGTCCATATGGAGGGCTGCAGGTACACTGCCCATGTTGTAAGACATCTATTGCAAACTTCTGTAAGTGAGGAAGGATTAAATTCCATGTGAAAATGAGAAGGCAAAAAGGGAAACTCAATTTTATTTGCACTTTAATGGGAAACTATTTGATTTGCACTTCTCAATCCAATATACCAAATGAAAGACAGCTGTCCTTTGAAATTTGCACTAATCCAAATTTTGCAATGCAGTTCTCCAACCACATTTTACAAAAATACATATATGAGGGGAAAGTGTGCACAAAATACGTATAGTAGTGACGATAACATTGAAAAATATTGGGAGAATGGCTTGCAAAAATGTTTACATTAGTCAAAACTGCTTGCAAAAATGTGTTTATTAAGAGCAATTTGCACAAATATGTGAATAATTTTTCATGGTTGTTTTTTTAAAAAATAACCTCAAATTGCTGCAGGAATGTGGAAAACTGGATTTAAGATTTGAAAAACAAGAAACTGAGAGGGCCAAAATTGACAGGTCATTCACAAATGAAATAACACACATGGTCATGGTGAGTTCCCATAAGAGCATTAAATCTAGGGTCTAATATTACTTTGCTGCACACAATGTGTGAATAATCTTTAATAGCCGAGGCACATAAACCCATTCTGTGTATTCATTATAAAAGTATGATCCACAGCAGAAGTGGACCAATGACTCATTCATAGAATTTAAGTTTCCTTTTGCATGTCTGAGCTTCCTGATTTGATCCAAAGTCCTTCCAGTCAAGATCTTATATCGAATACTCTCTGAAGAGCTTGATTTAAAACCTCTTGTCACTAGACACTAATCTGACTCACTCCCTCAGTACAGGGATCACTGCTCAGTGGCAGAGTGCATGCTTTGGATGTATGAAATCCCAGATTCAGTTCCCACTATGTGAAGTAATAAGGAGATTTGTATTGGACTTCAGGGAATTCTTTTTTGATCTGCAGCCAAGCAGCTTTGGCAGTCCTTGGCTAAGCAGACCACTGGCCCAGCTTAGTATAACAGCTTCTTATATTCTTACTGGTGCCGTATCATACCATGGAAAAGCTGCTGTTCTTGAGAAAGGGATAAGAACTATAACAAGAAAGACCAAGGAAAGCACATGGACACAGTCAAAATTATTGTTACTGCTGTATTTCATTCCAAGGGTTTAGGCATGGGAGGCAAGGAGGGATGAAATATCTGATTGAAGCTTTTCTTTTGTCCAATGGAAGCAAATATCTTCTAGTATTATAATATGAAGTGTTGTTGTTGTTGTTGTTGTTGTTGTAATGAAGCAGAAGCTTGAAGAACGTGTGTGGTCTACTGGTTAGAATGTTGGAGTTGGACTGAGAAGACCTTGATTCAAATCCCCATCCATCCATCCATCCATCCATGGAGGTGACTGCTCCATGGACCTTGGACTGTTGACTCTGCAAGGGCATGGATGGCTGCTGCTCCAACTTTTTTGGGAACAGGCTGGTCCTCCTTACTGAAAGCAAAGATCAATGGTTGCTGAGGGCTCTCACCACTTTTTAAGAGGACTTATTGTCAGTATGATCTTCTACCATATACATACATGGGTTGTGGTTGGTTTTTTTCTTCAAAATTGCATGCCACTGCCGGAGTCGAGAGATTATTCTGATGATTTCAGAAAATATAGATTGCCAAGCAGATCATCTTCTTAATTCTAATTATATTGTTCAATAAAATTGAGTGACAATGGACTTCTCTGCCTTGTGATAAAGCTTTAATGTGGTCCTTTCTCGAGCCTGGGGATAATCAGTGGGAAAGATTGATAAAAAAAACCCCTGTAAGATTTTGTTGAAAGTTTCCAACTGCAATTCCTAATGTAGACATTATTTCATGGAATTTCCAAGTATTGTGTGTGGCTTTGAGGGCCAAAATTGGGAGGAGTGTCACACTACATTACTTCAGAATAAATAAAATGATTTTGTTTTTCTGAACTTTTATTGTGCTAGTCACACTTCTTTGAAGTCTCTCAGCCCCACTCACCTCACAGAGTGTTTTTGTGGGGGAGGAAGAGAAAGGAGAATGTTAGCCGCTTTGAGACTCCTTCGGGTAGTGATAAAGCGGGATATCAAATCCAAACTCTTCTAGTTTATTTCTTTAACTAGCTGTGTAAGCAGAAATGAGAGTTGTGTCATATGACCACTTTATAGTTTTTGAGCAGCAGTCTAAGTTATTCACACACACTCTCTCTCTATATATAAGTTCTATATCATCAGGTATTTTATTCACCCTCCCTCCTCCATGTACAACTTTCATGCCCTTGATATAAATTATGGCTAAGGGTTATCACACCTCTCCTCATTCTGACCAATTTAGGTCATTGGTCAATGACAAGAATGATAAAGAGGATTTTGCATACTTGCTCCTAGGTGGCATTTCATGGATAAAAATAAACTGGGAACCTTCCAAAATATACCCAAAGCACAAGTGATTTATGACTTGCATCAGTGTTGTCTCACAGACTACCAATTTTCAAAGTGTGTAAATGGCTTAGCAATCTAAAACTGTAGAACTAGTGGTGCAGTATCAAACCACATTTGTTAATAATATTTGTGATTCGGAAGCAGTGATTTGAAAACTTCCATCTCCCTGGGAAATACAACTTGTAATAAAAGTTCTAAGCAGCTTTATTCTGACTGCTGCAGCAATGTGTCTCCTTAAGAAGCTAATTGGAATGCCCTGTTCTTAAAATAAATAAATAAATAAATAAATAAATAAATAAATACATCACAACCATTTGACAATATAACACAGGAACCAAGAATTAGAGAAGGCAAAAGAAAAACTCTGGTGGCTAAGGTGAGGTTGCTAGTCAACTGTTTGTTTTTTGTCCCATTTCTGGAAGGGCAAGAGGTGTGTGTAGGTGATTTGCCTGATTTGTGAGGAGAGTTCATCAACAGTTTTTCTTCTGTGAAATCGGTATTTTGTAGTGCCCACAACAGTTCTGAAGATACCCAGATATGATCCTGGGCCCAAAAGGGTTGTGGATCCCTGCATTAACTCATTCTAGGCCTCGCATGATCTCCTGCCCTTACTTCCTGTGCCGTTAAATTACTGTACATCTCCTAGCATGCAGTGCTTCGGTTTTGTTGTACAGAGACATTTATTTGCCTAAGAACACAACAGAGTGCATGTTTGTAAAATATACTGCCTCATGTCATCAAAATGTAAGTGACTTTTCTGTTTTAGCTGCATAAATGTGTTAACGGCAAGACATATCCCTTTGTTCATCAGATGATGGATAAAAAACAACTAGTTCTGGTATGTATGAAAACAAAAGCAGACAAAACCTATATATAGTTTTGCCATGTTCTGGAATGGCAAGTTTTAATAATACAAGCTTAGAAAAACTAACAGTGAATTCAGTCTCCATAATAGTCTTATACATAGCTTTAGCATGGGTGCTGAACAGGGGCTTAAGTTCCAAGCAATACATGCTTGAATTGAAATCCCTTTTAGCAATTGCTATAAAAAGGATTAGTGGAGGTTATGAAAGTTCTAGCTAAATTGATGGAATAATAAAAGAGAAAATTCTAGGATGGTGTTTACCTGCTGAGGTTGTGAGTGACAATGCATTAGCAGCTGAAGTACAGCTCATCTGGTGAGGCTGGAAGCACTTCATACAAGATGAATACTCTATACAAAAATCACTTTTGTGTAGGAAACTGTATACATCTCACATGCCATTTGCCATACATCTTTTTTTTTAATGACATGCACTCTTGGTAGAAAGCCACAAATGATGTGATAAGTCACAACCAGGACTCAAAACAATTTGCTACATGAAATTGATTTCCGTATGGGAAATTGTTGCATGTGAACCAGGCCTGACCTCTTTTCAGGGTGGGGAGAAAATAGTCAAGTCTGAACACTGTTATGTCCTGTCTGAATAACTATGCATGGTACAGCATGAGATTCTGCACCGTCAGCAATTTCCCTATAAAGGTCAAAGGTGTTGTCACGACTTCTGCAGAATTGGTTGTTGGCTTCTAACATTGAGTGCGATAATAACAGGAATTTAAGTTCATTGTTAGCTCTTCAGAAAGTGATGGCTAAGTAACATGGGTCCTGCTTAGGTACCATACTTTCAATTTGGTTACGGTAATAAAATATTTCAAAAAGATGGAGGCATTTAGTCTTGTCAGCCACTAGAGAAGGAGGGGGGATTTCATTTGGTCTGCACTTTTAAGTGAAATCGCCTAATTTGCACCTGCCAGAATAATGTATGGATCAGAATATACGGTAGTCATCCTTCAGATTTCACATTTTCCCAAATTTTATGATATGGTTCTCAGCTCAAAAAACAAAAACACAATTAATGTAGTGAAACATGCAAGTAACGTGGCCTGGGTAACCCACTGCCATTTTCTATCTAACTAAAGTGTAAGAAAGAAAAACGTATCCTGATCAAAATACCTTTGCTCTAGTGGCGACCTTACCACTGGTAGGTATACCAAACTGAAGTTATTTGATTTGGATATTTCTGCAGAACTGAATTTGGAGTGAGACAGTGATGTTCCATCTATGAGTGCACAGAACAGGAATTTCTTGGCAAGGCCTCGAGTCATTAGAGTTATATGCCATAGTTTATCACAAGCTTGCAAGAAATTCCCGCTATAAATGGCAGAAAGAAAGCAATATAAGGCAGCAAAGGCATTTATACGTGTGAGCACAGTATGCCTGCCCTGCTACCAAAGCAGTTCTGCTGAAGAAGCAATGTCATGATTGTCTCAGGGAATGTGAGAGAACCAACAAGTAAAACGGTTTATGGGATCAGCAGCTTTTGTGAGTGAAAGCCAGTCCAGTGAAGCTTATGTTTCAGAGTTCCCCGAATTTATGTTAAAGTGTGCTACAATGGAGAACAATGTCACAATCCACCTCTAGTTCTACTTAGAAGAGTATATGTGCAGCTAGTTGTGCCAGTGAAAGTGAGAATGCACCTCTGAATGGGTGTTGTATTGAAAGTGTTGGAGTCTGGAGAGACATTATTACTATCATCATCATCATCACCACCATCATCATCATCCTTACAATTTATTACATGCCCTTCACCCTAAGTTCCCAGGATGGGTTACAACAATTAAAACAAAATATTAAAAAAAGAATTTAAAATAACCACCACACTCAGTTATGCATTTTACCACACATCTGACTGTGCACCTTATTTATATCTATTGTTCCTGATTTAGCACAGATCTCCTTAGCTAGATCAAGGCATGACAATGTTGCATTTGATCAAATTCGGGGAGCTGAAGTTAAAATACTTGCTCAGTTGTGTAGCTCTGCAGGTAACTTCTGCTAATGTACCTCAAAGCATGTGTGAAGAAAAGAGAGATAAGAATGACACTGCTTCTGCTTTTAAAAGAAAAGTGCTGTAAAATGAGCACTTCATATAATTATCACCTATTTCCCTCGACGTTTACCCAATGTTTACAACAAATATTGGAAACACAATAATAAAAAAACAAAACTATGTAGTCAAACAGGGGTTTAAGTCTGTGGCCTTCCAAATGTGGTTGGACTCAATCTCCCATTCAGCCCCAGCCAGCATGGCAAATGGGTCAAAGGTGATGGGCATTGTAGCACTTCTGGAGGACCTGAACTTGATCAACAAGGATACATGAGTGTGCTTAATAAGTATTTTGTCTCATTTTGGCCAGAACTAAGATAGTAAAAAATTCAGCCCATGGAATTAGATTATAGAAGTGACTACTATACCACTAGCTTAGTCAGTTCAGATGCAAATTCCACTTTGTTCAATGGAGCTTTTTCCCAGATAGTGTGCCTCAATCTTAGTTTGCAATTCTATGCATACTTAACTGGATGCAAGCCTCACAGAACTCAATGGGCTAAGAGTGCCTGCCAGGGCAGCACCCGCCTCCAGACAGTGGCACGGCTGCCACTTACCAGGATATGGAGGTAGTGGGATTAGGGAGGAAGGAGCATAGTCATGGAGCCAATTTGGCATTCCCATTGGTTTCCCCACATTACCATGTTCAGCACTGCCATCCTGCTTAGCACCTGTCCCACCAGTTTCTCCTGCCAGAAGCCCTTCACACATTCCTTCATTGTGGACTCCAGAACCAGAAATGTGCTTCACAGATGTGAATTCTCTCCTTGGTCTCTTCTTTAGGCATAGGTGGAATGCCACAATTTTAACCACAACCCACAGTTTCAACCATAAAATATCAAAACAGGTAGATGTGATGGTAGGGTTGTATTATACTTCCCTTTGTGTAGGAGTAGTAACTTAATTCATATTCTTAGAGCAAAGCCAACCTTACTGTAAAGCACCACATCTGTGGTTGAAATGTCTCCCAGAAACATCAAAGAAGGATGCACTCTCTTAATCTCAATGCCATTCTTAGTTTCAGACAGATACTTCATTTTGTTGAGGTCTCCATTTTGTTTAGCTAAGATAAGAACTGTAATGCAGCTAAGACGACCAAGATATGAATGAGCTATCAAATAAAAGTATAGAACATACAGATTTGCTGAAATTGAGAATAGATTAAACTTTCCTGTGAATTCTGGGAGACTTTCCTTCTCTCTCTCTCTTTCTCTCTCTCTCTCTCTTTGTGTGTGTGTGGTAGTTTTGTATAAACGTAAGTGTAAATTATTTCTCTTGTTACATGCCTGTCATTCCTGAAGACTTGTTTGTGAAACTCCTTATCGTTTCACATGCATCATTTTCTTTTTAAACATGGGAACTCGGCTCTTTTGTCAAATACAACAAAAATATCCACAGAAGCAATGGAATGGCATTCAGGTGGCCAACATTTCTCATGCCTGTGCTGTTCCCTGCTGTTAGCATCCTGGCCTTTGCCTATTTACATTCCTTGTGCTTCATGGACTTATATGCTTCATGAAGCAGAGATATTGCACACCATCAATTAATGTTGCTCTTGCTAGTTTCTAATTTGTAGATTCCCACTGCCTCTTTGTTTCCTTATTTGAATGCAATATATTTTAATTTTACAGTAAACGTCAGCTTAAATTAACATGGTTGTCCTAATGACATAATGTGACTTGAAGTTATGCAAATAACTTCTTTCCAGATATCTCTGATTAAGCTGAAGAAACCTCTTCCTAATTAGTTCTGAGATAATCAGTGAGAAATCACACTTGATTAGATATTTTAAATGCGCATCTCAAGTCCAAAATGGCAGTCTTTCCTGCCACATGACTTTTCAGAAGCTTCTTTGAATTACTATGTCTTTGTTTTATGCAAAACACTCTGAATGTTGTTGCATCCTCTTACAGCCTTCCCATGGCCACACTGAGATTAATTGCTGGCTGGCTTCAATGTGTGTTAAGAATTTTAGGGAATGGAATGTTGTCTTCAATCCCCCTTAAAATATCATTGGTGGATCATCTTGGAAATCTTACTGGCTGTGGCAGTAGAGAAGACTGCTACTGGTCTACTGCATTGCCAGTCAGCCCTAACTGCCCATAGTATTATTGCTTTGGCAATTTCAGTGATGTTGACTTGACCAGGGAAATACAGGATGGGGATATCAAATGAGACATTAGAAATGGGAAATGCCCCACTGAATTCAATGGGGCTCGCTTCCAGGGTTAGGATTGCAGCCTCATTCCTTGGCACATTTATTCAGAAGTCCCATTGTGCTTTATGTGGCATACTGCCTAGTAAGAGATTCTGAGAAATGCACCCTGAACCATCATAGCAGGGAGTTGTAGTAATGAGAAAACTTAATCTGCTGAATTTTTGCCTGTTAAAGCTAGCCAGAAAAAGCTGGGAATCCTACACATGCAACATCCACCCCCAGCCTTCCCATTCCCTTCACTTTTAAAAAACACTGATAACAGCACCACAGACTGTTGCTCAGATGGTGCCTGGAGTCAAAACCCAACCTTATGTATGGGATTTACATGGTAATCCTATGCAAATCTACTCAGAAGTACGTTTCACTGGTTTTAATGGAACTAGCATCCCAGCAAGCTGACAGGGAATCAGAAGGGTACCATTGTTCTCAACCATCACCACCACATCATCATGGTAGGGAAGCTAGGGAACAGGTATATTTTGTTCATCTTTCATTTGTCATTAAAGTCCTCAGAATGCAAATGTAAGCTTCAGCAAAGTTATTAATTATGTAATATTTGCAGCTTGCTTTGGAAAAAAAATCCAGTGTCAATTCATGCCATTTACATCTGCATGAACCCAATCCGGTCCTGACAACTAGGAAATACGCAAACAGCAGCAATTTCTGCCCCCTTTGCTGTCAGAATTCTCTGATACGCTTGAACAGAGGGCTTTTGCTGTTTGCTAATATTGTGTTCAATATTGCGTTGTACAGGATGTGAGTGGAGGAACAGCATTAAACACTCACAGATGTCTCAGTGCTTAATGCTCCCAGATCAGTTTTTGAGGGTAAAAGACAGCACCCTAAAGTCAACTCTCTGTCCTACTCAATCTGCCTTTATTCCAGTAACTGCCAGATGAGGCTTGGAATGGTAACCCAATTTACAGGACAGACCCAAACAATTAGCTCCTATGGCAAACTATCACCTTAGTTTACCTAACAATAATAGAATGTACCTCGTCAGGCAAAAAACAAAACTTATTAAGATTCATCAGAACATAAAATAAAAGCATTGATAACAGCAGGGCATCAAGGTGACACAGAAGGCAAATTACATCATGACTTATACAACATACATAAGAAGTTTCATCAAATAAGATATAGGAAAAATAAAAGGATAAATAATAACAAAGAACACACAAACAAACAAACAAACAAACAAACAAACAAACAAACAAGGAGTCTTACATAAACATAATTACGCCAAGACACTCATTTGGTTTAAGAATATTTTGTTTTAATAGCTACATTTCAAGCAAAGAACATGACTGGAATCTGCACCCCTCCAGTCAACACTTTAACTGGTTTTGACCATCTCAGCAGTTTGTTTTTACTACCAGAGAATCACATAGTTGGAAAGGATCCCAAGAGGTCATTTAGTCCAAACTCCAATCTTATAGCAATATGCTTCCAATTAAGTAGGGAGTTCTCCATGTACACAGAAACCTTCTGAGGAGGACATGGGGTCAGAGAGCTAAAGCCCCATGTCGTTCACTTTATCATTTAAGTTATCGTCTTTCTGTGCAGGGCTTGTATATTGGTGGCGGTATGCTGTGATTTGGTGCTGCTTTGTTGTGGCAACATGGGCTGATTATTTTAATTTTCCCTATTCCATGGAAGTCTATATATATGCCATTTTGTAAAATGTAGTCAGTTTAGTACATTTATCTAGGATATGTAGAGAATTGATTACTTTAATAAGTTGCAAAATCTAGCACAGGAAGTATATTGCAAGTATTATTCTAGTATGGTCATTGATATCTGTTTTGCTTTAAAGTTGGGTTAAACACACAGAAAAACAATTATGAGAGGCTACAAATATGATCAGAAATAGATTGTCCCTGAAATATGTCATTAGCTCCCTCCTTTGTAAATTAATCAGCAGTTATGAAAAATCTTAACATTAATATCTTCTCCCAATGAAGCTAGCCCAGTCAATCTTCATCTTGAGAGCATAGTTCTTGGGTAGATAGAATTTTGGAAGGTGATTCACTTTTGACAGTACTGCATGCAAAAAGATGGACAGTTGAAACAGGAAAAAGAATTGGAAAAAATAGATTAAATACATTTAAGAAATGAATCTCTCCGTTCAGAATGTCTCCAGATCTGCAGACTTGAATAATATTTGTTCTTTTTGACTAGTTAAATCTAAGAAAATTAGCATAACCTATGTGGAAACCAAGGATGAATTTTGATTGGGAGAAAGGTTTTTGTTGTTTTTAACTTCATTTAAATATTTCTTTTCTTACTTCCCTGCCTGAAATCACTGAGCTGGAGATGATTTGGTTTGTACTCACCAATCTATATGCCTTTCCCCATATCTAAACGCTTTCCTTTTATTCAATTTTAGCAAGACTTCTCTTATCGTAAAACACTACTTTCTAATATCTCTGCACCAATCTTGGTCTCCAATGCAATCTCCTCAATTCTTTTTCTTTCTTTTTATGTCTGGGATTTGCTGCAGCACAGCCATTAATTCCAGGGTCTGCTCTGTTTCAAGCTCAGTGAAAGCCAAGACTTTATAGCCTTACTTTGGCTTCATCACATGTCCTGATGCCTTACTTAATCCAGGACATTTCATCCTAAAACCCAGATAATGTTTGGAATTTTTACTGTAGAAAGTATGTTGTATTTCTTCTGCTGTTAAAAATAGCTACTTTCGGCTACTGTGGCTGAAATCAATGGCTCGGCTCCCAATGATTTTAGTTACAGCTGACCTTTGGTGAACATAGACTAATGTACTAAGCTGAAATCATTAAGGAGTACCTCTTAAACATAAGCTGAAAAATAGCTGCTCTTGTGTTTTTAATATGGAGGCTTAAATTTACTGTCACTTCTTAAAATGCAGAATGAGACCATTCTTCTAAGTAAGCCAGTTCTTTGAGAAGAACTGGTCCAGCAAGCAATTGTTATAAAAGAACTGCAGAGTGTTAAATGTTAAGGTTCTGTTAATGGTGAATTGGACCTGGTATGCAATTTCTTGAGCTTTTAGTTTCACACCACATCACATTCTTCATGAATTATAACCAACCTTCTATCCTGTTGCCAGTAATTCAGGAACCAGAGAGTACTCTAAAATGTGCAAATCAAGGGTACAACGTAGCCAGAGCTAAACACTTTACGGCTGCTGTTCCTTGCCCACTTATGTGAGAGTCAGCCAGATACTCACAAGTGAAGACGTGTATACCATTGCATTTTAATTCCAATTGAAACCCATCTGACTTAAATTAGATGAACTTTGGCTAGTTCAGGCATGTGGATAAATTGAAGATGGTATATAGGGTAAAATTATTAAATCTGTAGGACATTAGATACCCACCATTTCTTCATTACTTGGCTCTTGTATCTTTGACAGCTGTCTTTCAGCCAGAAAGAAAATAAGTAAAACTTCCTCATCATAAAACATCATGTCAAGGATGGTTGGATAGAAATAAGTATATAAGCATCGTTACCTTGTGTGTGTTCCTATGGCCCTGAAAGAAAGAGACAGGGAAGTGAAGGTTTCCAATAATCCCTTTGCTGATCTTCAACCCTATATACCACTTCAGTCATTGGGGCACATCCAATTTTTCTTTTCTTTTTGAGCACCTGCATCATCCATGGTTACCTATAAACTATGGCTAAAGAGCCCCTGAATTCCAACACTTCCTCATATTTTCTTCTTGAGGCCAGATTCATGTAATCCTTTGACACTAAGGCTTGGTGGGTTATTTGCTGCAGAACCCTAGTCTTTCTCCAGTTTTTAATCAAGATTATACTATATCAAGCAATGTGGTGCTTCTAATGTACACCACTACATTTTTTGCCATTTAAGGGTCACAGACATGTTAGATGGGAGATCCTTGAGTAGAGCTTCCAATATTTTTATTTGAACTTTAATATAGGTACAGGATAATCTAAATTTCATTGGAGCCCTGGTGCTGTGGAAAGAGGGGAAATAGTGTTTACTGGATCAGATGAAGATAGAGGACTTAGGCTTAGATCTGGTCAGACGTACCGGTCTTTGTTCCAATTGGCTCACCAGACGCCCCTACTGGAGGAAGTAATTTCAGAACATTATGATACCACCTTATTTGTTAATTTATCCGATAGAATATTAAAACCAGAGGAATCTCTAGTATTAATTCTAGGTCTAGGTTTTGTTCCTACACCCAAGTATTCCGCTTTCCAAACCAGGATTGATTTATTTAAATTAATTTGTCAGATTAAATTGAGAGACTTTTTTGGCAATACCCCCTGGACACCGGAACCCTTTAAACGTAATTCCACCTTCATTCTGATTTCTAACAATCACATTAAAACATCTCAACATTTAGTACACCGTGACCTACATATTAGTGAAAAGAAGAAAAAAAGTTGCAGGCAGTACAATTTAAGTAAGCAAGATTCACTAATCCTGAATGGACTTACTGCTGATAAGAATTTGGTCATAAAACCAGTGGACAAAGGGGGAGCCATTGTACTAATGAATAAGACTGATTACATCAAGGAAGCAGAGAAATAATTAAACAATTTATTTATCTATTCCCAGTGACCCTACCACGTCAGTGGAAAAAAAACTACAGGTGATTCTAAAGGAAGCCGTATCCCTGGGCTACATAGATGAAAGTTTAGCAGAATTTTTATGTCCAAACCAGACTAGAGTGCCAATATTCTACACACTCCCTAAAATACATAAAAACATACTTCCACCACCTGGTAGACCTATAGTGTCAGCTTCAGGGTCCCTGCTGGAAAACTCAGTACATAGACTCGTTTTTGCATCCCTTTACCAAAGAAACCCCTTCTTACATAAGGGATACAAAACATATTATAACTCTTATTGAAAATTTACATGTCACTCAATGCAGCATTATTGCCACATGGGATGTCTCATCTCTATCTACCAATGCACCTTTGGAAATAGTTAAATCTCAAATTCAAGAACTACTGATTGATCATAGTCAGTCTTCCCCACCAGTGCATTTTCTAATGGAGATTTTGGATTTAGTCCTATCTAGGTTTGGTTTGAAGTACTATATTCAAAAACAAGGTGTAGCTATGGGCCCCAAATGTGCTCCTAGTGTAGCAATTTTTTTAACGAGAAATTTTGATTTAGAACATATCATTCATAAAAATCCATACAGTGAATACATTTTGTTTTATGGTCGGTATATAGATGACTTGATATTTAATTTTTTTTGATGATATTTTTGAATCATTTAACCATTGGATAAATAGTTTAAATCCACATCTGACCTTTGAAGGCACATCTAGCTCACATTCCTTACCCTTTCTAGACCTAGAAATGTATGTGGACCAAGCTGAAATTAAAGTTCGTCCCAATAAGAAAAGTACAGATAGGAATTATTTTTTACATTATAGCTCTAATCATCCCAAGCATCTCCGAGACAATCTTCCTCTAGGACAATTTTTAAGATTAAAACGTAATTCATCAGACCCACAGGACTTTAAAACCCACTCTAGAAGACTTCATGCATCTTTATTGAAACGAGGTTACCCAAACTCTGTAATAACAACTGCCATCGAAAAAACACAATCAAGAGAGATTGACCCTCCTTACATCTGATTCATCTGTTAATACAAGATCCACGCATATTTCTGCCTCTTTAGAGTACAACCATATGACTTTTGAAAATGAGAAGATTATTAGGCGGCATTGGCATATTCTTAAGGACATCCCAGGTTGTGACATGGCCCCCCTTTTCGCCAAACATCGCAAAAAGTCATTTAAAGATATATTAGTCATACAAATTTAAAATCTACTCTCACACAACCTACTATAACTAATCCTCCACAAGGTTTCTTTTAGGTGTGGTCATTGCACCTCCTGTAAATATGCCCTACAGGTAAAAGAGTTTACCAACATATAAGGTTTTAAGTTTGTTTTACAGGCATTTGCTACATGTGTCACACCACGTGTAATTTATGTTATTAGATGTCCTTGTGGTTTGTTATATGTAGGTCATACTCTCAGACCTATTAAAGTAAGAATATCAGAGCACCGATCGAGGATTAGAAATAATGTAATAGATGCTCCTCTAGTACAACATTTCATTCAAGAATCTCATTCGGATGAGGATAAGACTTTTTTGTTATTTGGGTATATTGAGGACCTGTAGAACAAGCTAAAAAAATCCTTTTGCAGAAAGAAACTAGATTTATTTTCCTACTAAATTCCTTACATCCTTCAGGTCTGAACACTGAGATTGATTATAGTTGTTTTTTATGAGTTATGATTAATGCCTATATGTTTAACACATATGAAAGTAGAAAGTTTGTTTTACACTATTTGCGTTGTATGGATCACTTTAAGAAAGCAACTTTGGAACTGTAGATTGCCATCACCTGTACAAAAACCAATACTGTATCTATCTATATAACCTGTGATTACAATTGTTACTTTATGCAAGAAACCACTATGTCATGAGATCCGTATATTTTGATACACATTATATGGTATGTATACTACTGTTACTATTGTCTATATTGTTTGTATTTAGATTTTGTGTAAAAAGATGTTGAATTACCATATTGCATTTATATTATTTAGAAGCATACACCACTGATGAAGCCCAGGAGGGCAAAACAGGGTTATTATTCCGGAATGAACGTTCCCCACATCAAATGGGATGCGTGTTTTTTGTGGCCGCAAAACGGAGCAGCTCCTGGCAGTTGGGCCTGGCACAACCTTCCCAGGTTGGATACCTGTGGACTCCACCTACTCCAGCAGCTGCCCAATCCCGGCTGGGGAGGTGTTGCCAGGGAGATTGGCCAGGTAGAAGGAGGGATTATACAGTATACACAATAGAACTTGAGTCATACCTGGGAAGCGGCCATTGGATTCAGAGCTTCCCCCCCCCTCCACTCCCTCAATTGACGTCTACTTTGCAGGTTAACCACCATTTTCCCACAGCCACACAGGCGCTGCTATGTCAAGGTCGCTGTTGAAGGGCCGGAAAGGACTTTCCCTGCATTGGCAGGTTTCGCCTTTCCCGTAGCAATTCGTCACAACTTTGGCAGTTGCAGGCCTTGGGCAGAATCCTTTAGTCATCTACAAAATTGGGGGTGGGGGTGGGGCGGTGACCCCCACCCCCATTGCGGTGGCAATAACAGGGTTTCCGTTAAAGGGGTTTGAGGGGGAGGCATTGGCCATACGCCCAGAGGTCGTCACTGCCCTCCCCCTCCAGTGGCAGCGAACAGGGGGGGTGGGCTATCTGCTTGAACATATTTTCTCCAGAGTTAGCCCACTCCTCACTCATGCTGGATAACCCTAAAATTACCCAGAACCCCGGCTGGGGGGCTGGGAAGGATAAACGCCCAAATGCCTGAGCCAAGGTCTCCCTACATCTGAATATTAATAAAGTTGTGGCCAATTTAATCCCATAGAACATTGTCATGTGTCGTTATTTCCCTCGGGCTGCCTGGGGTTCGGGGGACTTCACCAGGCCACGCAAAACCTTGTCGTGAACGTGAACTGTGCAAGTTCTTGTTGTGAACTGTGCAAACTCTTGTTTGGATTACTTGGACCACACGAACACAGAGACATATATGGATAATTTCATATCTGGGACTTTGTGAACGATATCGTTTATTGGGACTTTTATTTACTCTGCTACTATGTTACTTTGCTGAACTTTGTGGATTTCTACATGTAGACTATGTCTGCGAGGAACTTTTGATACGGAGATAAATATATTGCATGAGTATTATTTTGATACAGCCGGCTACAGGTCATAAGGCACACCCAGCATCCAGCCTAGTCCAAGATGAGAATACAGTGGTACCTCTGTTTACAAATTTAATTCATTCCGGAGGTCCGTTCTTAAGCTGAAACCGTTCTTATCCTGAGGTGTGCTTTTGCTAATGGGGCCTCCTGCTGCACACGATTTCCATTCGCATCCTGGGGCAAAGTTTGCAACCAGGAACAGCTATTTCTGGGTTAGCGGAGCTCGTAACCTGAAGCGTTCGTAACCAGAAGTGTTCGTAACCAGAGGTACCACTGTACAACCCACAAATAAGGAATGAGGTACATCATCAGGACACCTTGCTAGAAAGTACCCTGATGCAGAAGGTCAGCTGTGCCCTCACATGAAGGAAAAATTGCCATTGCCCAATTCTATATTGCCCATCAAAAGGTACTCTGAGAATGTCTAGATATTAAAATGGCTATTGAATGATTTTATTGTCAGACAATGAAATAAAATCGCTTTTACAACCCGTAAAATAAAAATGAATTATACAAGGTTCCTTTCCCCGAGACTGACTAAGAAAGATTGTGCTCTTTTGGTCAGTGTGCTTCACACTAAAAGAAAATAAATGAAGTGTGGGGGGAGACAATCAACAGCAAACACTTCTCTAAACATTTGTTATATAACAAGGTCATCTTAAGAGACTGGAAAGGACACAATCTTCTCCTAATTAAGTAGCTCCTGCAAAAACTCTTTCTTTGTGATGCTTCCAAGATTTTATTTTGAGGACAATAAATCTGCAGTGCATATTCATTCTGCTCCTATTATAAAGCATAATTAGAAGAACAAAGGTTAAGACCAATGTTTTATCCAGAAAGATCTTGTGCCAGTACTACAGTTTCCTCAGGCACTGGTGACTAGTCAAGATTAATTAGTTTGATGACCTACAAAGGATATTTTTCTCCATTTCCATTAGCTGTGCTTGGCAATGCCAAGAGTCAACAGTTGAAAATGAGTCAGACTTGACTTTCTTCATCGCTTCCTTCAAAATTCTAACTTGTCTTCCTAAGATTATATCAAAGGGATAGATGAATATGAATTATGTCTTTTCAAGAGACTATTATAAGAGGAAAATAATTAACAAGGTATGTTACAAATGGATTGCACATGCTCTGCATACAGAAAGTTCCATGTTCACTTCCTGGCATCTCCAGTTAGAAGGAACAGGTGAGAAATGATTGGGGAAATGCCTGCCTGGGACTCTGGAGAGCCACAGCTAGTCAGAATAGACAGCACCAGGCTAGGCAGACAAATTATGTGGACCCTCCACAAGAGGTCCGGGGGGCCCCTCTTTTTCAGTGAAGAATGGGCCTCTTTTTCAGTGGCTCCCCATTTGTGGAATGCTGTCCCCCAATGAGGCTCACATGGCACTTTCATCACATATCTTTAGGCGCCAGGCGAAAATGATCCTCAATAACCAGGCCTCTGGCTGATTATAAATGTGTTTATTTGAGAGAATTATTGGTTTTTTCTGTTTGTTTGTTTGTTTGTTTTGTTATGTTATGTATTTTGTAGTTTCATTTTGTATTTTTACGCAGTTTGCCCTGTGATCTCTGGATGAAGGTTGGTATATAAATTTAAAAACTAAATAAATAAATACCACTTTAAACAATCATGGCTTCTCCAAATAATCCTGTGATCTGGAGTTTGTTAAGGGTGCTAAACGTTGCTAGGAGACCCATGTTCCCCCCACAGAACTACAATTTTGGAGTAGTTTAACAATCAGTTGCTCTCGAACTCAGGACACAAGGGAGAAACATGCTAAGAGGAAGGCACGCTTAGCAAATCCACACCGTGATCAACTCCCTCCTGGAAACAATTGTCCCCACTGTGGAAGGACGTGCGGATCCAGAATTGGCCTCCACAGTCACTTATGGACTCATTGTTAAAACTGTGTTTATGGAAGACAATCTTACTTGGCTATGAGTGATTGCCAAAGAAGAAGAAGCTCTTCCCAGGGAATTCTGGGAATTGCAACTCTCCGATGAGAAATCGGGTCCTCCCTTAAAGAGGGCACATATTGCAGTGAGACCTGGCAACCAAACCGTGTTGTGGGTGGGTATGATTGGACAGCCACAACACCCAATCAGTAGGTCCCTCGATGCAGGGTTTAACCAGGCCAATGGGACACAGGCAAAACGGATCGAGGGGACCTATATATACCCATGCACATGAACCTGAGCTTCTTTTTCGGCGTGTGCATCGGAACACCCACCCACCTCCCTCTACTTTTAGGGCTTGTGTGCTTGACCTTGCTATGCCGTCGTGTGTCGTCTGTCATTGGGACAGGGGCACAGCAGGATTTTCCCCCACTTGGCTGATTGGCTGTTGCCATTTGGGATTCGCCTGCCGTGTAGCAAATCGTCACAACTTGTAAGGTTGCGGATAGGCTCTGGTTCAGGTGATAGGGATGGGAGAACGCTCTCACCATCCCTATGTGAAGGGTATTCCGTTAAAGGAATCCAGGGACTCAATGGTTTGGTCAACCCCTGAGAGGGGATTGTGCCTGTGTCTGAGTCCAGGAGGACATTTGGGTGGTGGAGAGAGCTTGTTCCCAGCTTTCCGCTTATCCAGGCGTTCACCCTTGGCTGACCTATGCTGGAACCCTGGGTCAGTGCTACCTGTGGAGCAGGGAGCTAGTCGAACCAGGGCCTTTGCAACCATTCACTTTCTGTAATCAATAAAGTTGTGGCCTAAATTCTGCCAAAAAGCAAACAAAAATTTGACTCTTGTCTGAATTTATTTAGGGGGAGTTTATAATGTCTGAACACGCAATAAGTGGTCTCTTAACTAATTCAAAATTAGCCAGAATGGTTGTATGCTATGTCCCTTTTTCACCCATTGAGAAAGAATGGGTTACTCACCATAATTTGGCTCTTCAGAAAGTTCACCCAAAAGTAAAGATAAGGTGGCATGAGACTTTGTATGCTGCGTTATGTAGATTCCCATACGGCACCTCAGAATGATGCTTTCATGCAAACTTTTTAAAGAAAATACCCCAGTAAGGCTCAGCAAGGCATTCTCATTCTCCAAAGCAATTGTCCACCAGTTCCTCCACTCCACTTTCTTATCTAGGCTGTGCATTCTGCCATTTCTACTGTAGAGCACTACAACATCTAACTTGTTTAACAAAACAAAAAAGGAAAATAAACAAAGCTGTTGTGCTGTGGCTGAACAGGAAATCATGCCAATGCACAGTTCAAGCTAGCATTACTTTAGTGCTTGGAGTAAAAGTCAGGTTTTTTTCCTCACTGTCTGAAAAAGGTCCTTGGAGGGTCTCTGGTCCCCACCCCCCACCCCAAGGAGCAGCATTTTCAGCATTGAAGGATTTTCACAGATTATTTTCTCCCTTTTTAATGCTGCCTTTTCCAGGAAGCTAAATAAACTTTGAATAGGTTTTGCACCCTTTGGCCATGCTTTATGTTTACTACGTCTTGTCCTTCAGGTAGGAAAATTGGAACAGAAGTTGTGTGTAAGAACTAGCCAGCCTCCTCTGAGGCCTACAAAGGTTGCTCCTGACAATGACATACAGCGTGGTAAACAAACCTTTCTAGATTTGAAGGAGGCTGCAGGGCTCGGTTTAACCACTGTGTACTACTCAGAAATGACAAATGGAGAAGTGGAACCAACAAGAGTTATGCGGCAGGGGCAAGGAAACTGGTTGCTTGCCACTTAAGACATTTCCCCAGCCTTTCATCCCTGAGTATTTTACCTAAATCTAGCTCATGTCAACAGTAAAATGAGCACTGAGGCTTTACAACACAATCTTGGTGCTTATTTGTCTCTAATGACAGCACAACATTTGCAGCAGAATCTGTTTGCTCATAGAAATCTTTTTTGGCAGATTGGATTTGGATAATCTGAGGCAAAGAAGGAATAGATTTCACAACCTTGTAACTAATAAAATTCTCAATCTCATTTATAATATTGTAGAAACACTTCATTTAAACTGCATAGCTGTTTCATTGGTCTTCAAAATACATTAAATTAGCATTGACATCAATGCAGAAAGAAATCGGGATTCCTCTTTCTCTTTCACGGTTAATTCATGGAAAGAAGCATGGTCTGAATTATATTTCTCATCTCTTTTATTGCTCTGCACTTTATTCTGTATTTTACTGCAGTTTTGTTTCTCTACATTGGTACCAATGTATTCTCTCTGTCTCTCTCTCTTATGATCCATTAATCTCTTTGAAGTTTGGAGGTTCTACAGAAGTTATAAACATGCAGGTGTTCCCTACATGAAAATGTCCTTTACACTTAAGAAAACAGGGAAGCCATCATATTCAGCAGATCTATTTTGGTATTACAAGCCTGATACATACAGTACTTTACCCAGATTATGTGGTAGGTCCCAAAAAATTTCTTCCATATGGTGGGACTCCAAAATGCAACCATAGCATATGCATTTGCTCCTTCTCCATTCACTCACTTTAGAAGGTAAAGGACCCAGAGAAGGGCCTCAGATGGCGACTTCAGTGAACGGACAAACTGGTACAGTAGAAGGTGGCCCAATAAATATCTGATTGCATGGTAAACACCAGCACATGTAACCAAGTTTTGAAACTGGGCTGAAATTATTTCAGCACAAAAGAGAGATGACCCTGTCAGTTGATGCCTATTAGCTATCTAGCAGCTGTGCTTTGAAATATTTACAAACCCAAGTACAATGCATTGTCGTAGGACTGCTGGTGCTCCTGTGAAACATTCCCATTCTGCCCCAATATCCAATGCAATTGAACCTCACACATGTTACAACATAAGACACAGTCTGACCATATAGTATGTGCTCAGTTTTATGGCACCACATTCCTTAATTGTTGCACAATTAAGAGGCGATACCAGAGGCGTAGCGTTGGGGGGGGGCACATTTTTTACATACATATGAAGCCATTATAATTTGTTATTCCCCACCATGTGAAGGCAAATAGTTAAAATGTAAGATGTCTGAAGCATCATGGCGAAATTAACAGAACTTGCCACCCTCTTCTACATCAATGAGCTTTAAAAGTGTCACATTCTTGTTTGCTGACACTTGTAGCAGAATGCTTGCATTTGGCAGTATCTGCCAGTATTGGACACACTAAGGGAACCAGGCATGTTATTTGTTGTTGTGAACTCTCCTTTTTATTCTTTACTCACCCTGTTGCCATAGAAATGTATCCAAACACCAAACACTTTTTTCTTCTTCCCAACTTAAAGGCCACTCATTCCATTTAGTTCCAGAGATTCGCCATCAATTGTGAGTGGGGGGGGGGAACTGAAGTAAAACAATGCACTAGGCTGTTTAATAAAAAGAACATTGATTTGCACAAGGCTGTGAGTGAATCAAACTGAAAAGCCCTGGGAAAAAGGTGAATCTGTGCACCAGAAGATTGCCTGCCTCTCCCTATTATTAGGTACAAAAATAGAATGGCTCTTGTAAATTGCTGCTAACCTCATCTCCAACAAACCTGACAGGAGAAAGAGCATGCTGGGTAAGCTATTTTGATATTTAGAAAATTAGGCTTTAAAGAAAAATGCGGTGAGACCTCAAATTTATGCCACCAAGTGAGACAAAAGAAAATAGCTCCCTCATCTGCACAGTCTATAAACGGATACTGAAGAATTTCGTGAGCTAAATTAAATGCAATGTTCAGGGATGTTCTTATGAGATTTCACCACTTTTACCCGCGGTGTTAATAGTGTCGGCGTCACTTCACATAAATTATTTTCCTACATAGATTACATTCTGTAAGAAAACAGACTGTAATAAATGTCAAAGACTCTTTAGCATTTTGCCCACTGAAGATCATGCATGTGCTCTTACATGAGAGTTATATGGGCTATATTCACACCATATTATTTAAAGCACTATGATATCACTTCAAACTGCAATGGCTTTCCCCAAAGGATTCTGGGAACTACAACTGTTCCTGGACAGGGATATAACCTTGAGGCTAGATTACTCGAATGCAATCTATGTGGACTGCCCTTGGGTCTGGTTCAGAAGCTCCAGTTGGTGCAGAATGTTGTGGCCAGATTGCTGGTGGCAGCTTCTGGTCAAGAACATGTGACACCATTGTTAAAACAGCTGCACTGGCTGCTCATCTTCTGCCAAGCATAGGTTCAAGGCTCTTGCATTGATTTACAAAACTCTAAACAACTTGGGTCCTCCAGGTTCTTTCCCTCCTAAGTTCCGCCCCCCCCCGGAAAAAATCAGGAAATTTCAGACTTAATCCAATGAGAGTTTCTGTAAAATTACTGTATTTCTATTTATGGCACAGAACAGTTAGTTTGTAAGGGATTGTGGGAGTAATTTAATCCATTTTCTTGTACTGGTCAGGATTTCCACGCCAGGAATGCTTCTTATTCCTCATAAAACAGAAATCTTTATTATTAGACATCAGGAATAAATAGAATGGGAATAATTGAGATGAATATAATAAAGTTCAACCTGCAACTCACTCCAAGTAATCACCTGCCTATTTCTGTTCTACCAAATGGGAAACGGTATAGACTTTCATGGTATTGCCTCAGCAGTAGTGTGTGGCTGGTAAGCCACAAAAGCAGGTTTTTACTATTCTCCTCCTGGAGATGATTCTGTGAATTCTTGTTTTTCCATAGTGGAGTTCCAGTGTCTTTAACAGCTGCACAATAAGAATAAATGAATCTCACACCCTCCAGTCTTCATGCTAGTAAAAGCTGTAGCTGTTGGCTATTTACCTACTGCACAGCTGTTAAATGCACACAGGGTAACTCACAAGGAATATCTATCTATCATCTATCTGTCTATCTATCTATCTATCTATCTATCTATCTATCTATCTATCTATCTTCTATCTATCTAATCTGTTGCGATCTTTTGAAGGATGGGATTGAATGAAAGCTCTTCATTTAAGAAAATTAATTCAGGAATGTGCACTTTAAAGACAGAGAAATATATCCCATAGTAGGTAGCTAACCAAAATATGCATTATTCGGAGCATGGTTTTGGGCTTTGTTGCAAAATATATGTTGATACAGAAAGATGGGCAATAAGGCCCATGCCATAAACAGAATATTCTGTATTACTGCCGCAGGACATTGAATGTGAGAATTCTGCATTATACCATGCCTAGGCATAAGCAAACTTTGTAAATTACTGCATTCCTTTATTCCACCACTCACTCATCTATTTTCAGTATTGGAAATGGGAAATAACTCTAGCAACATGTGCCAAGATTTCTATTACCATTTCCAATATTCAGCATTATTACACATTATAGGTACCCATACCTACATGTCAAGTTGCCACAACATCTAGTAATGCATTTGTCTTGTTAGTCTTGTTTAGAAAGTGTGCTCCAAAAGTATGCTTTGCTAGATATGTTCATCTTTTTTTTAAAAAAAATCTACATTAAAAATAAACTGAGCTACACATGACAGTTAAGGAATTTAACTGTCTACAAGTTAAGGAATTTTCTTTCAAACAATCTGGATTCAGATTTACTATTAGACACTTTAGTAATTGCAATACAAAAAAATGGCATCTATGTATGGATTTGTCCCTGCAAAATGATGTATATTGGAAAATGCTCCAGACATATAAGACTCTCCAACGTGGCTATTCCCATAAAGTATTAAAAGAAGCACAACGCAGAGCAGATAAGGTAACGAGACACAATCTTTTAACACCCACTATGATAAATCATATCAGATTTTCCAAAAAGTCTCTGAGAGATTTTGTTCTTTTTAGGCCAAAAAGTGGAGGTTTCTGACATCCAGGAACATTGGAGATGAGGTGCCAATGTTTGTATATGATTGCTTTTATGGAAGAGGTGCAAGGAGTATATTGTAGGGTGGACACAATGCGATAATCTCCTTGATTTATCATTACCTTATCTGCTCTGCGTTGTGCTTCATTTAATACTTTATGGGAATAGCCGCATTGGAGAAGAGAAGTTGTAAATGTCTCAGCCGATGTTTTATAGTCCTTATCCAATGAGGAATTCCTTTTGAGGTGCAAATATTGTCAGTAGGGGAGATTTCTAAGAAGATGAGGCGGGTGGAAGGAAGATGCATGCAACAAGGAGTTACGGTCAGTGGATTTGTGGAAAGGTCGCAATTTAAGTTGCTGTTGGTGGTCTCTGAACACTGTGGTATCAAGAAAATTGACTCTTTCCTGATTAATGTTACCAGAAAGATGGATATGTGGATCTTGTAAATTGATCCATTGAAGAAAGTTCAAAGCCGACTGTTGGCCTTCTAGTATCATAAATAGGTCATCAATATAACAATAATATTGAAGCACTTTTGTTCTGTATGGGTTGGTGTCATGCAGAAAGTAGGTTTTCTCAAAATTAATCATATAGATATTTGCAATGGACGGTGCACAAACTGATCCCACGACTACCCTTTTAATTTGTAAGTAAAATTGATCCAAATGTCTAAAAAAGTTATGATCAAATATGATGTCCAATATGTCCATGAGGAAATGAGTCGGAGGTTCCTGAATAGGTCTGGAGTTAAATAATTCTTCTATCATCTGTCTAACCTCAGGTAATGGTACGTTAGTGTACAGGGATTCCACGTCCAACGTCACTAAATAAGCTGTTTCTGGTATCACAAGATTCTTAACAGAACTAATAAATGCCTTAGTGTCCTGAACATAAGAGGTAGTGTTGCTAGTAAATGGATGAAGATACTGTTCCATGTATTGGCAAAGTGGTTCAAGGAGAGAATCATTGCCCGATACAATGGGTCTTCCTGGAGGTGCCTCTAATGATTTATGAATCTTTGGTAGCATATAGAAAACAGGGGTGCGTGGATATGGATTAAGAAGAAAATTTGCAGTTTTTGAATCAATGTAGTGAAACATGATGGCTTCCGATAATACCATGTATATTACTCGTGATATGTCATTGGTGGGATCTTTGCTCAAAGGTTTATAGAAGGCAGTGTTCTCTAATTGTCTGTTAATTTCATTAAGATTGTCCTGTGTGTTAAGAATAACAATAGCACCCCCTTTATCAGCAGGTTTTATGATGGTATCAGAGTCGTTAGCCAAACCGAAAATTATTTCTCTGTCGTGAGCTGTAATGTTCCATTTGAATTTTGAAGGTCTACATTTTTCCATCTTTGTGTTATCTTCTAACACCATTTGATAAAAATACATTGAGATGTGCGTTATCCACAGGAGGATTGAAGGAAGAACGAGGGTGTAGTTGGTTTTTTGTTAAATGTATTATCGCCGAAACTTTAGACGACTTTATACTGCTTATATGATAATTAACATAGGGTCTCTGATTGTTCCAGCTGATGAAGAATCTCTGAAACAGGACCTTGTCCTGGCATATTAACTCCATCTGGCATATAAACTTCAAGAAATAAATCTATCCATAAGAGACTTGAAAAGCTTGAATCATTTAAATCACCAGTTCTACACAATTGTACCCTTGTGGCCTGAGTTCTTGTTTCTCTACAATTTTCTGCATGCTCTTATCAACTGGCATTCCAAGGGGCAGGAGAGTTGGCAGTCGCTGATGCTCATCCTGCCTGGCAGTTAACCCTCTCTGTTCCTGGCAGCTTTCTTCAGCTTGTTGCAACCCTTCACTGGGATCTGGTTGTAAACCTTCACTGGAGGCTGGCTGCAAACCTTCCCTGGTGGCTGGCTCATTCATGACACATAAGGGGCCTGAGGGGAGGACTGACCATAGAAAACCTAAGTTTGGGTTTGGTATCTGCCTGTTTGGAATCTACACCCTAGTCCCCCAGTAAGACCTTGCTTGCTTGGCTTGTACCACAACAATGGCCAACTCTCATGGTACAGGTTTGGAGCAGTCCAAAACCAGCAGATCCATCCCATCAACATGGGGCTTGTGGAATGATGAACTGATCCTGGGACCCAATGCCATGCTACTTTTCTCGATGTCTGGATTGTCAATTCATGCAGCCTTGTAAGGATCCTGCTTTGACTCAGACTCCAAATCCTTCCAAGGAAACCAGTAGTGGCTAGAAATTAATCTGAACCTGATGTACACCCCAAGAAAATATTTCTTTGGTTTAGAAAAGGGAACGTATTAGTATGGACAGGGTATTTATCCTTTATTCAAGGATATTTCAGAGATCTGCTTTTCATTAATTTTAATTTAGATAAACCCAACCGATACTGTCATGATCAGTTGCCAAGAGACTTCCCAAAGCTACAAATCTCTGAATTCCCCTCCTCCCAGCTTCTTATTTGTGTGATGATGTGATGATACCTCTAACGGCACAGGAGAAAGTTATGCAGGAGCTGCAAGGAATGAAAGACAGGCCATTAAAGGCTCTCCCATGAGGATAAAAGTAGACAAAAAAGAACCTACATTTTTATTCTTTATGGGAATAGGAACCTTGTACCTCAGAAGATGAAATTGGAAGGGAGCTATCAAAAATACATTTGCCCAGGCAAGTCATCCATAAATTCTAACTAGTATCAATGGAGTTCACTCCTTGAAGTGCAGTAAGAAACAGCGAAACATGGAAACACTCTTATAACTCTTTTTCTCTGCTTTGAACAGAAGTGAGAGTTCATGCTGGAACTCACAGATCAAATACCTTTTAATTTGAACAACCTGGACCCTTAATCTGTAAAATCTGCTTTTGGGTATATTTCTAACTTCTTCATTTTTAAGTCTGACTAAGATTAGGATTCATTTCCCCAACAATAAAATAAAGGAGAAACATCACACATTCTTATTTATCATTTTTTTTTAAAGAACTTGTATCAGTTTCCTTCCCACAGACAGATACCCACCGATCTTCCCACCTGGTTCGACATTTTCTGTAATTTGGATTTTTCCTTCCCATAACAGCAGAATTGCACCAGTTTCCATCCTGCCTGCGAACTGTTGAATTAGCAAATGGAGTATGTGGGTGAGGGGTAGTGATGGGTGGGTCTGTCAATTTCAATTCCTCATTTTTCCAGTCTGCACTTCTCCACATTTCCACATCAGTTTGAAGTTTGTTTTTTTAAGTTTTCATGAAAATCTGCCAGTATTTTAGTATGAATTTCTTCCAATAGTCGTGTTCGCTTGCAATTTTGGCTAATGTACACATTTTTTTGCAATTCAATTTTCCCTGAATTAGTGTATTTTTGTATTTTACTTTCAAATATGTATTTTTATGAGCACTTTACTCCAATATGTGAATTTTTGTGCAATCTGCTTGCCTGGAGAACAGGTTTGCAAAATTCAGAAAAATGCACATTGGTAAGGATGGCTTGTATTTCAGTATTGAAAGTGATTTGCATTGAGAAAGAGAAAAGTTTCCGTGGAGGGGTTGCAGGAAGGCAAAACGTGGGCAAGGGGAGCCCCAAATGCACCAATTTTGCCCATGAAGTGCACCAATGCACCAATTTTGCCCATGAAGTTTTACTAACAAGAATTTCTCAGCACAAATCATAGAATCGTAGAGTTGAAATGATCCCTGGCATATAATTGACAGGGCTTCTGGGCCTTTTGGGGATTTTTTAAAAGTAAATTCCCAACAACCATGGCAAATTGCTATTCCTAAATATCTTTGTGTTGGGTATTACTGGTAAAGGTAAAGGTAAACGGACCCCTGAACATTAGGTCCAGTCATGTCCGACTCTGGGGTTGTGGCGCTCATCTCGTGTTACTGGCTGAGGGAGTACAGCTTCCGGGTCATGTGGCCAGCATGACAAAGCCGCTTCTGACGAACCAGAGCAGCGCCGTTTACCTATTTATCTAGTTGTGGTACCTATTTATCTACTTGCACTTTTGACGTGCTTTCGAACTGCTAGGTGGGCAGGAGCTGGGACTGAGCAATGGGAGCTCACCCCATCACAGGGATTCGAACCGCCAACCTTCTGATCAGCAAGCCCTAGGCTCTGTGGTTTAACTCACAGCACCACCCACGTCCCTGGTACTGTGTTACTGGTACTGTGACCTAATTAATCCCTTCATTCCTCAGTCACTGATGCTGGAAGGGCTCTCATTGCTGCTGGAAGGTAAATTTTGAGAAGAGAGAAGGTCCAGTAATGCTCACAAGCAGGGAGAAGACAAATGGAGGACAGATTATAAAGACTGACGGAGAAGAATTCAGAATAGGCCAAGTCCTTGAAATATTTCAGGGAATACTTAAGAAAGAATCCAACCCACTTCTGTGGAGTCACTGAAAATGCTCTGAAAGAATAAACCCATTGCAGCTGAAATGTGGGGCAGAGGAAGTTTTCCCACTCACAGTGTATACTCATTGAACCCTCTTCATTTTCAACAGTTAAAAACCGATTGCTTATCACATCATCGCTAGTCCTAAATTGTTGCATAGTGATATGGCATTAGGAGATTTTAGATTAACCATATTTCAAAATTAAATACTGTAATGGAAAATAATAACATTATTTAAAATACCAGATATACATCTAGATACAGGATTCAAATCAGGCTCTACTAGAATCTGAATACAGGCACCTAGAATAGATTGTGGTTTCCAAGGGGAAACCTTTTAACACATGAGAAAGTGGCAAGCATTTGTATTCCTCCTTACTTTTGAGAACTCAAAATCAATTGCAGGTCACACACCACTAGTTAAAGACAAAGCTCCTCTCTTTCCTAATATAATCCCCTGAGTTGATCTTTGGTCAAACTGTGAAAATAATTTTATGTTCCAGCACTTCATCCTAGCTTTAACATTTAGCTGGATATATTTATGTTCTGCTATGAACATCACAATGAACTGCGTATGTTCGCCTACACATTCTCTCTGCTTAAATTAACCCTGTGGAAACAGAGAGCAACAGGTTACCTCCATTTGAGGGGGGGAATCTGTACTTGGAATGTCAGAAAAATAAAATCTCTGGGTGTGTGTGTGGGCGGGAACCATTCAAATCTACACAAATTGATCAAGATTGCCTACTTGTGTATTATTTGTAGTCCTGAGGAATTTGATATTATTCACTTAAATGTAATATTACGTACAAAGTAAGATGTTGCTCCTGGGAACTCTGTTGTTTCTAGCATGGCAAGATGTAAAAAGAGGGAGAGGGCTTCTGCTTCTTTAATAGTACAGCTGAAATATCCCCTGCCCTCTACCTTACATCCACCAAAGGCAAGGGTGTAAGTCATTGCTGAGTGAGGTGGGGAAGCAGAAAGCGCTGGTAGGATCAGGATCTTGCATTCCCCCCCCAAGGACATTTAGAAAGGCAATTGCTAGAGACTGAACCCCCTACTTTACCAAAGATAAAGCATGTCAATATCATCTCTGTAAGTTGTATGTCTTGACTCCTGCAGAGTGAACAAAGATCAAAAGAGTAAGTCACCCATACACTAACAAAGATGAAATGGAGAAATTGGTTTCATTCATGCTATTTTCAGTCCTTATCTTAATCATTGTCAAGGGAAGATTCAGAGTGTACTATTTTCTGTCTTGGGCTTTGTTATGAAAATGAGACTACAGGAATTTAATCAGTACAGCTTGCGGAAAGTGGTGGCTGATCATTCTGCAATTTCTTTTAATATTTATTACTGGATGTTCCTGGAGCTATTAAAAGAAAAGCACAACTGGACAGAAACCAGAATAGCTATAAAATATAATTAGAAGAACTCAAGAAATCACGCACTGGGGATGCCATTTTTTATGGCCAAATATAGGCGCTTACTACAGATGACAAAGTAGTTATTTTTCAATTACACTAACTTGTGCTCCTGATAACGTACCTAGGCAGTTGCGTATGATACCTCAGCAATTCAGAATGGCAAAATCTCAAGATGAGTTTAGGTGAAAATAGTCCGTCCCCCCCCCCATCACCACCATTAATTCAGAGGCTGTAGCTTTCCAGCAGTCAGCTTAGCACATGGTACACCATTCGCCCCCGTCCCTGTAGAAGGAATGCAAGGTAAACATTGCCTTTAAGCCACCACCTACATTGCCTACTAAAACAAGCTTCACAGTGACTGGAAGGAGGACTCATCCAACATGTTGGGGAAGGAGGCTGTGGCCTTTACTAAGAATAAAAAACCCAAGACAGCCCTGAGTCTCAGCAGCATAAGATTTTCCCAAGAACATAGGAAGCTGCTTCTAGTTCAGTATTGTCAACAATGACTGGCAGTGGTTCTCCAGGGTTTTAGGCTGGTATTTCTCCCAGCCCTAACTGGGGACACCAGGGATTGAAGCTGTCACCTTTTGCATACAAAGCATGCACGCTACCACTGAGCTGTGGTTCTTTCCCTGGAGTGCAGTGACAGAACCACTCCTGGTATTTTTGTTATTATTTCCCATCCCCTCCTATTTGTGTCAACCATTGCAGGAGCACTAATTTGCAGTGTCCCAGAAAAGGTCAGAATTCGACTTCATATTCGCCCTTATCCAAACCACTACTCTGCTCAGGCACTGATCTAGAACATGTATGGCCCCACCTGATTCAGATGTAACATACAGAACTGATTGTCATCAACATTTTTTTTTACCATGAAAATGGAACTTAAAGAAACTTAAGCTCAGTCGTGCTTTTAAAAACAGGAACTTTATTTATCCAGACCTGGCTTACAGACATTATTATATAACCACCTGTACATCGCATCCCTCTCTAAATGTTGTTGTTTTGTATGCAATTACCCTTTAGTCTCTATTACATAGATGCCATTGATTTCTGAATGCTCATTGCCAAGCTTAATCCAATTACCATTTAAATGACAACACTTATACCGTTGTCTCTTAGGGATGAGTTGACATGAACCAGATACACCCTATGTCTGGCCATTATCTAAACGGTTTGAGTGTGAATGAGTGAGTGCAAGAGCTGTGTGCTTGAATGTGCTGTACGTGCACAGTGAGGATGAGAGAGGGGGGTAGGATGGAGAGACAAGAGGAATTCTAGCAAGTGGGAGTTAGAAAACTGGGTGGGACCTCTGCTCTGTGTGTCTAACTGTCCACATGTGTGGCTTGCAGTGGCATATGGCCCTCAGAAGCTAATCATTCCTAAGTGTGCCCCAAGGCATAAAAAAGTTAGCCAGCTCTGGTCTAAGGTCAGCATAGAGAGAGGTGCTCTTACGCAATCCTTCCCTCTCATATTGTGATGTGACCAACAGCCAGGGTCATTTGTAACATGGCATTTCCACTTTATGCAACTGAATCACAGGGGTTGTAGCCATCCAGTGTTTTATTCAACCCTGTTAGAATCCCTGCACGCTCCTTCCTTTTCCATTCTCCAGCCAATTAGTTCTATAAAAACATCATTTACCAGCACGCCACCTACTATTACAAACTGGGCCTTTCCTCACCACCAGTTTTCTTTCTGACTGGCTGGTAATCCTCTAGGACCATTTCTGTTCATCACAAAGCAACTGCTCAACTTCAGAAGTTGTGACTGCTCACAGAGATAACCATTTGGGCCTTTTTATTATTACCTTACAGTACTTGTTACTAAAATAGGAACTATTCTACCCAATAAAATATTGAATAATATAATTGCAGAAACCTATCTTCTCTGACACATACCACTCTTTCATCAACCTGAGACCTTTGAAGTTCAGAAAATGAGGCTATATTTTTAAAGGTGTTTTTGAAGCAGTCCTAATGCACCCTATTACATAGGCTACTTTACCGTATCTTCTTCTAAAGTCTGTCCCCTTTCCCTTGTCTTTGTACAATTCCAGATTTTTTGTTGTGTTTAGAGCACAAAAGACTATTAGTGCCAAAAATGTGAAGGATCTAAGACATGATAATTATTCCTGGAGTGGAAAGAAGTAATGCTGCTGCAGTCAGGACCTCGAGATATGAAATGAGTTCTTGTTTTGCTTCTGATAAGAGAGAAAAGAGGATGTATTTCCTAGAGCTCTATCAAATGATTACAAATTGAGCTCACTATTTGGAAGCTACAGATCTAAACACAAGTCCTGCTGCGTATTTTGTAATCTATATTTTTACCTTTCAAAGTCATCTTTGATTTCACAACACTAGCAGGATTTGCTAGTATAAGTAATTGAAATGCTTGTGTTTTAACAGACGTTCCAATGATATTTCCAAGCTTTCGAGCTTCTGCTTAAGATAGCTTCTACTAAAGATATACTTTTCCTCCTAAGAATTACCCTCATTTTGGTCTATTATCCTAGTTGAATTGTACTTGGACTAAAAAGTAGCTGTCAAATTCCCCACCCTAAACACACATGCTGTTCTGAGCAGTTCTGAACCTTCACAAGCAACCTGCTACTTGACTGAGCAAAGATTATACAGTATGCCTTTACTCGACAGGACTTTGTTTTTGTATATGAAAAAAGTTCTTAAACCTTAATTTTTCTTTTTCATTATTAACCTGTTTAAACTTCAGAAATATTGCTTTCTTTGCTTAAAGAATGAAATCCAGGTTAAAAACTAAACAATGAATTTCTGAAACCAAGGTACAGTTTTCTTACCTGTGATCCCCAATATGACCCATTCGAAGCTCCAAATATGTGTTCATATTATGTTAGCAAGCAAAGGCCCTTCTTCTTAAACCAGGTAAGTAAGTATCTAACCCTATTGGGGGACACTAATTAGAAAAGACAAGAGTTAACATGTAAAACCTTGGTACAATGAGATGTTAGCTATACGGATAAAGTTTAATATGAAAATGAATTATTTTTGTTGTTTTTCAATATTTCAATGAGTTCATAGGCAGCAATCCAGTCATGAAGAAAGGATTAATGACAAGTTATTTAGAAAAGAGATTTCTGGGATCACAATACAAACCTATTTCGTCTCAAATAGTCATGACACTATATGTTCAGGATCTCCCTTTTTATCCCAATTTCAGGTGAGGAAACATTTCCTGCTTCTAGTTATGTGCTCTAACTCTGAAATAGAATCATGGGAGACACACAAATGTCCACTTAATAAAAGGAGAAATGCTAAAGACATATCTTAGTAGGAGAGCACATACGATGTGTATAAAAGGCCATTGTTTCAATCTCAGGGCTCTCAAGTGAAGATCTGGTACAAGGCAACTTTCAGTGTTCCTGTATGGACCAACAGTCTTCTTCATGATAGGATATCTCTTTCTATTTATAGCAAACACAAATAGCAAATGGTTTTTCCTTCTACATTTTTCTGTAAAAGCAACTGCATGAGCATGTCGCAAACTAGCCTCAGGCTCTTTCCAAAAGATGTGTATCAACAGAGACATTTGAATTGAGAGTAAAAGAATATGATGGTTGATGGAAAAGAATGAAGCCTTTATGTGTCAGCTGATGCCACCAATCAAAACCCAAATTGCACTGCTTGAGAAGGCTAGAGAGTATTCATGGTTGCTGACATTATACGGATGTGGAAGGGGAGGAGGATGTGGAAGGCGTACAAGTTTTGCATGAGCAGATGCCAGCTAAGATGGTACCATCAGCAGGTGGGCGATGGAGCGTGAGCTACAGCTGTGTTTGCTTTAGCGTTCATTTTATTTTGAATTATTTATAAAAAGCACTAGCAGCAATTTGGAATTTATTCAACGACATGCCCTATCAATGATTAGCTAATTTCTCTCCTGCAGACAAGTTTGATGGGAACGTGAGCTAGATAGCAGACAGGTGCTGAGTACCGCTCTGCTAGTTGGTTGTCACTGCTGTAGCATTAATGTAGGATAGAGGGACATGTTACACGGAAACACTGACTGAACTCGTCTCTCTCTCTCTAATAGCAAACTGCAGAGCATCACAGCAGTTAAAGAAGCACCTCAGGCAGCACCACTGGAGGTAATGTTAAAAAAGAAATCAAAAGAATTGCTACAGAAAGTGTATCTGCCTCGTGAAGTGGGATTTGTTGTATTGTGTTAAACAGCCCTGGTTTGTTCTTGAAGCCTTGACTTGTTTTATATAATATTCCGGTAAGGAATATCACCAACAGAATTTGAAGCTTTGTCTGATAGCTGGGAGTTGTGGCACGATCCCTTCCTCTCCCCCCACTTGCAGCATATGGTCTCCTGGGGCTTCACTCACAAGCGGTCAGTGACCAACTCATCATTTTTGAATTACTGATGCAGTAGAGAGCCAGTAAGATTTATCTGACAGAGTACACCACTTTACACGATAACCCCAAAATGTAGGTTATTTATTAGGGCTGTGCAGATTGGGGCTTCAATTTGTACATCCAGAATGGGCCTGATCCAGTCTGGACCAGTCCAGACCTGTTTGATCCTGGACTGTGTACAATGTACTTGCAGTGCACACATACATGTGAGAAGTATTAATGAAGACAAGAAACAGAAAACTGAACACAGCTGTAAAAAACTTGAGCCCAAATTTGGGGGAGGAGACACAGACAACATTTTTTTTTTTTTTACATTTTAATAAGAATGGAACTGGGATGGACTGGGTAAGGTTTGGAAACCTTACACACTCCAAGAGGCAGAACTAAGAGATCATTGTGTAGGGTGGTGACATTCTAGGCTGGCTCTGAAGCTCTCATTAAGGAAAGTCCAGCTCCTTCCCTCTATGCAGTTATGGAGCACCTATATGTCTACAACAGTATGTGTAGGTGACTCTTGTCGCGCAACAGTAAATTAATCACACAGAGTCTTCTTCATAAACAGAATAAAACTTTTACTTGAAGAAAATAAACTTGTTCAGAAACAGCATAGTTAAAGAGCATACACAGAGTGTTCATAGCAGCTATCTGACTCTTCACAGAGGTCGACCAGGGCTTTGACAAGAGTGCCTGTCATAGCAGCTGGAAAATCCCACAGAGCCACCTGGAAACTCACTGGATCCATAAGCGTCTGATGGCTGAGCATCCTAATAGGTCCCCTGCCTGTGCAGAGAATAAAAGGTGCTAAAAGCCTAAATCTCAACAGGAAGTGATTTGACCATGACAAGGGACTGGCATCAATACCCCACTCACTTCCAGATCACCTTCTTCCTGCCCAGTTGAGAAAACAAGGTCCAGAGTGTGGCCTGCCATAAGCATTGGATTGGTGACATGTTGGGACAGCCCCACGGTCATCATGAGCCACTCCAGAGCCAGTTGCCTTGGCATGGATGTTGATTGCTTGTATCTCCTTTGTAAATAATAGTAGGCAGGTTTAGACACCAAGAAGAGTGGGGGAATTGAGCCTGTATCTTTTTATTATACCTTTGGTGCCGACACTTTGATTTAGAGGATAATTTCAGGCTGAACACATTGTACTTCTCTAGGGCATTCTGTGTTATGTATGGGTCTCACATCATGGCCTACTAAGGCATTTAGTGATACTCAGGCCCCTCTTTCTGAGCAATATTGAATATAAATGTAGAGCAGAGAATGTAGATACTTTGGAATAAAAACAGTAGATAGCAGGAAAATAGCCTCCTGTTCCCCATTCAGGAAGAAACAACACTGAGATTCACAGCAGACAGCAATCAATTATTTGGACACAGTGGGAGCTAAGAAAGAAAACCCTCACTCTGCTCTTTCCTCGATCTCTTCTCATGACCAAGATTGTAACATGAATAGGAAATGGCATGAGTTTAACCTATGCTCATTGCAACCCTTCAGATGCAATCTTGTGTTCTGTTTTCAATGCTGAAATGCATGTAATACTTTAGGGAAGGGCACTTTCAAGTATAGTCCTCTGTGGAGATGCATTCTGATTATTGTTCAGGCCATTCCCCCCCCCCCCCCACAGCTGTAGGTCTCATTTGGTTATACATTCTCCAAAAGTGCAGACTTCTCTTTGTTCTCCTTTGTAGCAAAGCCCACAAAGCTATTTTTAAAATGTATTCATTGCTCTGCCCTAGATGCACAAGACTAAATCAATTTAGCTTTACCCACAATTTCATATAACACACAATTATCATTCCAGGATCATATACTGTAGCTTTATGATCACTTCTATAGGGCAGTAGAGGCCCACATAGAATAGTCTGTATCCCCCAAATAAGCACAGTTTTTTGCTGTCCTGGGTGTATGTAAACTGTTCAGTAATTAATCACTTTTGATAGTTTGCATTTGTTTGCCTTAAATATCCAGCTATTTAAGCTACAAAAATAAAAATTAAAAATTAAAGGTGTTAAGCCCAAAAGAACTCAAACAAAATGTAAAGCTTTGGGGTCCAATTTCGTATTGGGAGCTACGGTTGGATTAAATGACATGAATGGTTGATTATAGCCTAATATATATTTGTCTCAGAAGGCTAGTATCTTTTATTCATATAAAAACTAGTGTGCATAATTTATAAAACAATGCAGCTGCCCTTCCCCTGTTCCCACCCTTTTTTTGGAGGGTGGGGGTTGGTTGTTAAATCTTTTTCTTCAAAGAATCCCAATTTTATCACCAAACTCATTTAATCCCTTGCACTTGATTAGACATAACACCTACTCAATCCGTTTCATACTTCAGTAGCAATCGTGGGGTTTGTTTCCACAAGATGTGGAGATGGTCACTAACTTAAATGGATTTAAAAGGGGATTAGATAAATTTGTGAAGGATAACGCTCTATCTGAATCATGCTTACTCAGTTTTTTAATTATTTGTATTAAATATTTTATTTTTGTGGTGATTTGTTGTGTGGAATAATATAGGAGAAAGCTACTGGCTAGGAGTCAGTGACATTTTATACCTTAAAGACTTCACTCAGCCTCACAAACATTGAGAAATAAGAAGCATCCCCATTTTTTAAAGAAATGATGCCCATGGAATCATGAATTACAAATTGAGTGCTGATACAGTCACAACTGAGAAATGATGAGTGGAGAAAGGATGTGGCAAGCGATGCCTGAGCTGGTGCTGACTGAGCAGAAAATGATGCAGTTTCCAACTGATTTTCGTTGCTTCCTGCATGCTGGAAACTCTGCTATTAAAATCTGTCTTCTGCCTAGTCAAGTGGAAGTTAAGAAACATTGAACCTTGAGCATGCTACTGCAAACATACTAATATGTTTCAGCATACACTTGTTACCCCCCCCCCCTTTTTGCCAGCAATTCTTCTGGCTGCTGTATTGGCACTGTAGCCAGAGGGAAGTAGACTCAACCAAGCCATAGTTACAAGCAGGGATGGACAAAGCTGTCCATTTCAGTTTGTCATGCGCCCAGTCTTAAATTCAGTTCTCCACATTTCCACAGCAATTTGTGAATCCTCATGAAAATTAATCAGCATTTTAGAGTGAATTTCTCCTACTATAACGTGTTTGTATGAAGTTTTGACTAATATACCCATTTTTGGGTATACGGCTTTGAATATATATATAATACATACTAATGTTATTTTCACTTATATAATCATTTTTATACATCCCTTTCCTTAATATATACATTTTTGTACACACCGGGCTTCTTTAAATTCTTCTTGAATCCTTATTGTCAGCAGTGCATAGAATCCACAGGGGTTCTCTTGTTTTATGTAAAGGCTCTGGACAGATGGCTAACTTGTGACTCTCTTGATGTTGTTGGACGTCAACTCCCATAGCCATAGCCACATGGCCAATAGACAGAGCTGATGGGAAGTGAAGTCCAACAATGTCTGGAGGGACACAGGGGTCCCATCCCTGCTCTATATCCTTTGGTACAGGAACCAGAATTTTCTCTTATGTTTGCAATGACTAGCAGGCTGAAGAGTTTGATGAGGAATGGGACTTCAAAGCTTAATCTATAACAATCATGACCTCAACCTTTCCACTTTATTGTGTGCTATTTAGGAAACTTGTGTGTCATTCAAATTGTTTATTTGATGCTAAAGAAAAATCTCTCTTATCAAAATGGGTTGGAGGCAACCTCACAATATTATAAATAGAAAGAAATACAAGGATGAGAGAACGTAGTGTCAGAAATGATTAAAATCTAGTATGTACCCAGGACCGGTGCTAGGGCTTCTTGCGCCCTAGGCGAACCACCTTCTGGCGCCCCCCCGCCAAAGCCTGCTTTAGCGGGAGGTGGGGATGGTGGAGAGGCAAGCAGCAGTTTCTCCGCTGTAGCGAGAAGCTGCTGCTTGCCCATCCCGCCGCCTGCCCCCCGCCAAAGCCTGCTTTAGCGGGAGGTGGGTGGTGGTGGAGAGGCAAGCAGCAGTTTCTCCGCTACAGCAGAGAAGCTGCTGCTAGCCCGTCCCGCCCAAGCCTGGCCAGCGCCCCCTCCATTTTGGTGCCCTAGGCAATTGCCTAGTTCGCCTAAATGGATGCGCCGGCCCTGTATGTACCACCAACACAAATTCTAATTTTATTATGAAGTTGAAATGTTCATAGATTTAATAAATGGAAGTTTCAGTAAGAAATTTCACTGAATTGAGAACAAATATAAACAGTGTTTATGTGTGCTGCTCTGGTTCGCCAAAAGTGGCTTAGTCATGCTGGCCACATGACCCGGAAGCTGTCTGCGGAGAATCACCAGCTCTCTCAGCCAATAAAGTGAGATGAGCGCTGCAACCCCAGAGTCATCCACGACTGGATTTAACGGTCAAGGTTCCCTTTACCTTTACCTTTTATGATGCATCAATGAAAAATATCTCCAGATAAGATTTTACAGCCAATGATAGACATAGCATAGATCCAATATTACACTCTCATAATTCCTTATTGAGACCTATTTAGCAGTGCTAATCCAGATTGTAAATTACCACAGGTTGAATAACAGCCTATGTATGTACAGTGGTACCTTGTTTTGAGTCTGGGATCTGTTCTGGAGCCCCGGACACTCGATGAAAAGGACGCTTGACAAAGCGCTGCTCTGTGCATGCATGTGGAGCAGTTTGTGCTTCTGCACATGTGTGAGCAGCAAACCCAGAAATCACCCGTTCCGGTACTTCCAGGTTTGCCACAGGCATCTGCCGAAATGGACGCTGGACGGGGCGGACTTATATGGAGGTACCACTGTATGGCTATTTATTCTGTCTAGGCTTAGCCTCTTCTCCACTGTAGAACATGTCTATCAAGGTGCAAAAATCTTTTCAAACTATAACTCTGAGAAGTTATAGCTACTAACTATTTTTTCAGTAATAGATTCATTTTAACACATAGTTAATATTTTCAAAGCTAGTTACAGCACATTTGACTAATGCAGTTCTCAGTCATCATAAAAGCATAAGAAAAGCTTGTTGGCAATGTCCCATCTAGTCCAGTATCCTGTTCTCAAATGTCCAACCAGAGGAGCATTATTTAAAGGGTTATCTCTTTAAATGTCAACAAATTTAGACCCTTGATTGGATTATGACCACTGTCATATTTATACTGTGATTATATTAATACATCAGTTTTGGCTCATACTTCATACATTAAATGGCATTATTGTGTTAGTGTCACAAATCCTGGTAGTTTTAATGGAATAGAGTTTGTATTTTAGGTAATTTCTCCCAAGTTCTTGTTGAGGATAAAACATCTGTCTCATGTGCAACTTTAGTCTTGTGTTTATATTATATCCTCCACAAAGCTCAATACCACTTTCCAAGGAATACAGAGTTATTTAGTTTGTGTTTATATTAAATTCCAAAACAGTCCCGCTAAAGGACAGTTTGGGAGTACAAGACACTACAGGAACTGGCATTTCTGGTTGCAAAAATCCTCTGGCTGCTGCTGAGTCATGAGAAGCCTAGAGAACTGGTCTTAGCCACATAGATGCAGTTTACTAAACTCTGACTTCACTACTCATTTCAGCTTCATGACAAATCATTTTTTTGTAAAAAGTCTAAGCTGTAACTACAACAAGAAATCTAATTCTACCTGAAATATATTATAAAGTGACAAACAATTCAAAACCCAAAGGAACCTGCCGATATTAAAACATTTTTTCCTCTCCCACCAAGGACTACATGCATAACCTGAATCCACATACACACACAACACCAATATTTCATAACTTGCAACTCTTAGTTCAAACAGAAATGATCTCATAAAAGTCCCACATTTCACTCTTCTAATAACATGATATGTCAAAGAATAAGATCTCATTACCTTAACCATTGATTTGTCTCAGGTGTTGGCAAAAGAGAGAGAATATTTTAGGAGTTTCAGCAAGGAAGATAAAAAACAGAGTCTGCCTGAATTTTCAAAGTATCGATCAGCTCAAAAACTCATGTGCAACAGCCCCATAATCAGAGGCATTGAACAGAGACTCCCACTGAGTGATGGAAATGGTTTCTTCGACTTCACATTTTTCCTGCAGATAAATCTATCTTAGGTTTGTTTACACCTACACGAGATGCAGAAATAAGAACTGAAAAGATCAAACTTTTCCTAGTGGGTGTTTTACAGGTAGCACCCCAAATGCCATCATAACTTACTTGCTTAATGCACAAGGAGAAGATGTGGCCTGTTGAATACTACTGTACATAATAATAGCTGCCAAATTTTAACTTTTTAATCATAAGCATTACATCCTCAAGGGTGATACCCTTCCAAATAACAGGTTTTCAAATAGTAATGTTTCTTGGTCAGACTTCATAGCCCTAACAAATACATGCACATAATGAAGAGGGTGGTCTTTCTGATTATTGTCCATTTACTGTAAAATGCAAATTGTAAAAAGGAAGAACATGTTGATACTGAATGAACAATGCCATTGGGTGGTATCAACTAAGTAAGCCTAGGAGCAGGAACCACCTTGTAAGTGATTTTTGTAAGTTAACCGCCCTGGGATCTCTGGATGAAGGACAGTATACAAATTTAATAAGTAATAATAATAATAACACCTCTTGCATTCAGTGCACATCATACAGTATATACTAATAGAGTACTCCATGCTTTGAGTGTGACTCGTTAAATAGAAAAAGCAGTTTATTTAAATCATTTATACCTCATCCTTTCTCTGCTAGAGCTCAAGGCAGCTAATGACAAAGATAAAATAATAAATTAACCATTTAAAACAACATACGCAATATACCAATAACATATTAAAATAGCAGCAGAATGTAACAAATTACTACAATAAATTTGTATAAAAAGCAGAGATAGTTAAAAACCAAATTCAGTAATGCAATAATGCACATTCCAAATGCTATTCTTGATGACTGACAGCTAAATGTGTGAACAGGTTCAATGGGAAAGCATTGCATTTGAGGTGGCATATGGTGATCAGAAAAGTATCACCTGCAGCATTTTATACAGTACCTATGATGACTCATTCTCATGTGATGTTGCAGATCAAGTAATGAACATTCATGTGTGAAATAACCCTTAGGACAGGCTTGGGGAAATCTATGCCCTCCCCATTTGTTGTTGGGTTCCAGCTTCCTTCAGCTCCAGTCAACATAACTAGTAGCCAGGGATGATGGGAGTTGTAGTCCAACAACACCAAATCACCAAACTAAAGAAGTTGTTCTTTTCAGAAAAGTGCAATGAAGAGAGAAAATAGTTTGCATAGTTCTTAGCAACCATTTGCTGTTGTTACTGAGAACGTGCCAATAGAGAGTCATTTAGACAAAGCTTTTCTGCTGTTCTTCCAGCTTTCCAGCTTGGTTACCCATATTCCACTCCTTAATTTATTTTTGTGTTGTACTACAAAAATGTGCCATAGGCCTCACATTTCTCATTCGCAGGAAGCTTTCCAAGGCCAAGGTACACGTTGCTTCTAGCAAACATTGCCATTCCAAGCACTTCCTAATTGAACTGTCACAGCTCATGCTGTTCCCATTATTTTATTTCAGACCCCCAAAAAGCAGAGGCAAGTTCCCTGTGTGAACTATGAGAAGGTCTTCTGCACAGGAAGAATGAAATGCTAATGATGACTCAGAAGGTATTCACTAATAATGAATGGCGACAACCTTGTGGCAAGATGGATAGAGCGGAGAGATGCACATCGAGCTGAAAGAAGCATTCCAGTGAGACTACTAGAGACTAAATAATCCTTATGGTGTTCTTTCCAGACCTCTTTGATAGGCAAGGAATTAATTGTGGTTAAGACAGAACAAGGACTTTAAAGGCTATCTGTATCACAGCACACACTAAATTTGCAGCATGTGGTTAAGGGTAATGGTGCTGCTTTTCATGAGCTTGAGAAGCCAGAGAGGCATTTGGCAACTAAGGCCCCTCAGCTCATGAGGACCTGCTGGTTCAGAGAACCAGCTTCCCAAGTTTGTGTCACAACGACATCATTTAGAGGATGATGGCCCATGACAGGGAGGAGCCATGAGCCCTAAGGCAAAGCTATGCAGCTCACGAAAGGTGGGTGAGATTGCTTGAATGGGTGGATAGGGGTGTTGGGAATTGGATGCAAGCTAGCCAGGGTGGAGAAGAAGCTGCACTAATCACATTAGTTGGTTAAGCCTGAGAGGTGACTCCTTAGAGGCATCCACCTCACAGCTGTGATAAAGCAAGGTTTATATTGCCTTTTCGAGCCTTGACCCTATTGTGTCTGAACCACCTGGCCAATCTGGGCTCAAGGAGCAGGACTGTACTCCTGTGCTTCAAAGGTATTCTGCTGTGTTTTGGTCCCACTCAACAATCCAGTCACAGCATTTGGTACCAGCTTCAGCTGCTGGATCAATCCCAAGAGAACCGCCATATTGAGTGTGTTACAGTCATGCAGCAGTGAAATGATAAAAATCCCTACATGGGAGGAGAAATGTGACTTTTATGAGCACCCTGTTGCACCACAGGGACCAGGTATCTTGTTAGTATATATGTTTCCTCGGGTGTAGGGAGGAGTTGGTATCAGCCTGATGTTGGAACATTCCCTTTCCTGCCAAATATTCCTCTTGGCTATATCTAATAGAAGCTATTAGATTTGCCTCTCTTACAAATGTTCTCAATGCAGCTCTAGCTTTCAGCCAAGCAAGCTGCCTGGCAGCGTGGCATCTTAAAGCTGTCACTTTACCACTGACTTCCCATGCAATAATTTCAAATGACTGGAGAACACAAACCAAAACATACCTGGGGGAGAGCAGTTGGACTCTAGTTCAAGTGAGCAAAGGTCAGACCTCAGCTGTAGGCAGAAATGAAGTATCCCTCTTAGGTCTCAAAATTTGGCTCTGTAATATTCAATTTTAAAGGCTGTCAAACAGAAGATCAGTCATTTCACACTGTAACAAGAACAGACATCCAAAAGCATTCCTGAACATTGCTTTATCTTTGAAGCTGAGGATTTTAAAATCATCTTTAAAAAATGAGAACTACTCATCCCTTTTCCAGCTATCTCCACATACACTCCAAGCTGAATCTTAAAGAAAGAACATAACATAAGAATAAGCGTAATGTAAGAGAAGTCAGATATTGGACAAAGACCTGTGGTCCCCACTGGGTCATCCCAGGCTGTGTGATCCTCAACTCTTAGCCTAACCTACCTCACAAGGTAGTTGTGGGGATGATTTTAGGAGGGTGAGGACCATTTATGCCTCATGGGACATAAATGTAATAAATAAATAAATACTTTGCTGGATTAGACCAACAATACATCTTGTTATTAATGGTAAGGAACCAGAAATCACATAAGATGGTTTTTTTTTTCCTATTTTGCATTTTGCCCCTTGAAGTGAGTTTTTCTTTCTGCTGAATATATGAACAATTCACACATGTTATATGCACTACTACACACATTATTAAATGTCCTGTTGTATACAAACTAACCAGCACATGAACAGATACATACAACAATGCATATAACTGTATAAAAATGCTTAATTATGAAATTATGCTGCGGATGTACAGTACCATAGGAGGTGTGATTTTTATATGTATGATATATGTATATTTATGTATATTTTTCCAGATAATTTTTCACTGGTCTTTTTTTAAAACAAAAAAACCCCACAAAGCAGGAGGTGGTCTTATATGGGCAAAGTCTGGTAGGTTCAGAATTGTAAAATTCTGTTTATAGATATATTTAATATACATTCCTTCTCCATCCCTGGAGGTAATTAAGCACACAAACACTGTGAATAGGTAGATTGACAGCCCTCTCCTTCATCCACTCCTTAACATTATTAACGTTGCACTGTTAACAATCTAATCCAGAATTCTGGCCAGCTGGTGATGAACAGTTCGGGATGAGCAGGACACAACAGTTCCATTCTGTCATTGTGATGGGATCCCAGCATCTATTTTGTTTCACTTTGGCTTAATTCTGGTTCAAAACCAGATTTTGGGATATAGGTGAACTTCAGGTTTGTTCTGAATGTTCTCTTGATCAGTCTCATGGGATAACCCTACACATTCTAGACTAGGGGTAGAGAACTGCTTTCAGCCCAAGGATCACATTCCCTCTGGGCAACCTTTTGGGGGCTGCATAGCAGTGGTGAGCAGGAGCAGGGGCAAAAGTTGGTGGAGCAACAAAATTAATTTTAGCTTTGTACAGTGGGCTAGTTTCTGCACACAGAGACAACTCTCTCGATCCTCCATTGAAGCAAGCATGAATCATTATCAGAGTTCAAGGACACATTCCAGCCTAGCAAAAACACTCAAGGGGAATGTAAAGCAAGGCCACTGAAAAATGTACCCTGGAGAAAGAGGGTATGGCCTCAGAAAAGTTTCAAGGGCTGGGTAGACCAAGGGCCATAATGTGACCGTGGGCCTGTGGTTCTCCACTCTTGTTCTAGGGTCTTGAGACAGAAAGAAGCTAGGCGGATCTTTAAGGAAACTTAATGGTGGATTAATTTCTTTGTCTTGTTGATACCAGGTCATCAACTTTGAAAGACGGGACATTGTTCTGAGAGGCACAGGAGACCAAACCCTGCCATCAATAGGCCATACCATCAAACGAAATCAAAGGAACACTATTTAGTGAAATATCCTAAATTAATCATGCTAATATAAAAACTATTTCTTTTTGGTAAAACTGTTCTTTGCTTTACAAGGATCATGTAAGGCCACAGGGAACTAGTGATAGAGTATATATAATATTATATTCTTTTGCTGAACATTTTTCATTCATTTTTTTTACTCTAAAAGGCCAGTTAACTCAAGGGCTGTACGGCAGGGCTATTTGCATCCTAATTAGAACAGCCTTCTCTGGCCTCATATTTCATTTGTTCTAAGCAGCACCAGGCTTTTCCAGTAAGTAAATGGCAGTCTAGGGTTGTACCAGCATCATTTTTTTTTTTTTTACTTTACATTTGCCTTGAGCATTTATGCCTAAAGAAGAAAGTATAATTCAAAAGCTTACATTCGGTGGTCAGCATCTGAAGTGCTGTGCAGGGATTATGCAAGATGGCTAAGTGCTCCCAAAACTGAAGGGACCTTTGGGAGCAACCATAGATGTGGCATAAGGAAGTATGCCTGAAAGGAAACTCAGGAAGGCTCCAGTGCATGCTCAGAAGATCATGGCACGCACATGTTTGGCTCCTGACCAATAAGGTTAGCCTCTCAGTCCTTCTTTACAAATTAATTACTCCTGTATTTTATTATTAGAGAGGAAAATGTTTTATTGACCTGTGTGGGGAGGAGATGGGGGAATCACTCGAACCAGCAAGCTGCAATGCTTCTGTAGATGGAACGTATGAACCCTACAACTTAAAAGTGCCTAGGAAAAAAAGTTTTTCAAACAACAACAAAAAGAATAGGGTTCCCCCCCCCCATAATTGAACTATTTTATCTTCCTGGCTCTTTTGTTTTCCTGCAGCCATTTTGTGAAAGGTCATATTCCTGGTGGTAGCCATTTCTGACTGATGCACTCAGCATCTTCTGAAAATTCAAAATGTGCCCCCAGACACAAAAAGGTGGTGACCACTATCTCGACCATAACCTACACCAGGGAATGGGATTCTGTGGTCCTCTAGATGTTGCTGGACTTAACTCTACCCCAGGTACCAGGGCTGCAGGTTCCCCATACCTGCTTTACATAATTTCTGAGGGTCTCTCAATGCATAGAAGCATTTTTTTCCCCAGAGGTGTGTGGAAGAAATGGAGTATATAATGTGAGAAATACAGCAGTAAAGGAAAGCAAAAAATATTTCTCCTATTAAGAAACAGAGGAATAGCCGTATTTTAAAGAAATGAGGTTATTCGCACTTGATATTTTAAGTGCCAGAATGGCTCCCAGATGATGGCAGGGTTGTGAATGAAGAAAGATTATATTTATAAGATAAAGGTTATCTAATTTGGCTGTCCCGTTGATTAATATCAGCTTCTGAGCTATTGAGCAAGAACAGCATTCTCCTGAGCTGCACATGTGGGTACCTAAATGACCAAAAGTAAATGTGTGAAGCAAGTTTGGAGATTCTTCTTTGGGCAAAATATCCAAGGAATTCTGAAGGAAGCTAAATGAGTTTCACAAAGGATTTTTTTTCTGGCAATTCCACACATCATTTCATAGCCTCCCTTCTGGATGTTCATTCTATACATGGAAGGTGGGGCAAGATCATGCTACCACCTGATTTCCCCCTCTCTCAGCCGCCCTCTCTGCATATCTCTCAGGATCTCCCAACTTTTGTTGACATTATATTTCATTATTTCTTTGATTTTATCATTCTGTTCTGAGGTACTTGAAACTGGACACTGAGAGGTCATTCTGAACTTTAAAAATAGGAACTCTTTAGATATTATAGGCCCAATGTTGTTGTTAATAATAATAATAGTAATTTATTTATTTATACCCTCGCCCATCTGGCTGGGTTTCCCCAGCCACTCTGGGCGGCTCCCAACAGAATTAATAATATAATAATGTAATGTAATGTAATGTAATGTAATGTAATGTAATGTAATGTAATGTAATATAATATAATATAATATAATATAATATAATATAATAATAAAAAGCGATAAAACATCAGACATTAAAAACTTCCCTAAAAATGTGCAACACCATAATAAACCTATGCTGGGAACCCAAGAACCATAGAATTAGCTCCATCCTCCCAAAGGAGCCATCATATTGTGGCAGTGTGCCAATGCAATGGTCATTGTACCGTGCCCTAAACATTCACCTGCCATTGCATTACATATTCAGGTTCTATGGAAAATTTAAAATGGTGAGATTGTGAACAGAACAAGATAAATTAATAATACATCTTGCTATTTGAGAGAGAGAAATGTGGGATGACATGTAATTCCAGAATCTATTTCCAAGGAGCCATACATGGGAGCTAGTCATTAACCAGCTGAAACAACAAGTTGAAGACTAAAAAAGTAATTCAAACTGAAGATTGATTTAAGGAATTAGGCAGGTTCCAGCTATGACTAATTAATTATTGAAGTTAAAGTATTTGTCCCTCCACAGTAGGTACTTTTTCATAATTACAGCTCAGAGTAACATTTATCTTAATTAGGATCTCTCATCTCATAAAGAGTTGTTGCACAGCATCTTTTATTCTGATCTATTATAGATTTTGTTTGGAAGATGCAGACGGGTGTGTCATTTCATTTGGACACAATGTAAATTCTGTATCTAGATAGCCAGCTCTGTGGCATCCTTGAACAAACTGCATTTGTTTTAAAAATAGCTTTCAGTTAATTTGTTTCTTTTCAGAAAGGTATTTTCGATTCAATCTATTTGGGATAGATAATTTTGAATCAGAGTAGCTGTTTTCTTTTTGCATTCTTGTGACATTTGCTTTGTCCTCGACTTCAAGTCACATCCAGAGTTTCCCAACTGAGAAAGGGAAGAGATCAGCACTCTTAATTTGAACCTCTGTGCTTTGCCTTTAAACAACTCAGTAGCTTGCCAGGAAACTATTCCTAACCAAGGCAACATGCAGAAAGATCACTCTTTGCTTGCACACAAGGGGAAAGAACACAGCACTTGCACTCAAATGCTTGACTGTTGCCAAGTTATCCATTTTAGAGATACTCCTCCATACTACACTTCCCGGAAGTCTCTGTTGAGGGATATAGGAAGCCAAGGGAATCAGAAAGTAGGAGCTAGGCAAAAGGTTAAGAAAAAGATAGAGATTAGAAATACTGTTAGAGGAATTCAGAAGCTAAAACAATTAACCATCTTCAAGAGATTTCATTGTTAGACAAACTTCAAAGGGATACAACTATCTGGAAATGAAGGTGGGATCTTGGAAGACTGTTAATACTGTGACTCATTTACAAAATTCAGACTGGACAAGGTAAACAATGCTCTTCAAGTACAACATGACCACAACACAGCTACAGTGAGTGCTCCCAGCTGGAGCTTAATTTGCAAATGGGTTGTTGAGATATCATAAGCAGGTAACTGGCAAAAAAAATTAAAAGATTTTGTCAAAAAATGGTATTTCCCAGATTAAGTGAAGAAAACTATGGACTGGTATCTTGGTGCTGACAATGTTATATGAACACTGCAAAAACTTGAATGTGTGATGAGCACCAGTCCTGAAACAAACAACTGACTGGAAGCTCCAGTATAATATATTACCCCATTCCTGCTATTTGCCAAAAGGAAGTGGCACCTTTGCACCAGCTACAGCTGCATTTCATACCACATAGAAATGTTGTGATGGGAAGGCTTATCTGGACATAGAAAACACACCCCTGGTAAATCTATAGATGCATATGATAGTGGACTTAGGGCACTAGCTAAATTGTGTGCGTATGGAACATTAGAAGCAGATATAATTATGGATCAAGTGGTGGGAAAATGTGTTCACAAAATATTACAGGATGACTTGACACTGGCTGTATGAAAGGGCTTGAGAAGAAAGTGCCTAATGGTTTCCAAGAGTGGTGACTCTGCCAATATTTCCATTAACCATGTCAATCAACAAGCCAAGGCTAAAATATATGTGAAAATCACCAGGGATGCAGTGTGCTGTATACAAATTATACAAACTGTACGTTACCTGTGTTGCTTGCATGCAGACCCAAACATTTACACGATCACCAATTGAGTTAAAATTCTTCCTTGGAACAAGCAAGGCATCAACATTCTGGGATCTACACATCAAACAGATAAGCTTGCTGTCACTGATTATTACTCTTCTTACCCAGAAGCAATGGAACTGCTAAAGGAATAGTTCTTCAGATACTATCAGCAGTATACTGCAGATTTTGTTTTGTCAGTTTTGGATGTCCTCTTGATGTTTGGCACTGACAATGCTAAACAGTTTGTTGCCTGTCTCACTGAACAGCTTTTCAAGTCTTGTGGTAGTAAACATATCTGTGCTTCCTCATATTATCCAAAAGTAGTGGGGATATCAAATATTTTCATTGCTGTTTGAAGAAAACTCTGCAAGCAGCACACTGTGAAGAGAGGAACTGGGGGGGGGGGGAGAATTATCAAAGATCTTAATGGCATATCGATCTACCCTGCCCAGGGCTTCAAAGGAGACACATGATAGATTGCTTTTGTCATGTGGTATCCACACTAACCTTCCTGGGCCTTGTGATCAAACGGACCTAGATGAGCTTTTCATTACAGACAATCACCAGCAGTACTTGAACAAGATGAAGCAATAACGTTGATGCCAAGCATAGGGCTAAGGAGTTGGGAATGTATTATACATTGCTAACAATAATGTAGGCAATAAACTTCAATCAACATAGACATGCTATGCAGCTCTTGGGAGCAGATTGTACACTTCATAGGAGCACGTTAACCCTGATAATGGGCGAGTTATAAGTAGGAATATCACATTTCTGTGAAAGCTTCCATCTTGGTTTGAGTACAATGATGCAGCAGTCTCTCAAGAAAGAGAATTTTACAATAAGAAAAAGGAAAAAATACTTATTTATTAGTTGTCAATTTGAGAGATGGGGAGGTGAGATTGCCTGCCTCTCAGAATTCGTTATGGCATGATGTACTTGCATAGTATGTGACTCTTGTTAATATGCAGACTGTTCTTCTATGAGACATTACTGTGTTACATAAGGTTTCTTGATTGTAAAAGACACTCTTGTAACCTGTTATTTTATTTCAAAATTTCAAAATAAATTTTTTTTGTAAAAAATAAAGAAATTGAAACAACTCTTTGTCTAAAGAGATTTCATTGTCATTAGACAAACTTCAAAGAGCCATAACAAGGGCTTGCCAGGCTCTTCCAACCCCATCTGTGCTGATTCTTGTTTGCTTGTGTGGGCAAGAACATGCTAATGGGACAATCAAATACCATGCACAACAAAACTGAATCTTCATTTTATCCATTTTCCAGAAACAGTCTAGAAATGAAGATGTATTTATTGAGCTTTTAGTAAAATAGGTATGGGGGTTTCTTTCAACAATGGAAGTCTTGCAAAAGCTCTGAGGCCCTTTGCTTGTGAAGTCCTAAATTCAGACTGCTTTAAATGGTTCTACTAAATGACACCCCATCTTATTGCTGATATGTTTGATGTTTTATTGTCCTCTTATATAGGGAGATTGACATTGGGTATGGCCTGAATAGATAATTTACACATCTTTAAAGCATCTTTCCACTTTTCCACATTAATCTGCATTTTTTTAAAAAAAAAAAAATCCTCATGAAAATTCACCAGCATCTTAATATGAATTTCTCCTAGTGCACCTTTTTTGTATGCAGTTTTGCCTAATACACACATTTTTGCAGTGAAATTCCTATGAAAATACGCAATTTCTCTTAATGTATGTTTTTAAAAATACTGTTTGGTCAGAGAGCTGTGTTACAAAATTCATGGAAGTGAAAATTTCAAATGATAATTGTCTTTCAGTTCATGCATTGGTATAATAATAACAACAACAACAACAACAACAACCCCCCAGCCACTCTGGGCATCAAAACATATTAAAACATCAAACATTAAAAACTTCCCAATACAGGGTTGCCTTCATATGTCTTCTAAAAGTCAGATAGTTGTTTATTTCTTTGACATCTGAAGGTAGGGTGTTCCACAGGGAGAGTGCCACTACCAAGAAGGCCCTCTTCCTGGTTCCCTGTAAATTCGCTTCTCGCTGTGAGGGAACCAGCAGAAGAACCTCATCTTAAGATTTAGTGTCAGGAGTATAACGTATTCCTGGACACCGCAGAGTTAGACGCAGACTTTTCTGGAAGCTTCTGGCTGTTGTGTAATTGACTGGACAGCACAACGCAGGAACTCAGCAACTCACTGGATTACTATATACAGTATTTATTGATTGAAGCAACTGATTTCCATAAGTTACTATTTACAGACTTTACAAAATAAAAGAAACAAAACATAAAATCTTTTCCTCTCTGTCTTTCTCTCTCTATACTGACCACTTTCTCCACACCAACACCTGCACCACACACTAACCACACCACCCACAAAGCTCTCACACAGAACTGAGTCTTTAGGAACTCATTGACCAATCACAGGTCGTTGCTAAGGGTCTGAGAGAGAGCAGATCTGGGCTTTCTGCCAACTACTAATTGTTTGGAGATAGATAGCTGCATTTCTGCATGTAGGCAACTCTGAAATCTCTAACACCTCAGAGGAGGACCTCAGTGTCCAGGCTGAGCAATAGGAGTGGAGACACTCCTTCAGGTATACTGGGCCCAGTGTAAATTAGATAGGTTTTCATTAAACCCCATTTGACTGGTCTGTTTCCAGACACAATTCAAAATGTTGCTTAGAATCTACAAAGTCTTACACAACTTGGGACCAGGTTATCTGAAAGAGTGTATTCTTCCAAAGAAGCCTGCATGAGTTTTAAGAGCCTCAGTAGGGGCCCTTCTTTCTGTCCCACCAATATCTGAACAACATTTGGCAGAAACCTGAAAAATATTTTTCTCAATGGCTGCTTCCAGATTCTAGAACTTCTTGCCAAAATAGACACATCTAGTCCTGTCTAGAATGACCTTCTGCAGATTGGCAAAAATGTTTTTATTTAGACAGGTCATTGGCCCATAGGCTGATCTGTAAATTGGAGCTGGTTTTAACTGATGATTTGCTTGCCTCGCTCCTACATTTTTTTAAATTTTGTATTTGATTGCTGCTGTCTTGAGCACTATTTGGCAGCAAAACAGGATGCGTATTTAAGAAAAGAACAAACAAATTACATGAATGCAATGACACTGAAGGGAAATATCAGCCCTAAAATACAAAGAGTATCTGTACTAGGATATTTGCTTCTGATGGCAAGGAAAAATATCTATCAGCTGGAGACAGAAAGTAGATTTGTAAAGGACAAGCAAGACAAATTTGTAATCTAAACAATGTTACTGCAAATCTTTGGGACACATCACTATTGATTGCATGGTTTGTGTTTAGCTGATTTTAAAGAAGCAAATGAAACATAAAGGTAATAAATATAGTAGGTTCCCTTAGAACTTATGACTACCAATATTTCGTATAGAAGAAGGTTCCCATTTCTAATCTGATGGCCAGTTGAAACACAGTTATGTTTCTAATAGTCCATCATTCATTGCACACTTAGAAAGCTTTTAGTGGTACTATATTAAGCATCACTATTTGAAAACTGCTATGTGAGGTGTCTCTGCCTGAAAAGCAGTACAATCATTGCTTTAACTCCTAATTTCTCTGCCTTTTATATATGAGCACAATAAAGTCCCCTCTTCAACATACACAACACCAAACACAAGACCCAGATACATATATAATGGTACTGTATATCTAATTCCTTCGGGGGAAAGTTTTTCCCTGTAGTTTTCCATTTTCTGCTATTCCTGTCGGTTGAAGCCCTCTCACACATATCCTGAAACCTCAGTCTCCAAAAGGCATTTTCATCTAAGTGAAAATAATGACTAGCCCATCTGAACCTTTTCTCTTCACAGAGTTATTAAGGGCAGTAACAATTGCATATGCTAGATATTAATGTTTGTGAGTATAACACAGTACCCATTTTACCCATTCATTAGGGTTTTGTGTGAAGTTTTCATATATTAAACAACCTGTTTTTCTACAGACATGAGCTTATCATGATCATCATTACAACTTTTGGCTTCTCTTCTTGGACTCATAGCTTTTTGATGCAATAGCAATCTTAGGGATGTATGTGTACATTCATATCCTACAAAGAAACCAAATTATGTATTTGACCCTTCCATGATTTTCTTTTGTCCCCGTTTTCATTCTGCCTCGTCTTTCAGTTGCACTGGAACACTTGTATTCCATCTGTGTGGGTAGCAAGTGCAGCTGCCTTTGCAGCTGTTGTGTATATTACATTATTCCTTGGCTAGCCATCAAGGAATGAATGATTCTTCCATCCATATTGGAAAAATCTAAGCCAACTTCCATCTACACAGAAAAACAAACAAGAAAGTTTGTCTTCAAAAACTTGGCCTAGAAATCCAAATGCCACTGCATTGTACGTTGGACATGCAAATATTGATGGGTGGAAAATAATTATTAACACTTTAAGTATTGGACTGATATTTGGAAGTCTGATAGCAGAACATTTGTTTTAGTTCTCTTTCAGATAATGGAGCATGACCTCAGTGTATTTAGTGCATTGTGGACTGCATATTTGTGCTTTTTATATCTCAATGTTTTAGTGTTCATCCTCTTCTTATTATGCAGTTTGCTAAGTATATGGGCTAAGGGACTTTTGGCATCAGGGACATGTTAATAATAATGTACTGCCTTAGTGGAGCCCTGCTGTGTCAAGTACCTCAATAGCTCCATTTTCTCAGATGAAGGGAATTTGGTAGGCCTAATTCTTTCTTTCTTCTGCTAAAATTTTATTGATCAAAGCTTCTGCTACATGGTCTGCATTGGCAACTAGATCATCCCCGTATAAACTAATCTGCTAATTTAGTAACGGTGCCAAGCTCCTTACAAAATATTCCTCAAATGGACATTTTCTCAATTTCTCCATTGCAAAAGTGCCCCATGATTTGTTCACTAGATCTAATATTTTTGACAGAGAATATTATTTCTAGAGCTTAGCGGTAATACTTTATGCCACTGTCAAAAGATTTCTTCAAGTTTTCTCTCTTTCAAATGAATTTAAGTCTTATAAATATTCTAGATATGTAATCATATGGCAGGGCATATCATGGTATGTCATGAATAATCTTTGAACATTAATCCACTGTTATAATGCTATCATAGGAAGGCTGAAGTGACATTCAACAATAACTCTAGGGTCTAGGTTAAATAAAGTTTTCGGGGGGTTTTCACTTCATGGTATCATAAAAATGATGATTGGTGAGTCAAAGACACATTATATTCTATGCACAAAAACAAGTTAGACTACTCCTACTACTACTACTACTACTTATACTACTAATAATAATTTATTATTTATACCCCACCCATCTGGCTGGGTTTCCCCAGCCACTCTGGACAGCTTCCAACAAAATATACAACAAAATACAATAGTCTGTCAAACATTAAAAGCTTCCCTAAACAGGGCTGCCTTCAGATGTCTTCTAAAAGTCTGGCAGTTGTTTTTCTCTTTGACATCTGGTGGGACTAGCCAGCAAAGCCTAATGGCTTCAACATCTAGCCACACATTTGTTGTTGCAACAAAGCATCAGTTTCACAGAAAACAGACCAGAGAGAATGGCAGATAGGCAATGTCCCAAGGAATTGAGTTCAAGACCCAGAAGATTTCCAAGCACCAAATCTTACCTTTGATTCCACATTTACTAATGCAGCACAACGCCCACAACACACAAACCTATTAACATGTACCCAGTTCACCCACAAATAACTTTCCATTCAGTTATTTAACTCCTCAATTAATATCACACCAAGATCTCTGCCAAATCAGTTTACCTTTGATTAATTTCTCCTAATTGAAAACCCTCACAAATTGCACAAGTTAATTTTCACACCCAATTCATTAACAGCCCTGATAATCCCAGAACAATTCTTCTTCAGTTAACTCCTCAAGTACACATTTCCCTCTCATACTATCAAAAATAAAAACTAGTGTGGAATAAAAAGCCAAGTAAAATTATATTTGTGGTCTTAAAAACAAACAGAGCTACCACCTATGGCAGTGGTAGTTAGAAGAAGAAGAAGATGAAGAAGAGTTTGGATTTGATATCCCGCTTTATCACTACCCGAAGGAGTCTCAAAGCGGCTAACATTCTCCTTTCCCTTCCTCCCCCACAACAAACACTCTGTAAGGTGAGTGGGGCTGAGAGACTTCAGAGAAGTGTGACTAGCCCAAGGTCACCCAGCAGCTGCATGTGGAGGAGCGGAGACACAAACCCGGTTCCCCAGATTACGAGTCTACCGCTTTTAACCACTACACCACACTGGCTCTATTGTGGCACAATGCTGGCTTGTGGAACAATGCTGAGGTCATGCATGTCTTGTTGCACAGAGGTATTTGCTTAATAACCTTTGGAGCAGGTCAATGGTACAAAACCTTTAAATTAAACTGCTGAGGATATTTGAGTCATTTCTTCATAACCTTGGATTTGGAATAATTGTTTCCTCTCTCTTACATTAAGCAGGCAGCTTTACAACACAGGAAGCCTTCATTACTATCTCCTCCAATTGCTAATTATTCAACAAATATCTTTCCTCTACTGGGATCTTAATTTGATCCAAAGCCTTTTTTTTAATGTGACATTTACTGATGAGGAAGCATGATAGAGAACTTTATAAATATTAATGTAAAAATATTGATAAGCTTACTCCTATGTTGCTTCCAAATTGCTTCCTGTAGGATTTGTAACGGATATTCAGTTTGAATATTCAACATCACTAAAAGTAGGCATATTTTGGGAGATTACAAAAAGATGGTACAGGCAACAGGAAGAAGGGAGAGAATGAGAATCTGGATTCTTGCAGAAACTAACTATGGCCAACCCTGAAATAAAGATACATAGTATTGTGTGTTTGGCGCCCGTTGTTGTTCAGTCGTTCAGTCATGTCCGACTCTTCGTGACCCCATGGACCAGAGCACACCAGACACCCCTATCCTCCACTGCCTCCCGCAGTTTGGCCAAACTTATATGCCTGTTGTCTTTGTCCATGGAGTTTTCTTGGCAGGGATACTGGAGTGGCTTGCCAGTTCCTTCTCCAGGTGGATCACATTTAGTCTAAACTCTCCGCTATGACCTGTTCATCTTGGGTGGCCCTGCATGGCATAGGTCATAGCTTCCCTGAGTTATTCAAGCCCCTTTGCCATGACAAGGCAGTGATCCATGAAGGCAGTGATCCATGAAGGCGCCCGAGATCCTTCTAATTCCTTGATCCAGCAAGGGTTAAAAAATGGAGGACTCCATTGCTGGAATAGCCAGGCCAGCTTCATAAGAATTGCCTTTGTATGGGTCATCAAGATAAAAAAGGAAGTGGCTCTGCATCCCTCCCTCAACCTGCTGGAAGTTAGAAAGACAAAAACCTGAGTATGAGTGAGAAGCTAGAAGCAGGAAGAAGGCTGGGCAGCTGAGAGATAGAGCCAGACCTGAATTCTGCTGGGATCCAATTTTGTGGCTATGAGAGAAGCGAGACCTTCTGGGATGTTAATGCTGTGAGCCCCTCCATCACAGGCTCAGGTTGTAGATATATGTAAATAAGCCATGTATCATAAGGACACCACGGTCTCTGCTGTCCCCCATTCCAAAGAAACCAAACCCTGGAACCTTACCACTCAGAGATTGAGGTGGCATGCAACAATATATGACTTGCACAACATTGGCATTCATTCAAGCCATTACTTCTCCTGGTCTAAAGAAAATAGAAATTGACTTCATGCGGCCAGGCAAGAAAATTTTCATAATATGGAAAAGAGATGATACTTTTATTCTTTCAGGTCAATCTCCCACAAATGGCTAACACAGGTGTGTGTTTTGTGGAGGCTAGTAAAAAAAATTGTAGGTTGGTAACTTTTGTGGAAAGGCTGTCTTTATTTATCACATTCTTCCTATCTTATCTTATCCAGATTGGCCAACATCCTCATCTGCCAGTTAGAGATGGTATTTGTAGGTAGAGGGTAGTCTAGGTGGGCCATCAGGAGCTGAGAGACAGATATGCCCATAAAATTTGGGGGAGGGGAGTGGCAGTGCAAACTGTTGTCCCCTATGGAAATATTTGTACAGTAGATCTTGCAATGGTACCTTGAGGACTGCCTAAACTCTCATATGCCATCTCAGTCACTGAGTTCATCTGCAGGGACATCATTGGTTGTCCCCTGAGTGTGAGGCTCATCTTACAGCAGCAATAAACCAGGTCTTTAGCATCGTCACCCCAGTCATGTGGAATGCTCTGCCAACAGAGAGTCAGCTGGTGTCTTCTTTTTTAGCCTTTAAACATTTGCTGAAAACTATTCTATTCCACCAGGCTTGTGCAAGCAGTTTAGAAAATATCTTTCCTTAATAGTTAGTTGATGGTTTGTGATTTTAAATTTTAACATGGTGTTATTGTATATAGATTCTTGTTGAAAGCTGCTTTCATAGTCAGTTATCCTTCTGGTCCAATTGACCTGAGTTCTGGGAATAGCACAAGCCTATCATATTTGTTCAAGAGTAAGCCCCACTCTGTTCAGTGGCATTTATCCACAAGCAAGTGTTTTTAGGATTATAGCCCTAGCCTTTACATTTTCTAAATATGTTGGTCCTGAGAGAGAAAATGCACAAGGTTTGCAAAATTATATTGAAGTGGGCATTTCCAGAACTGGCTGTCAGGTTTGCAAAATTACTCCTAGAGCATGCATTGGAGAGGGTGAAAATAGAAAGCATATCTGAAGGTCAAATTTCAGTGGATCTAAGACAACTGCACCCCTGCCTTAGAAGTGATTTGGCAAATACCAATGATAAAGGCTTTAAATTATTTTTATCCTAATCATTAACTGTCATGCCTTTCAGATGTGCTATGTTTACATGAAGTAATTTATTTCACTGTGCCATCACAGAATCGCAGATATCGACCGCCAAAACACCTTAACTCATCTTCCCTCATTGTACAGACAACTGTATGAGCACCACCTAAACCACCCAGCTATCTATCTAAAGACGGTAGAAAACCCGAGACACCGATGGGCCTTTACTAGGGCTCGTTTTAATGCATTACCTTCGGCGTTACTAACTGGTAGATATCTTCGGATCCCGATAGAACAGAGGCTATGTCCTTGCAGTCTCAAGGAAATTGAATCTGTTAGCCACGTTCTCCTACACTGCATTCTGTATCGAGATCTGAGGAAGGAGTTAATCGAACCCCTGTTAAAAAAATCTACCAGGCCGTTCAATTGAAATGCTGACTAGATATTTAATTGAGGACACCAACCCAGAGCGAACTATGACTGTAGCTAAATTTTGCTATCATGCAGCAAGACTGAGACGCGTCGTGACATCAACTAACAACAGCGATAAAGCCGTCCACCAAGCCATAGCAGATAATACTTAAATGGAATTATCTCCCATTAAATTTTAGCTTAATTTTAATCTAACAAGGGATCTGAAATAGTATTGTTAAAAGACGATATTTAAGAAATATTTATACTATGTACTATCGTTTTATTTTCTCTTTTGCTGGTCTATGACCGTAATAAAGATTTCTTCTTATTATTATTACTGTGCCATCAGAAGAAATGTGAGAGAGGACCATGGCCACTTCATATGGGGAGAGGTCACATGCTGGCTGCAAAAGAAAGGAGCTATACAAAGTGATTAAACTGCGTTTGAAGTCAGGATATATATTTTTGGTCATTTTTATGTATGTTTATGCTTTGTGACCCATTTCCTCTTTGCTGGCAGACATTCATGTAGCCTGTTAATAAAATGGCTAATTAAGTTCAATAGAAATGTGCCATTATAATTAAGCAGCTGGAATAAACATTATGTTGTCAAGACATATAGCTTTGTCAGTTAAGCCACCCCTGATCTATAACACCTGAAGTATTCAAGGGAAGGTCTGACAAACTCATACTTCACCTTGCCATGCTCTTAGCCCACATTTTGCTAGACAATCTAAAAGTACATTCAGATTCTACAGATGAGCCTCATGGTCTTCTCCAGTAAAGAGGATGTTTTTACATTAGACCCTTTTAGCACCTTAAAGACCAAATCATCCAGAACAGAGCAGGTGAGACCAAGGTGCTGACACGGAATATTTAAAGATGAATGGGCCCCTTTGTGTCTAGCTCATGCATTATTTGTGAGATAAAGGATCATCTGGTGTCTACATATTTTATAGCTAATAACAGATATAGCCATTGTGAAGAATCAGGTGTAAACTGAAGCATGGGCAGGATAAGATGGAAATGCCTCTGTCCCCAAATGATACACCACAACAGAACCAGGAATATTCTGCTGAACTGACAGTGAAAGAGAAAATAATCTTATGCAAATGTGACACACTGGAATATGCAGCCTTTTCAGGCAAACCCAGTAGGGTGCTTAACGTTTCATTTACCTCACTATTCTCATCTGGAGGTTTCAAACAAGGGAGAAGTTTCAAATAATTCAGCATACATGCTCCGGCACCCGGGGGGGTGGAGAGCAGGCGGGGCATGGTGCACCGCCCGCAGGGTGTGGCACGCATCCTGGGGACGTGGTGTGCCGTCTGCGGGGGTGTGGCACCCAGCACGGGCAGGGGGCCAGCCGCGATGGCACCCCACCAGGATCGCGCAGCCGGGGACGGTGCACCCCCCCCCACTCCTCTTCCTCCCCCACTGTCAGCATATACAACCCAATTGCTCCTGTGTTGCCTAAAACAGGTAGGTGTGTACATGGATGGACAAATCTGTCGATTTTCATTATCTGCTATTTTTACAAATATATGCATGTTCATGCACGCTGTTCCTGAGTGTGCACATTTTTATACTTATCCTTTGGTTGGAAAACTGCATCACAAAATTAAGAGAAGTGTGAATTTTGAATGATATCTGCATTTTGGTTTGCATATTTTTTTGGGAAATGTGAATCATGTAGGTTTGTTACAAAAAAAGTGGAAAATGTAAGCTTCAACTAAATTTCTGCCTCATCTCTTGGTGTGTATCTGTGTGAGTGTGCTTTCTCTCTCTTGAGTTTCTTCTGAAAACTGCAATAACTTGCATATTGTTCTTTGTTCCTGGCTTTTACACGTGACATCAGTCTCAGCACCTTTTAGTTCCACCTTTGCAGCACAGAGTTGCTCTAGTTTTCACATTTCACCTTCACTAACCCACTACCAGAATAGAAAGTATAGAAAGGAATAGAAAGTGCAATCCTATGCATGTTTGCACCTAACCAAACCCCACTGTGTTCCATGGAACTTACTCTGGCATAGGTGCACATAGGATTCCAGCCTGAAATCAGTTTGTCTCACACCTTGATTCTTACAAACTATATAAGCGTCCTTGCAATAGAAACCAGCAAGTTTTTCAGGGAGGAAATTCTTTTTATAGCAAGAGAGTGAGAGAGATTACACATAATAGCAACAGCAACAACAACAGCAGCAGCAACAACAACAGGAAAACTGGGGGGGGGGGAGGCAGTGTGAACAAAAAAGAGAGAGACTCAAACTAGTGTGAAGATTAAAAGGAGTATAATATCACTCTCATAAAAAAGACATTCTCCCATATCCTTGCCAGAGCAAGAGAGGACCTCATACAAAACAACCTCCAGCATACAAAGTGTGCTCTGAAGAAGTGTGCATGCACATGGAAGCTCATAGCAAGTGTCAGGGCTGGTCGATTCCTCTTCACATTACCACACAAACGTCTCTTGGTCTTTTATAATTTTTATTAAGAATTCACAAACAGTATTAATAAATAGTTCTTAACTTCAACTATCACTCCACAGAGTCATTCAGTTCAGATACCTTCTGAGCTCTGCTTCTCCCCTGACCAGCAACTCTCAAAAGGCTTTTCCCGCTCTTTTTCTAACCTCCTAGTGAGGACTGGCTTGTACCTCCGCTCCCCCGAGTTGGAGTCATAACTTAACCCTTGCCTCTGTGAACATTCTAACTCTTTTTCTAACTCTGCCCTGACACCAAGAACAAACAAAGATGGTCTCTAAGGTGCTACTGGAAGGAATTTTTTTATTTTTTATTTTATTTCAGCATACAAAGTTAATGTAGTTGTGGTGATGGACATGTTCAGTGCAGTGAACAATCCGGACAATCTTTTGTCATGCATGGAAATGTGCATATTCATCCTGGACAGCTTGGGCCCAAATAATGTTTAACTTTAATAAGGAATATCTAATGACAAAAGGCATTGAACAATTAATGTTTTCTTACAAGCAGCAAACTGAATTCTAAAGTGAAAAGTAAGACACTATCATGTGTGTAAGAGACTAAAAAAGCAAGACAAGCTCAAGAAGGCAGGGATATATTTTTACTTCCAATTTCACATTAGCGATGAGGGGATGTTAATTACATTTTGTATCCAAACTAGAATTGCAATTCCAGAATTGCATTTGAAAGGGGCTGCTTGACAAAACTGTCAAAATAATTCATTTGAAAATGCAAGGAATAGACTATAATAAAACTGAATCTTGTAGTAATAAAAAGCAATAAAATTATTCCTAAAGATTATCAATAGCTAATGCATTGTCTGGGAGGACTCTTGTATCCTAATATCACTCTCTGGAATCATGTTACATTTATATTGCTATTCAGGGATCCTATCACACATTGGAAGGCTACATAGAATATAAATACAATGTCAGAGATTACAGAAAACCACAGGGGAAATTAAGAACTGTTTCTTATGTGGTGTTATAGGCTTTAAGCCATTGTGTTCTGAACTTCATGTCATTATTGTTTTGTAGTTAGGTCTTTGATACTGTTAGAAGGTATTTTGTAGGTGGGAAACACTCCGTAGAATCCCATCAGGGCTATACACAAACAGAGTGTGCCTTTCCTGGGTATTTTCTTCCCAGAGAACTACAAACCATGCAGAAGGTGCAAAGCAAAAGTGTGCTTAGTTAACAAATATGCCTCACCTGTGTTGTTGTTGGCATCCATCTGTCTTGAGAGACAATGGAGTGTGCCTTTGGAGGTGAAGTCAAACTGCTGCTTTAGCAGCCCCGAAGTGATCTCCCCAGGTTGCAAGCCTCACTTATATCCTCTGCTTCTGTTTGCATAAGTTAAAAGCAATGTTTCCAGAAAGGTCATTAAGGGTAGGTTTGGATAGCCAGACGAAGAAGAGAAGAAGAGAAGAGTTTGGATTTGATATCCCGCTTTATCACTACCCGAAGGAGTCTCAAAGCGGCTAACATTCTCCTTCCCCTTCCTCCCCCACAACAAACACTCTGTGAGGTGAGTGGGGCTGAGAGACTTCAAAGAAGTGTGAGTAGCCCAAGGTCACCCAGCAGCTGCATGTGGAGGAGCGGAGACATGAACCCGGTTCCCCAGATTATGAGATTACCGCTTTTAACCACTACACCACACTGGCTCACAAGTACGATTTCTGAAGATATCACTTCAATATGAACCTTAGTCCACAAAAGGTTGCCTACTCTGTACATTTCTATCTTCACTTAATGAAGGATGCAGTCCTAAATCTATTTACCAGGGGTGTGTGGCTCACTCTCTGGGAATTATTTCTGAGTCAACATATTTAGGATTACACCACATGGATAAGTTCCCACAAGTGTTGCTGTCCACTAAATTCTGTAAACTGTAGTAAAATTGGCTGTAAAAAAAACTGCATACTGGTGCCTTGGTCTTGCCTTGGGATGCACAGGTGGGAGAAATTATATGTTCACAATTCGTAGTGTGAAATCCAGATTCAGGGCTAGCCAGGCCCATGCCTTTCCATTGGTCCAGGGCTAGCCAGGCCCATGCCTTTCCATTGGTCCATAAACTTGAGCTACACATATTTTTCTTGAGCTGGAAGAAACTATTGCATGCAAGAGGTGCCAGCTATGTGCTATTTATTTGCCACATTTTGGACTGATTCTTTAATTCCCTTGCCCCATGGCTAGCAGGGAGCAAGGCTGCCATGTTTGCCAGATACAAAAAATAATCATGCTTGATCCCCACCCCCACCCCCATCTGAAAGGCTTTTGTCTGGAAGCAGCTTTAGCTGAAGTGTGAACAAAGCTTCTCAAAGGCAATTGATGCTTAATCTTTAGCAATTAACTCTACAATACCCACGGTATTCAAGGGACAGGTTGCCAGGGGCAACCACAGAATTCATTTTAAAGGAGAGTTCTAAGACAGGAGGGTGAAGGTGATGGAGTGAAGAGGGGTCCAAGGAGTAACTAATTTCGGGTTGAGTGTACTGACTTAAAAGCACAGAAGTAACCGATCTCAAGAACTGGGTATTTAAATAACAGCAGCAACTTAATTACAAAAAACACATCGGGGAGCTATTAATGCTGTGAGGAATTTCTGCAGTGGGCATCAAGGAATCAGACTATTTATTAAAAAACAACAGAAAACTGGGAAGCACTATGGTAGGCCAGGTGAGGTTGCTGTTAGTTCATAAAGTTATAACCTGCTACACTGAATTCCACAAAAATAAGGATGACTATGCCCCTTCAGAAATACACTAGGGGTTGGATAGTTATGCCAGCTTTTCAGTAACCTTGGAAGTAGAAAGAACAATATGAATTGAAAATTGGGTACTGGTTGATATTGTTGTTGTTGTTCAGTCGTTCAGTCGTGTCCGACTCTTCGTGACCCCATGGACCAGAGCACGCCAGGCACGCCTATCCTCCACTGCCTCCCGCAGTTTGGCCAAACTCATGCCAGTCGCTTCGAGAACACTGTCCAACCATCTCCTCCTCTGTCGTCCCCTTCTCCTTGTGCCCTCCATCTTTCCCAGCATCAGGGTCTTTTCTAGGGAGTCTTCTCTTCTCATGAGGTGGCCAAAGTACTGGAGCCTCAACTTCAGGATCTGTCCTTCTAGTGAGCATTCAGGGCTGATTTCTTTGAGAATGGATACGTTTGATCTTCTTGCAGTCCATGGGACTCTCAAGAGTCTCCTCCAGCACCATAATTCAAAAGCATCAATTCTTCGGCGATCAGCCTTCTTGATGGTCCAGCTCGCTTCCAGGCATATCCGCAACTGAACGTCCTTTCGGCTTTGGCCCAGCCGCTTCATCAGCTCTGGATCTACTTGTACTTGTCCTCCGCTCTTCCCCAGTAGCATGTTGGATGCCTTCCGACCTGAGGGGCTCATCTTCCAGCGTCATATCTTTTATATGCCTGTTGTCTTTGTCCATGGAGTTTTCTTGGCAGGGATACTGGAGTGGCTTGCCAGTTCCTACTCCAGGTGGATCACGTTTGGTCCAAACTCTCCACTATGACCTGTCCATCTTGACCTGTCCATAGTTTCCCTGAGTAATTCAAGCCCCTTCGCCACGACAAGGCAGTGATCCATGAAGGGGCTGGTTGATATTACAGTGTAATAAAGATATATAAGAAGATATGTGAATATGTTGAACTACACTCATAAGTAAGAGCAAACTATACAGTTGGGCTTGATAGGAAGTCAGATGGGTTTAGGAAATTTGTTGGAATTGTTTTCTTAATTTTGGGGTTTTTCTGGTCCCCCCCTTTTCTTCTTTTTTCTCTTGATTTTTTCATTTATTTATTTTATTTATATTTATATTATTATTGCTGTATTTGTAGTTTCTTACAAGCGTACAGAATTGGATACCGGTTAGGGATAACAACAAAATCAAGCAAATACAGTAATTGTAATTGTTTCTTATCTTTATTTGCGTTCGGAACATTTATTGTACAACTATGGCAAACATTGTATACCTGATAACCAAACAACAATAAAGTATTTCCCCATCCCCCCCCCCCCAAAAAGGATGACTATGACCCTGGACACTAAAAAATACATATAGATGGGTTGTACATTGCCACGTGTCTTTTCAAAACAAGCATCCAGGAGGATCACACAGGTGGATTATAGTAAGGTGAAGTAAAACAGAGCCCACAAAATAGAGAACTTACTTCATTCTGCTTACAGGGTTTCAATAAATAATGAGTTTCTTTATATGAGTCTCTCGCCTAATAATTTGCAGCTTGCTAACTTGCCATAGTTTCATTTTCAAATCCTTAACTCAAGAATCACAATTCCATATGGCCAATGAAATTTCCCAAACCAGGTTATTTAAAACACTTGTTGGAAATTAGAATTTTCTAATTCGTCTCTGCAAATTGCTCAAAGCTGGCCTATGGAAATTATGCTGCTAACTGTTTGGAATTGGTGTCAAAGATTATCAGTTCTGTTCAATGGAAACTTTGAATTGACTGTATAGATCCTTTTGTGTCAGGCTTGCCAATGAAGTGTGCTGATCAATGGAGTTGCTTTAAAGTGAAACTAGGTTTGATTCCATTAAAACCAATTGTTTTGCAGCAACTGTGTATATATCAGTCCCAGTTCTTGCAGGGAGACTATATTAATTCAAATATTTTGATGATGTGCGGACAATATGTGAATGTTGGTGGTAAGATTTATATAAGCATATAGTTTAAAATCTATCAATGTTGAATTTAATGTTTTTTTCCTCCTATGTTTTTAGTGGGTCTCATTTTTTATCTGCAAGCTAAGGTGGGGTATAAATAAAATAAAATAAAATAAAATAAAATAAAATAATGTTAATGATTTGATCCATCTCATATCCCCAGCAATGCCTAGCTAAGTGGTTGGCATCAATTCTTGCTTTGTTATTAATTTCTCAGAACAGCATTTCCTCAAAAGCTGTCACTGAATGACACTTCCATCATAAATGGAAATACACACCTTCATGTGCGTTTTGTGTGCGTTTTGTTTTGTTTTTACAGCAGCATCTTGGGAAGATATTGGAGTTTTTATTTTATAAATAAGATCAATGATGTACAGTGCCCACCTTAAAAATAGGTTTAGAGTGGGTTGTTGAATCCTTGCTTATCAAGAATGCAGAGTTCCTTGGTTACATGATTCACCCATTTTTCAATTGGTTGCTAATAAATATCAGGACTTATTTGGGCAAGCCAGAAAATGTCTACATTGTGGAGATATTATAAAGGTAATGCTTCCTGGATGAATTATATGGGTGATCCTAGCCCATCAGGAATACTGAACTGATGACATAACTGAATATAAATGAAACCAAAGGTGCTACTTTTGAGCACATGAAACATGTTATTGCCTTACACACTTATATTCCAAAAAATCACCAAAGGAGGGAGGTTCAGTGATGACAACTGCTTTTTGCAGAGATGGTCCTCCTTTTGGCAGTTCCTATAAATGATTTGTTTTATTGATGTAGGGGAAATCATGCTTACAGGATTTAAAAATTATTAATTTGTTCTTGTTCTATAAGAAATTTTGCTAGATCTGAGAAAATGTAAATTTCCAGTTGCAGACTAATCTTCTTAAGCTTTGCCTGGGGAACAGTTAGCTTCCTTTCAGAGGTCCTGCCATCCCAGTGTTCATTAGGTGTGCATAAGTTTTCTGCCTAAGTATGATCATAGCCTACCTAGGAAACAGAGAGCAGGGCGAAGAAGAAAAGTGACAGTACTGAGAAAGAGATTTTAAACCTCCCTTTCCTTAAGCCTTTCTGTTGCTCTACCTCCTAATGAAACTGCCCTTTTAAATGTTAAAGGTTCTGAGTGAGATTATTTGGGATTAGCTGGTCTATATCACCCTACTGCCTGATCCAAGCGATTAGCCCTGGCAATAAAACCCTCCTTTCAGAGACCAGATTAGACTTGGTTTTCCCTAACTCTTGGCCTGTCTTGTGCACTAAAATAGGTTGCACTCAATTCTTGAGAGAGAGAGAGAGAGAGAGGTCATTTTCTGAGGTTTCCTGATGACCTCTTAAAATCTTAATAATTGCTTCACAATAATTGTTTCAATTTTTGGCATTTCTTGTAGCATGTATGTTTTTTTTAACTCTGGAGATAGTCTAAACAGGCAAATTGAATTCCCACTAGAAGACAACATATAGTTTTACTGAACAAGATTAATACTATCCTGAAGGGTCAGAAGAAATGTTAATTAACCCCAACAGGCTACTATAGTAAAACATTGTAAATTTTAGTGCAGGGAGCATTAGTTTTGTAGGATAAATTTATCTCTGCACTGTTTATTAATCCAGTAAAACATTGGTGGATATAGAACCTGCTTATTAATCACTGAACACAAAATTGGCACACCCTTGCAATTGCCAGCAGAATGTGCATGAAATTAGTCTGTTAAATACAGCTTATTTGGGATTTGTCAGCTATTACCATGTTTTAGTACTGGGGCACTTTAAACTAACTGAAAGAAACTTTACCAGTTGATGATAAACATTAGCTGAAATTAATCAAGGCAAAGTGACTGACAGGGGTAATTAATCATCCTAAGTAAATGTTCTATATTACACTTTTCCTCAAGAAGCTCACAGAAATGTTATATTTTCAGAGACTTTTTCCTAAACTCTGGGCACAGTTGCCAAACTTTGTATTTACATATTATTTGAAGAGAGTGATTTGATAGCTTTTGTAGTACACAGTGGGAAGGAAATACTGTATTAGACCATTTGAATGCATTGTCAGCCTTCCTCAGTCAGTCTAAGGAAAACACAACAACTCGATTGCCATTAGGCCTTTGCTCCTGTTGTGTAGCTACATGCAGCTTTTCTCACTATTTCCTGCCATTTAACTTGTTAGCTAGGGACGCGGGTGGCGATGTGGGTTAAACCACAGAGCCTAGGGTTTGCCGATCAGAAGGTCGACAGTTTGAATCCCCACAACAGGGTGAGCTTCTGTTGCTCGGTCCCTGCTCCTGCCAACCTAGCAGTTCGAAAGCACGCCCAAAAGTGCAAGTAAATAAATAGGTACCGTTCCGGAGGGAAGGTAAAAACGCCATTTCCGTGTGCTGCTCTGGTTCGCCAGAAGCGGCTTAGTCATGCTGGCCACATGACCCAGAAGCTGTACGCTGGCTCCTTCAGCCAATAAAGCGAGATGAGCCCAGCAACCCCAGAGTCATCCGCGACTGGACCTTAATGGTCAGGGGCAAAGCTGTCAACTTTCCCTTTTTTTGCAGGAAATTCCCATATTCTAGCGCTGTTTCCCATTGCAAAAAAACGGGGAAGTTGACAGCTATGGCCATTTCCCAATGCAAAAAAAAAAAGAAAAGAAAAGAAAAAGGAAGGCTGACAGCTCTGGTCAGGGGTCCCTTTACCTTTACCTTTAACTTGTTAGCTATTATGCTGCTGCTGTTTTATACAGTGGCTGTTTTAAACAGTGACAACCAGAATTGTGACATGAAATTTCTAGGGCCAAGTGCACAATTGTGGCAATGATTCCCTAGTGACAACTAAAATATGAAGCATCCGTATATACCATAGTTTCACCTAGCCCAGAGTCAGGTGAGCAGTGCAGGAACTGTTATTGCAGTAAGGGTCCCAAAGAACCAGAGAGGCTTATGCCAGCCCCTCCCTTTCCTGGTCTGTCCAAAGCTGAATCTCCTCTGGCATCTCCCTCCTACAGAGCAGACCCTTCATCCCAAACAGACCCTAAAGCCTTGCCAAGCTAGGAAGAACTCCTGTTCCACTCTTGGTTTCCCACTAGGTCTGCTGTTTGGGATATTTACAATGCGGTCAAGCCAACAATGTATGTTTGCTAGATAGACACATGATAGGAGCTGAAGCTCAGAGTCCTGTAAGTTATCTAGGGGACTCTGAGAAAAAAATCCCACAGTACCCTGTCAGAGGGAGGGTGTATCCTTCAATATAATCTCCTCACCTGGTCAGGGCGCTTCCTCTTTCCCCCTCATTCCAGCAATGTGAGAACAATTGTCTAGACTAAAGTATGACTTTGTAACTGGGTCAACATTTTAAGCTCGCCTGAACAAAGCTGCTGTATCAGTTACTCTTCAACCAGTATTCTGAGTGAGTAAATGCTCTTTTTACCCTCTGTGTGATTATTGTTTTAATGGGGAGAAAAGGAGGAAATACCAGAAGAATCCAGTCTGCCTTAAAGCATCCTGCATTACTTAAACTAAAAGGCTAAAACTAGCCTATCAAAGCTTTCATTTTAATCTGCAAAGGGGTGCACTCTGCTGAACTCACACATGTGAGGAAGGAAGAATATATCCTCTTCCAGCATCTATACACATTCCTAAATGCTGCCACCTTTGAGATCCAAGAAGGGAAGAATCAGGGACAAGGTAGGACTTGGAACATGATCATAGAGATTATCTGAGGCTGAGGCAACATGCCTATGGTACTAGGTGCTTTTAGACTGTAGTGGTTTCTTCCAGGTGTCCGGTTGTACTGGTGTTCTCCATAGAGTTTCACACCTCTTCCCAGGTTCCTGACAGGCATTTGCAAACTTTATCAGACTGATACCAAAATATTTGCCCAATAATCTGAATTTCTATTTACATGTTAATAAGGAAGATCAGGGTCACTACCCTGCTACCCACCTCCCAGCTTGACTGAAGCCCTCAGACCTCTGCATTTGGTGGGGGGTCTGAAGGGGAAACCAGATGTAAGCACGGGGGGTTCTCCACACAAGTGGGGGTGCCCTATGTGTTTGGAGATTCTGTAGGTGGAGCCCACATCTGGGATCAGTCCTTCAGACTTTCGATGAAACCATGGAAGTCAGAAGGACGTAGATTGGTAGGTGCGTGGGGGTGGATGATAATGACTGGTGGGCAGAGCCCTTTGGGAAGGGGACCAGAAGGCACAGTTCTGTTCCCTTCCATGTTTTATTTCTTCACACAGAGGGCTTAGGAGTCAAGAGGCCTTGGAGCTCTCTGTTTTTTTTTAAGTGCCTTTCTTTGGCAACCTGGGGATTTAAGAACTGATATGATATCAGAGATTCATATTATAATATTTAGTTTTGCAATATTCTCTCAAAGTGGGTTGTAAGTCATTTGACTACAGTATGTGTGCCTCCTGCAGATGCAAATCATATATTTCTTGGCTCCTGCTAGTGCCTGCTATGTTGAATTATATCTTTTCATGTGTTTCTAAAGAGGACACTTCAGAGCTCACACATCTTCAGGGATTTGACTTGCAAGACTGGTAGAAACTCTCCTTTATGCAAGTCCACTGCCTTCTTTCTATCTCTCTTTCCACACTATTACGCCTTCCCCCCACCCACATAAAGAGTTTCCGACAAGCATCACTCAAAGCCTCTCTTCTGCAGCCACATGCAAAATTAGATATTTCAAATGAGAGAAGGCAGGGAGAACAGCAAAAGCTTTTCCTTTTCTACACAGAAGCAATTTTACTTCAATAAAAGATATAAAAAATGCAGAAGATGCACAATAAAGGGAGTTGCACTCCAGGGGTCTAATATTCAATACCTGGTAGAATGCTTGTTTTGCACTGACTATTCTTGCTGAAGATTTTTGCTTTGTTTTTTTGCTTCTCAGCCAGATAACTGAAAAGAGCCATTCTTCTGAAACCAGTTAGAACTGCAACAGCAAGCAATGCGAAAAATTTCCTTGTGCTGCTATTTGAATCTGCACAGAATCGTCTGAATGCTTCCCCAAGAACAGACATAGTGGCTCAGCATGCCATTGCTGGACACCCTCTGCCCTGAAAAAGAAATTCTGAGCTGGAGGCCAGCAGATGTTTTGAAACCAGTGCTGTGCCAAAACATGTCTTCCCCATTTCGTCTTTCATTCCTGGGAAAGAGACTTCATTGTTTCCTGTTTATTTCTCAGAGCATTTTTGAAATTCTTTTAAATTTTAGTGGCTACGAGTAGTGATCTTCTTCTTCTTCTTCTTCTTCTTCTTCTTCTTCTTCCCATTACACATTGCAGTTGTGCTCTGAAATCTTCCTGACTGACTGCACTTCCTAATCTGAAAACATCTCATGCAGAAATTACTTTACGAAGTCCTCATCAACAGAAGAACAGGAAGCTGGGTACCAATAATCTGAGATCGGGACAGTCACTCATTTAGTTTTCAGGGGGAGTCCTTAAAATCCTGTTCTTCCGAAATAGCTTGTGCAGATTCAAATAGTTCTAAGGATCTGTGTTAGAACACAGTTCTAAAATTTAATACAAACATTCTTTTAAATGTCATAATTCTGTTCCCTTGCTTTGCCCTCAGACTGATAATTGCACCTTTTAAAAAGTGTGTTAAATTTAAGCAACTAAATAATTAGACTTCACATTAATCTTGAATACTCACAAGCCACACATTCTTCCTCAAATAACATTCAGTTCAAAATACGACCTCTCATTCAGTTTAATTACCTTGGCAAAAACTGAACTAACTGAGGGTTGTATACAGTTTGGTATTCCTCTGCTGACAGGAGACTCTTTGAACCACCAGAGGGTTCCATCCGTGGAATAAAGAGGAAGGGGATTTTTGCCAATTTCCCCTCCCATCTGTAGCCTGCATATTACTGTCCATATTGTTTCAAGTAATTCTCCAGTGCTTTGGGACAGAATGGGACAGGGAAAATGGGGCCCCATAGAGTTCATTGAAAATTACTTCCCTCCCTGGAGCATTCACAGAAGCCTCCACTGAATCAAAAACGTCTCACATCAGTAAAGGGACATCCTTAGGTCATAGCTGTCAACTTTTCCCTTTTTTTAAGGGAAATTCCCTTATTCTGAATAGGATTCCTCACAAGAAAAGGGAAAAGTTGACAGCTATGCCTTAGGTACATCTTGAAATACACCCATCAAAATATATCCTCAAGAATCTTCCCCACTAAATAAATATTCTTGGTACATGGTGCAAAGCAAAACAAAACAGAGGCAGAAGCCTAACAAAAATCCTGACGTGCTTGGCTAGCTCAGCCTTGTCCAACCTGGGGCTCTCCTTAAGTTTTGGATTCCAATTCCTATCAGTTCCAGCCAGCTTGCACAGCCCATTTTTCCCTCCCCTTGGTTGCCCCAAAAGCCTGTCCAGAGGAAAGGGGACCTCTTAAACAGCATGGACTATGTCATGTGGGACTATAGAGCAAGGAAGAAGGGACCTTGAATGAATGGGACTCTATTGCTACGAGATCCCTCCACTCAGTTTCAGGCAATTCTCTATCACATTGCAGTTCCAAAATGACCCAGCCTATAAGGTTCAGGCGGATCTCTTGGAAGACCTCTGGAGATGTTTCTGGCAACTGCAGGGGGAGAAGATTAGTTGCACAAGATGTATTACACTTGCACAACCATAGGATGCAACCTGTTGGGCATATATTATATAATCTGTTTAGTTTCAATCACGCTGGAACACAAAGTGCTTCCAGACTCTTCACTGATTACTAAAGGGCATTATCAGTTTATGTCAATATTCTGCACTTACAGCTCTGTATATGTCTGTTACTGAGTTATGGTTATTAATCCTTTACTGCTTTACTTACTCTAGACCAACACCAAAGCTTGGCCTTTGGATACTTCAGCCGTTCTGCTCCCCTGTTGGTGAGTGGTCCATGGTCCTGATGTGTCAGTTGACTTCTAAGCTATATCATGCCTCCCAACACTTTGTGGCTCTGTGGACATTAATGATAAAGGACACACTTTTTTTTTTAGTATAATGCACTTAGATTTCTTAACATGTCTTTTGGCAGGCGTCAGACAAGAATGCTTATTTATAACAAAAGAATGAATGCAATGCTATTTATATGGTAACATTTAATCAAGTAAATCCATACAACAGGCAAAGCAAGCTGCCTTAAAGACTGGGAAACAGCATTAGTGGAACAATGAACAAAGATGGCTGCCTAGGATTTCCAAAGTAAACAAAATGCTTTTCTGTACAAATATTATTCAGCCTACAAATGCCACAAGTACAAAGAACATAAAAATCACATTAACAAAGGTGATGATTTTTTCTAATCAAAATATATGTTCATGTTTTCAGAAAAAAAAATGTTGCTTTCATTAAGGTATCATCCTAGAGCAGGGATGATGAACCTTTTTTTTCAGAATGAGGGCCACATTCCCTTCTGGGCAGCCTTTTGAGGGCCATATGTCAGTGGTGAGCTGGGCCAGAGGCAAAAGTGTGTGCAGCAACAAATGTGAATATTACCTTTGCACAGTATGCTAGTTTCTGCCCACATCCACACACACCCCTCTATTCAGGCAAGCCTATTATCAGAGCTCAAGGTCACATTCTGTGAACAAAGCAGGAGGTGAACTCGAAAGAGGATGTGTAGCCCAAGGAGAGTCCTAATGGCCACACAGTGAGGCCTGAAGGGCTGCATTGGCCCCTGGATCTGAGCTTATCCCTTCTGGTCCTAGGGCCCTTCTGCACTTCACATTTATAGTGGCATAGTTGCTGCTTTTTCTCCAGATTTTCTGGTATGCTGACTTTGTCATTATTTGGCCAGTACTCTGGAATAATGTACTCAAAACCCCACAAAAAGCTGACTTTGTGAAAGATCTGGAATGGACCTTCAATATTTTCATTTGTGTGGCGTGTGTAGAATCATCACCCCTGTTTCTATGTGGATGGGATTGATGTTTGTGGTTTGAAAGATGTCTGTTTTGTGCCACATCCCTCTGAGCTGTCGATTTGCGAGCTCAGTTCAGAGAAGAGATATGGCAGATGTAGAGAACGGTACCAAGTCAAAGTACTGCCCTTAACAGCAGTTACTAACAGCAGACAAAATTTCATCACAATAACCAGGTTCGCCATAGCTCAGGCATGCACATTTTTCCTTTTCTAATCTCCCACACTCCCACAAAAATAGAATTCTGGAATACAAGACATTAAATAACCCCTACCCACCCACGCAAAGCTGTGAAAAGGCTGTCCCCACGCAATTGCTCATAACTCTGACATTTACTGGCTGAAGGAATACGGGGGTATATAAGGGGCGTGACTACGGCCACTGAACCTCTCTCAATTCAGGCACATTTGCATGGAAAGGAAAACTCCACACTCGCTCTCTAATAACAGCAACATGTGACCAAGGTGCCAATGAGTTATGAATTCACTTAAAAACATTGGATCAAACAGCAACTATGCTACTATAAATGGTAAGTGCTGAAAGGCCCCTAGAAGCACTAAATAGTAGCCATACACATGGAAAGTAATTGCTCCTACTGTTTTGTAATATCCTTGCTTCCAAAGGCAAAATAAAATATTTTGGTTTATACTCAGGTTTCTTGTCCCCCCCCTACTTGATAGATAGCTTTGTATGAAGCTTTTGAACTACATGCTAAATTCCCAATAATAATAAGTTTTTTGAACTACATGCTAAATTCTCAATAAACATATATGAGACAGTTTCAAGCTTCTGTAACTATTTTGTTAATAGGTTGCCCCCCCACTCCCCCCCTTCACTAAGGTAAGGGCTAAGCAGCATGGGAAAGAGAAAGGATTTAGAACAGAAAACTATCCCCTTTTAAGAATAATTGTAAAAGTAAACATTTAGAAGAGATGATAATATAAACATCTGACAGAGACAGGGAGAAACAGCATTGAAATGGAGGTGTGTGTCATCAACAGAGAGAAATTAATTAAGATGAACAATAATACCTTTTTAAAAAAGTCCTCACAATAATTATCTAAGGTAAAATGGCTAAGACAAGTCATCGTTTGCAGAATGCATATAGGTTTCATTGCTTGTAATCAAAGACCATGACTTCTTACTCTTAACCATCAAATTTATGAAGAGCCCCTCTAGTCCAGCATGCTGTTCTAACCATGGCCAACCAGATGCCTGTGGGAAGTCCACAAGCAGGTCATGGTGTCACCACAAACATAACCACCGTACTGCTGACCCCCAATGCTATTCTTCTAGAAATAGAGGTGCTGGAACTCACCATTATGAACACCTCCCTTGTTCTTTTATAATGGCAATGGCATTCATCTGAGAGGTGCCAGAACTGAGTTCAGGCTGGGGAAAAGCCCTGTTCATCCTTAATCCCAGGTCATTTACAAACATGGTACGAAGCACAGCCCCCTGTACTTATCCTTGGGAGGGGGGCGAAGACACCCCACTTCTTACATCCCTCCATTATGAGATCTGTCAATTTCTAATTTCGGCTTCATGTTCTTTAACCAGTTACTGATCCATAAGTGGACCTATCCTCTTTTCCCATGATTGCCAAGAGTTAGCCTATGCTAGCTGTCAAAGAATGTTTCACTTAATAAGCGTCAGAATGTAATGATATAAGGTACTGGATATACACTTATGGAGAATTAAGTTCCATTTTTCAAGTAGCTTCAGTATTGGCCTTTTTTCTGTGCTACCACACTGAAGTACCTCAACCTTGGAAAAGCACTTCCAGGAGTCATAATTACACTACTCAGTCAGGTCATGGTCTCTGTCATGAAGCTGCCAACTGAACACTGCCTGTAATCTTTCTGCCTGTGCGTGTGTGCTTGTCCATGTGGTGACTTTTAAAAAAACCATTTTACAGCAATAGTTCAAGCATGGTTTCATGTTCTCTTGAGATAATGAAGATGCTCCAGAATCCAGATGCTAAAAGATTGTCATTGGCTATCTTCCCAGTGACATGGTCTCTGAGGCAGTTCACTCAAAATCTTGGCAATCTATATACTACCTCTGAAAACCCAGCAGAAAGTACAGCTTTGCAGTAATATTTGGTAAGTTTGCATGCATCAGAACACCACAGTAATGTGATTGAATCTCATAGGCTTAATTATGTGCTTAAAAAACAAAATATGAACATGCTTGTGTAACTTGCTGGAGATGTCGCTTAAACTGGAATGCCTGCATTATTGGCTGTTGCAATTTAAATACATGCATATGGAGGGAAGAAGAGGAGGAGGAACAAGCCAAACCTGGCTTGTGAATTTGTTTAACTGCTTGAAGGTTATGTCAAGGAACAATCATCACCTGCTCGGTGGTCTAGATGATTGGATTTCTTATTATCGGGGATGCACTGAAGTGTGAAATAGAAAACCCATTGCTCTAGGTAAGAAAGAGAAGGTCTCAGCCTAGGGGAAAGAGTGACAAGCTCTTTAATTATATTAGTAATGGCTGCCAAGAAAGAGCTAGCCAAGGCACTACCACCAGGTAGGCCAGAAGAAAAGTGTGAATTGGTATAGAAAAGCTGTAGTGAGCCACAGGTGTTTTCAACATTGATCTGCCATTGGTTCTGGAAGACTACCATACATCATGGGAATTAAGCTGAATTTCTGCACCAGATATTTCCTGACTTTCAAAATGCCATGTGCACTTCTTCAACATCAAGCTTATTGTTTTCACAAAATACAAACAGCAAACTTGAGTAATTGTTATTAATTATTATGTATCTGATTTATATACTGCTCTTGCTCTCTGAGCCTACACAGCAATGATGAAGCAGGCACAGCAATGATAAAGCATCTTTAGAAAGCTAAAAATAGTTAAAATATTCTTACTTTAGTTTAAAAATTTCTTTAAAAGTTAAAAGCGGTCTCAGCCAGTGATCTGAGGATTGCAAGGAACAGCATCTTTCACTGATCAAATGCCTGGGTAAACAGGAATACTTTTAAATTTGACCTGAAAGTCAGTAATGAAGGAGTCAGACACACCTCACTAAGGAGAGCATGCCACAAACAGGTAATCACCACTGAAAAGGCCCTGTCATATTTAATGTTCTGTTTCTCCAAACAAATAGGTATTTAAAATAGAAATCAATGCAGATATGCATTTGACCATAAATATAATTTTCAGAAAGGTTCTAAAGTAGTCAAAAATTAACAGTGATTCCTTGCAATATTAAGTAATTGAAACAAGGGGAAACAGCATTTTTTCTAAATAAAGCAAATAAATCCAGTGCAAGAAATGCAGCTTGTAGCAGAAGAAATGAAAGTGAGACATCATTTGTTTTGATTCTATATTTTCACATTCCAAAACCATACCCTCCTCTTGTGTGATGATAAGGTTGCTACTCAAACTGTTATTTCACCATAGGCATCATGGTGGGTATCTGTTTTAGAACTAATGCTAGGAAGGAAATATATATACACAGGCAGATATATTTTCTGAATTATTGGTATCACTCAAAATTGTAGAGTGTGAACACAAAGTGAGGATCATTGAAATGTAAAAAGAAGTTATATCTCAGTATCTTTGTCCTAATCCTACTAGTGTCCTTGTCCTACTAAACTTTGTGATCTCAACTATGGTTTTCCGTGATAGTATGGCTCGTGGTCTGCTTATGTTTTAACCCCTCATAGTAAGGATGCAGCAAATCGTATGGCTTTGTCCAGGCTTGTTTTTGACTATGAGAACTGTAAGCGAAAAAGATTGAAACAATTATTCTTTATGGTTGCTCAGGTAGAAAACATTGCCACGATCTGTTCTGTCAAGGAACTGCTAGATCAATTGTCTGTATTACAGATGAGGTCTGATAGCAATGTTGAAGTGTGGATTGCTCCCTCTTCAGGATTCCAGCCACTTTATCCCATTCTTCCCATTTTCCATTCTGCCCCCCACCCCCCCGACAACAGTCAGTCAGCATTCCATGGTCTTCACCTCAAGCCCCCCCCCCCAAGTTTGTTGTTGTTCTTCTTCTGCAAACCTTGAGGCTCCCTGTCTCTTGTTTCTGTGCATTCTTGGCTCCAAAAGCAACAACACTTGGAATGGTTTCATTTACTATATCAGTGCAGCCCACTTATACAATTTAGTTTACAATGGCATTTCTCTTCTGATTAGTTTCAATGAAAAAGACTCTGTTCAAAAACATTTAATGCTGCAGGGTTTTTTTTATTTTATTTAAGATCTTACTCAGTTCACTTCAGCAATTATGATCTGCCCAAGCTTCTATGGACTTTACTGAAAATGTTACATCAAAACCCTATTAAGTTTTAACGTGTGTTATAGGTTACATTGTGAAAGCATTAAGTGGCTCTGGCAGTACTAGCTGATCTTGTGTGAGCAGCAATGAAGGGGAAAGAGAAAAGCTTTTCAGCCTTGCCATGACTACTTAGAGACAATTCGCAAGACCCTTTAAATAGTGTGATATCAGTATGGCGAAATACACATTTCAAGGCACGCAGTCATCTAATTAGTTCACCATGTACCCATTTTGCACTTCTCCTGACACGCTTACCTTATACGACACTTGTGAGGCCTTGCTGAATTTCATGCCTTTAGGGTAGTGACGGCAATAGCCTTCCCCATCTTTAATGGCAGAATATATACTGTTATACAAGCTGCCTATGCAGTCCATTACTTTGTAACACAGTGTGCAGCAATCTGTTTAGATTAAATAAATTTTGCAACCCAAACCCTGCTTAAAAGGGAATGCATGAGGGTTTTTAAAAAAAGAAAACAAAAAAACCCCCAAAACAAATATGCTCCCAGCTCTCACATACCTCACTCATTAAAGGATTAAGGAGTTTGTTAGGGGATATGTGCATGAATTAAATCCAGAAAAGGTTGCTGTGTTCTCCTGGACTGATTTTTAAACCCTATACAGCACCTTTTGATCCAGGGGGTAATTCATGCAAGAAACAGGTTCCCTGTGCAGATTGCCCATTGTGGATTAGATGCCAGAGTCTTCAAATAACATAAACATAGGGAAAATAGTTCAGAAAAAGTAATTAGTGGTAACTAGCAGTCTACTTAAAAAGCAAAGACATCACCTTGCCGACAAAGGTCCGTATAGTTAAAGCTATGGTTTTCCCAGTAGTAATGTACGGAAGTGAGAGCTGGAACATAAAGAAGGCTGATCGCCGAAGAATTGATGCTTTTGAATTATGGTGCTGGAGGAGACTCTTGAGAGTCCCATGGACTGCAAGAAGATCAAACCTATCCATTCTTAAAGAAATCAGCCCTGAGTGCTCACTAGAAGGACAGATCCTGAAGTTGAGGCTCCAGTACTTTGGCCACCTCATGAGAAGAGAAGACTCCCTAGAAAAGACCCTGATGTTGGGAAAGATGGAGGGCACAAGGAGAAAGGGACGACAGAGGATGAGATGGTTGGACAGTGTTCTCGAAGCTACTAACATGAGTTTGGCCAAACTGCGAGAGGCAGTGAAGGATAGGCGTGCCTGGCGTGCTCTGGTCCATGGGGTCATGAAGAGTCGGACACGACTGAACGACTGAACAACAACAAGCAGTCTATTTAAGGAAAGCTACACGGCAGCTATCCAGCCTGTTTCTTTTTTTCTTTAAAAAAGAAGGGGAGTGGTTTCTCCCTGCCACTTTTCATTTTATTTCATTTTTTTAAAGTTACATTCTTGACATTGCCCATGAATGAGGAACATTCATTTCCTCCTTTGCCAGCTTTTTGAAATACGATCAGTGTGTGAGGCATGCAGTTGATAATTGAAGTAGACAATGATAAGATTTTCCATTTGCAGGCATAATCACCATATGTATTCCAAACTGGGTGGCACAATTAATGGAAGCACTGCTAAAAGAAGGTAGAATTTCTTCTTTCAAAGAGAAAGAAGATTGTCTGTGGGACCATTAGCATAACTCATGTACCCATCCGTAGATCAAGATTGCAAATTTGGTATACACCAGTATGAGCGCAACCTCATTCCCAAATGCCACACGTGGGCCAAGCTTTATGTTGTATAAGAACAGCTGCCTGTCACAGGGCTGAATGCATTTTATATTCAGACTGTAACTGTGCCAAAATGACAGCATCCTAATCATACACTGCAGCACCCACAGCTTTCATAATGGGCACGACTAATCTGAAAGTGTCAGTTAATTTGCATAAGTTGACAGTATAGTGTCCCAATTAATGACAGCAAAAGTAAAGGTAGTAAGATCAGTTCTATTCTCCAGGTTGGGTTTTTTTTTTAATAAATGCACACAGAGTGGTCAAATTAATCTAACAATGAAAAATTTAATTTAAATCTTTGGCTCTGTGGTAGTCAAAATTTGGCTGAAATGGAAGCAAATTGTGGGTTGCTCACTCCTACAATGCCAAGTTTCAAAAACAAATCAGAGGGGGAGCTAGGAGTCATAGAACCTGCTCCCCCTCTGATTTGTTAATATAATGCTGTAATGTTATGCACCCAACTCGCTCTTAACATGATTCTGACTCTATAATAGTATAAAGTAGTACCAATACTACAATGGTGGCCCTGCTTCATATGCCCACACTGTCAGCAGTGCAACAGTGGTGAAACAAGACAGGGTCTTCTCTGAGGTGGCACCAAAGTTGTGGAAGCTCAACCTAAGGAAGTTCATTTCATTTACAGTATTATTATTATTATTATTATTATTATTATTATTATTAAGGTAATCTTCAAGAGCATATGTGGTCTGCCCTCTTTTCCCTTTCAGCTGCTCTGATCAATGCTGCTGCTAATTCGTTTTTAAAGAATAGTGCATCTCATTTGGTTTTATATTGCTACTGATGTTTTGTAAGCTTCTTCAAAACTTTTAGTCAAAAGACAGGCTACAAATATTTAAATGAATGAATAGTAGTTCACGTGCTAGTACAGGCAAGCTCTTAAATGTGCTAAAATTATATTTGTTAATAAATGAGTCAAACTTGGTATTTAGAGCAATGTGCTCATTTTTGTAACACGACAACCATATGGCTCCGTTGGGCTGATTTTACATCCCCAATAAAACAGGAAACATCATAAATTTTATAATGGCTTGGGTAAAATGTTCTCCTATGTTTCATTCTGTATTGCAGGGCCCTCAATAGGTATGGTTGACTAGAAAGTCTTTTAGTACATGCACCCATCTACTTTCATAGAAATAGTGGTGTTGCTATTAAACGGCACCCCAAAAGAAATGCATTGTACCAGGTCATGAACAATTAACAATGAGGCATAAAAGAAACTGTGGTGTCCTTATGATACATGGTTTCCCCCTGACCCAATATATACAACCTGCACCTAGATGGTGGGATTGCAGAGCATTCACTTCCCATGTGGGTCTGGCTTCCACATTAAAGGCAGCATAGGATTTGAAGGACAGCAAACAGCATTCCTCCGTCTCTTAGTTCCAGCCTGTCATCACCAGCTCACATGGAGTTCTGCCCCGCCTTCTCCTTCTCACTGCTGACTCCAAGGACCCCAACCAACCTCAGCCTACATCATTCAAAGTTGAAACCTTAAACCTGGCCTTTGCCACTAGCTAGCACCCCTTTGCCTGGCAATCTTGTCCTCTGATCACTGGCCTTTGTCCCCTACTAATGGTACATCCAGCTAGCTCTGCCAGTGGGCTTGTTAGCATAACCAAATCCAGGGGGTTTCTGTGTTTAGCAGAAAAATCTGGGATGCAGGTGGCACTGTGGTCTAAACCACTGAGCCTCTTGGGCTTGCTGATCAGAAGGTCCCCACAATGGGGTGAGCTGCCGTTGCTCTGTCCCAGCTCCTGCCAACCTAGCAGTTCAAAAAGATGCCAGTGCAAGTAGATAAATAGGTACCGCTCCGGTGGGAAGGTAAATGGTGTTTCCGTGCGCTCTGGCTTACGTAACGGTGTCCCGTTGCACTAGAAGCAGTTTAGTCATGCTGGCCACATGACCCAGAAAGCTGTCTGTGGACAAATGCTGGCTCCCTCACCCTGAAAGTGAGATGAGCGCCGCAACCCCATAGCCGCCTTTGACTGGATTTAACTGTCCAGGGGTCCTTTACCTTTACCTATTTCAAACCTCGGTTGATTCTAACTTTTACTAAATCATAGCACATTTAGGGGGAATCTACCCTACACACACACACACACACACACACACACACACACAGTTAATCAGATTGCAGCAAAAATATTTCCTTCTTCTTGAGACAAGTTGTAAATAAAATCAAGATAGCATGCTGGTGTACATGTCTTAGATCTAAAGACTCATAGGATTTCATAAGCTTGGTGAGTTCCTCTGAGCTTCTATGATACACATCTTGGCACTGTTGGTAGATGTAAAAGTTTAATCCTCAAAATTCACTCCACTGCTGGCCCAAGACATTTTACTGCCTGAAGTGCAGCTCAAATAGCAAACACCTACCTAGGGCTTTTAAAGTCTTTCTGCATCATTCAGACATCAAATCCTGCCTTCATCTAACAGTATGAAAGAATTACCAGATACAACCTGTGTGGGTTGTGCTTCCAGGGAAGAACCAGGAACTAGAAAGGGCAATACCCACTTCTGCCATCTCCAGGAGAGCTGGTGTGGGGGGACAGTTCCTGAGATCTCTGTAGAACTTGAAATACAACTTAAGTTGATTTATAAGGCATAGCTTGTTTGATGCTGTAGTCATAGAGTCTTCAAATGCTGCATGAAAAATGACACTTCACGTTGCTGCAAGACCATACCATCCACACTTCTCTGATGAAAATAGGGATGTCTTATTTAACAACAACAACAACAACAACAACAACAATACCCCACCCATCTGACTGGGTTGCCCCAGTCACTTTGGGTGGCTTCCAAAATATATAAAACATTAAACATTAAACAAAACCTTCCCTATACAGGGCTGCCTTCATATGTCTTCTAAAGATTATACTTACCGGTATCTCCTTGGCTTGGGGGTCTGCACCATCCACTCACAAAAATGCTTTCTAATGGCAATAATGTAGTGGAGTTGGTTAATTAAGGGAAGTCTATACAAAATGTTTAATTACACATTCAGTTGTTCATTCAGTTGTTCTCAGGTTTGTATGAACAGTCCACTTTGGCAATAGTGCAGCTTTCATGTTCAGTTTCTTTGAGAACATAGGTTATCTAGCAGTGATTTTTTATGTCTGTTAGAGCTCTCAAATTTATTCTTCTTAAAAATAGGTATGAAAAGCCACTACATAAATTTACATGAACAATGAAGTGTTTTAAATGAGATGTACGTATATATTTTGTGGCACTTCCATGTCTGTTTTCTCAGGCTTAATCCTGTTTTATGAAGTCCAAAACATTCACAGACTTCCTCCTGCACATAGAGTCTCCACATTAAAGGAACTCACATTTCTCTCTGTGTTTGTAGAAAACATGGAGGTTAGGTAGGTTAATTATTTGGGGGTTCTTAATAGTTTCCCTTTGCTGCAATAATGACACCAGTTTTGGCTTAGAAAGAACAGGAAGGTGACTTTGAGAAAACAGAATCTTTCAACTATATCCCATTAAGCAAAAACAAAAAGCCTGCCCAAGAGAACCAAAAGACCACAATTTAACTCACAGCCTTGGCATTATCTGCACCATGCATTAACCAACTGAGCCACCTTCAGACTGGTACCCGAACTTTTTGAAATCAATGAGTTTGTGCACTTAACAGGGGCCTGGATTGTGTCCGGTGTGTTTTCTGTCACTCAAAACATAACATTCTTCTTAGTGCTACATATATTCTTGATGTTTGTCACTTCTTGTTCTTTTCTTAACATAGTGAAGTCTGCTGTAGCTCACCCTGTCACAGAAAAGCTGTGCTGTCATTCCTGAAAAGAAATCTATTCACCACTGATGTTCTATTCCAGAAATGCTACTGAAATATAAAAAAGGCTTTTCAGTCAAAATAAGCCCTTAAGTATTTAGGCTACAATGCAGCCCAATGTCAAGCACTTTAAAGCCCCTTTGTTTTTAATGGCAATTGAATTGACAGAAACGGGTCTAACAAATGCTTAACTATGACTGAATTGCGGTCCTATTTTATTGAAGTATATAATTTTGCATAATGCATACTGAGACATACGATAAATGCATCACTGATGTTCACCATTTTCCAACGAACAATGAAAGTTATGAGGGGAGGGTCAGTAGTCGGGCTGTTTTCAAACAGCCTCCATGCTAAATGGCTTTAACGAATTAAGGGGGGGAAAGCAAGAAGAAATTGTGACAATTACTTTTTCAAGGAGAAGGAAGATTGATTACCTAGACTAAGTTCTTGGTTTACCAGCCTAAAACCTTACCCTTTAACAAATTGTCCCATGAAAAGGCGGGGATTGGATATTGCAGGCTGAGCTGGCAGGAAGATGTTTATAGACATTTCTTTCACAAGCATGCTTAGAAGTCTGATAAAATTTCAAACATTTCTAGCATGGGTACCCCTAGCATGTACCCAATTGACTTGAGAGTAAGTCCCATTGAACTCAGTGAGACTTACCTTTGAGTAGACATGAACAGGATTGCATCAAACAAGATGCCCCACAGAGCCTCGGAGAGAGGAAGCCAGATCATAGCAGATCTCAATAACTCTACTGGGAAAACCTTTTCTACTGGATTTCTGAGCCAGTGCTTAATTCTGTGTATTATGGTTTTAGTTTTCCCTGCATGGCTAAAACTCCAGGTTATTATCCCCTTAAATAAAAAAAAACCCTTTGTTTTGAAATTGCAGTTCAGGTTTGTGAATGAAGAAACAATTGCCTTGTGACCCTACACACATAGGCACCCTTGTTGCTGTCATGGATCAAACAGAAGGGCCATATTTGAAAGATCCCCAAACCAGAGACCTATCATTACAAAAAAATATTTGTAGTCAGTCACATTCCTCCAGCAGAAGTGGCGAGATTATCCTCCAGACCCCTTGGTGTTGGGGGCTTGGCCTGGCAGAAGCCCAGTTCTTTCTTGGTTTCTTCAGTATGAAAGCTAATCCTTTTCAGGCAGAGCTCAGCTGAGGCACATTCATTATGCCTGAGTGAAGGCATGATCCCATTTCCCCTTCCTCAATGACTCTTTGTGGAGAAATCCTTCAAGGAACCATTTAATATGGGAGGCTATTTACCTCAGCTACCTCATTTGGCTGCCGAAATAAATGCAATTCATTCTTTAGAGAGATAAAAAAAATTATATTGATTCACACTTTTAAACAGATTTCTTCTTCTTCTTTCAGTTCCCACCAATTCCTGCACAATCAGTTAAATTTTACCTCCAGCACATTTTTATTCTCTTCATTATGCCAATGTACTTTATATCCATTTTCACAGAGGCCCATTTTGATGTCTGCCCTGGCCTACTAGGATAGTATTTTACAATAGACTAAAGGAAGGAATAGAAAATACCCTCTTAACATGAAGAATAGTATAATAAGGCTTAGAAACTGGCAGAGGCTAAGGGTACACTTGTACAATGGTGCTAGGGAAGAGAACTGTGAGAGTGGAACTTAGAGTTTCACAGTCATTTTCATAAAGATCCATAGACTAAATAAATTATATGCTACTATCTTTGCATTATTAATGCTCCAGAGTAAGTTAATAAATCTACAAATAAGAGTTTCCATTCTTGCAGTTATTTATAGCTGGGGCTGACAACAAATTTAAGAACTCTTGCAGTGTAATCCATACTGGTGGCATAAACTGATTACTCACCAAATTAATTAATTGATTGATTGATTAACTGTGCTATCCTCTATTAATGGCATAAACCTGGGTGGTTTCTTGAAAACCCAACTATTTTCATATTAATAATCCCAATAATAACATTAATAGTTCCTCTTTCCTTTACCCCTAATGTGCACATAGTATTTGGGAATTTCCACACAGGACTTTCTGTGTCATTCATTCTGTACTTTCCACTAAAGAACCAAATAAAGCTGAACTCTGTAGCTCCACCTTCTGCTGCAACCATCTGTAGAAATGGAGCCTTTGTACATACAGTACATGCAAAGCTTCCATGCAGCCTGGAACCCTGTTTGATTGGGTTCAGGATTATATGGACATTTTCCATGGCTCTGTCACTACAGGGGGCCATGTTGCTGACCTGTGTGCTGGACACACAACTGTTGTTGTGTTAAACAACATGGGAGCTCTATCATCTGAAGAGAGCTATGGATTCCTTGTGCTCTAACATTACCTTGAACAAACAACTTCAAAATTCAGTGCCATGCTCTTGTATCTTATATGTGAAAGTGAAGCAAATATCTGTGCACCTTTTCTTTATTTGCTGTGCCTGTGTGCAGGGATACAAATGAAGTGAAAAGGTGCAGGTGTAGGAATGCTGTAAATATTGGTCATTTTGTACTCTTGAAGTACAAATAGTATCTTTAGCATATGGACCATTGTGCGTAAACATCTTGAAGAAGCAACAGGGTCGTGAACAATTTTTACACATCCACAAAAAAATGCAGCTGTACAGCAAGACATTCAGATTGTATGTGCTTTTGAATGCGGAATATTCTGAAATGATTATTCATCTATTATATTTATATTCCACCATTTTTCATCAAGGAGCTCAAGCTAGCATACATGATTCTCTCCCTCCTCATTTAATTGCCACAACAGCTCTGTGAGTTGGTTAGGTGGAGAGGCAGTGACTGGCCTAAGGACACCCAATGAACTGAGTGTGGATTTGAGCCCTGATCTCCCAGGTCCTAACCACTATACCACATGGGCTCTCTAATTGTTTTTTTTTAAATAAGAATTTATTGGATTTTAATAATAAACATACACAAAATACAAATACAAACACACAAAAACTACAAAACAAAATACACACAAACAAAACACTTATTTATCCATCCTTATCCTTTTTATAATCCTAAATTTGGGATTTCCTCGCATCCTCTCTTCTGCGTTCATTTCTAATCTTCTTTAGTAATTTTGTAATCTTGTAAAATCTTCTTTCTTACACCTAATCTTAATCTTACAATTATAATCAACATATCTTAAATCTTATTCTTATCAAACAACACATCAAATTCCACATCTCAACTTCTTTTATCCTCTCTTAACTTAACTTTGTAATACTGTAGCCTATATTCTTTCTGATTCCAATTTCAAATAATAAAAAAATCACATCTTATCAAATACCTAAATGTTTCTTCCAGTCTCATACAACGTTTTCCCTCTGGTTTCGGAGTTCTGTGATCAGCCTTTATGATATCCCCTTTAAGTATTCATCCTTTACCCCCACCCCCCTCCTGACCATCGCAACCCTTCCCATTACCTTTCCCATCCCCCACAAGTCCCCCCCCCCAAAGTTCTCCCTTTCCAGCTTCTTCTTCTTCTGTTATTTCCTTCACGCTCAGTTTTAAACTTAGTATTCTTAATTGTAACTTCCTCTCCTCCAGATTGTAGCTTTCTTCTTGGTAAGTAGTTGCTCTGGCATCGTCATAAAGTATCTCTCCTCCACTCTCAGCTACATATTGCATTTTCCATGGTTGTTATTCTTGAGCCCTTGGGCTGTCACCCCAGGGGTTCACTGTACTGTCCAGACTGTGGGCTCCCGGTCTCTCACACCAAGGGAGCCTTTCTTGTTTTCCAACTTGTGTATCCTCCTCTTCAGAAAATTCCTCTGGATCTACATCCTTTCCATCTTTTCCATCGAGTGGGTTTAAAGAACAGTTCGCTAAAGCAGTTCCAATCTGGGTAAACTTGTCTATAACTCTCTGCTGGAGCAATTGACATTCTAACAATAGCCTTTGCTGAAATGGTGTCAGTGTTGAGTCTAGCATTCTTTAATCTTCAAGGACACTGTGGGATTTGAGTAAGCAGGAAGTGATGAGGTCTCAGTAGTTTTCCAACTGCGCAATCCAGTCCAAAGCTGCCATTCCCCGCCTGACCCAGACTCCTTGGCCAGGGGGTTAACGGTATCTTTCCTTTTAGTTTTATAATCCACAAGAAGAAATAAATCGAACTCTCAGTCTACCCCTGCAGGGTTTTCTAGGGTATACAAAATCAGCTCTCCACTTAAAATAAACAGATCTTTCACAGCTACAGCTTTTAGATGTTACTTTAAACTTGCCACTGTCAGAGAGAGATGGACTTCCTCTTTTGATCTCTCTCTGTAAGCCAAATTTCAATAGAATTTGCAAATCAATTGTTCTCAGTACTTACAGAGTCCTTCTTTTGTAATCCAAATTAATGATAAGCAAAGCACTCATTTACCGTCAGCTGCCGCTGCTTCATGTCTTTCAGGCAATTGCTAGGTCTTCAGAGCCGTGCCAGAGCCCCGCTCGCTTGAGCAGACCTTACTAGGTCTCCTCAAGAGCAGGGAAAGCACTTCTGGCTCCTGCTAGACCCCAAGTCCTCATGATGCTCTTCCTGAGGTTTAAACGGAGCCCACAGCGTGGTTGTGGTCGCTCCTGACCTGAAAACACCAGACCCCCCTCGGAGCTGAGAGAGGCCCCGACTGAACGGAATGGCGCTCCACCGGAAGTCCATGGGCTCTCTAATTGCTAATATCGATCCAAAACAGAAACAGGGTATCTGTACTTGTAGATAAAAGTTCCAAACATGGAGTGCCAATGTTCAAAAAGGTAAAAATATCCATGAAAGTAAAATGGTTAGAGTTTTGTGTATCCTTAGGCACATATTAATCCTGGCAGGCATGTTATTTCATGTAACAAAGAAAGGTCAATAAACAGAGACATCATCATAGAGATTCTCACTGAGACAGGAAGCTTCTACAGAGTTGGATAGAGACATTGATCAAGTTTCATAGTCAATACAAAACAAGCCGCAAGAGGCCTTTGGCACCAGTGTACTTGATTCTTTATTAACTCAGTAAAAATAAAATTGATGTATTTTGGGAAGCTCACCTGTTTTAAAAGGCCCATTTTTCAATGCACAAAACATGATACCTTCAAGAAACTATTTAGGAACTCCCAACACTTATGGATAGCATTTCTTAAAATGTGTATTGGGACTGAATCTAAAAAACACAGCAGTTACTTTTACAGTAGAGCTGTATTGCTTTGAGTGGGGGATTCTGAAGGTCTGTGAGCTTGATTGCAATAGTGATGCTAAGCTGACCTGTATCACCTCCATTAGGAACCACAAGAAGCTGCCGTGAACTTAATCAGAACTTTGGTCCAACTAGCTCTGAATTGGTTATGTAGACTTGGCAACATTGCTCCAGGATGTGGCGCAATGGGTCAGTGTGTCTGACTGTTAAGCTGAAGGTTGGTAGTTTGATCCCACCAAGGGATGGCTGTGGGCAGGATTCCTGCATTGCAGGGAGTTGGACTAGATGACCCTTCAGACACCTTCCAAGTCTATGATTTCCTACAGGAGTCTTTCCAAGCTCTGCCAATAGATTCCAAGGAATGAACATGGGGCCTTTTGCATGCAAAAACATTTACTCTGAGCCATGGTCCTTTCCCAAAGAGCTGTTTCAAGGACATGTCTTTTAAAAACTACCCAGCAACAGGGAGGAGAGCTCACAGCTCCTCGTAACATGGTTTGGGCACAGTGAGGGCAGTTTAATGCTTGAATCATGTTACGTTCATGTATGCCACTCATGAAACATTGTGGAAATATATTCTGGGCTGATAGCCACTGAAGTAATTGAATCGAAAGGTTCCAGATGGAAAAGGTGTAAGGTTTGACTAAGTACTGGCTGCATTATTTCAATATTAATAAACAATATAAATTATAGACAAAATAAATTAAACATTATTCATATATGTATATATCTCACATATACATTAAATGTAACCTCACAGTTAAGGTTGTTGCGACATAACTAACAACACAACTAAGGTTGCCACTCCACTGGTGGAGAAGACTGTTTAAGGCTGCAGTCCTAGGCACCTTTATCTAAGAGCAAGTCTCCTTGAACTCAGTGGAACTGACTTCTGAGTACATATGCATGTACACCTGGACTGCACATTAAAAATATTGATTTCATTTTCTTAAATGGGGCAACTAGTGTGAAGATGAACATGGTCTTCTGCTGAGTGCTTGTTTTTAATCCGTTAGCAGTCCAAAAACTGCCTGGTGTTAGAAAGCTTATTCTAGCTAAGTAAAAAATAAAACAAATAGAATGCCATAAATAATCTCCCCCCCCAGTGGATGTTTAAAATATAGAGTACCTTTGTTAAATAATTCTCCAAGAAACAAGATTTCTTTTTATAAATAATGTTTGTGTTTACGATGAGTCAAGCTGTGATTATATTTACTTCAAGTGACGTGCATTTGATTCATCTTTTCACCTTATAAAAGAGTTATTAAATTAGCCTAACACAATAGCTGAGAAGTGCTGTGCAATTTAGACAATAAATTCTAATGGATAGCTTCCAGTACAGCTTTATTAATGTCTATATTTGAAATGCACAAACTGCAATCTAAAGGATTTTATGGTGTTGAAAGGCACATAAAGATAGATTACTGCTACACTTTTCCAGTTGTTCTCCCCTTTAAACAAGGCCAGTGTTCAGTTTCCCAATGGAACCACTCAATATAAAAGCTCTGCTTCTGACTTCTGCTTCTGTTGGAATAGCAAACCCTGATATCTTGAACTAACCAAACCATTGTTAAGTTTCCAGACACCCTTCTCCAGTAGACCATTTAAAATATATACTTATGCCAGACACTTGAATAACCTTTTCCATCTATGCCACAAAAACTTGATTGATTATGGTCATAGTGCTCAAATCACTTTCTCCAAAACAATCCATTTGAAATGATTTACTAATGTACTGCTTCAGGGCTGTGGAACTTTGCAGCTCTGTGACCAAAAGAAAGATGACCAAGGTTTCCTGGGTATTCTCAGTCTTCATTTGTCTTGGATAGTAGTGTTGCTAGGTGCTCTGTCTCCTTGGAAGAACTATTTGGGGAAGGACCATAGCAGTAGTAGAGTAAATCCTTTGCATCAAAACATTCCCTAATTCAGTCTCAGACAGCTCTAGATAGGGCTAGTTGAGAAAGGGTGGTATTCAACTAGGTGTTATTCAGAGCAGACCCATCAAAATTAAGAGCCATTTCAATAGGTCTACTCTGAGTACAATTTAGCTGAATATCACCCACAGTCTTTCTGAAACACTAGAGACCTGCTGCAAGCCAGCAAAGACAATACTGAGCTTGATGAACCACCAATGGTCTGACTGGGTATAAGGCAGCTTCCCAAGCTCTTAATACTGGTGAGATAGAGCAAAGTGATACTGACACAAGATATTTCACCAGTCCACAGACCTTCAAAAACAACAACAACCACTGCTTGAAGCATTACAAATCATTACAGATGAAAGTGATAGTCTTCAGGCAACCCCATTTGAAGTAATAATGCAGATTAGTTCCAATTAGCCTACCTAATTATATGTTCTGTTTATAGATCATGGGTTATAGAACCTGTGTGTGTTTGATCCCCCAGCTACTCGGTCCTGTGCTCCACAGCACTCTGTAACTACCCAGTAGCTTTTAGAAGATGCTTGATCAGATCACTGGAGAAAGGGGGGTTTCAAGACAATTTCTATGGTCAGAGAAGTACTTTCATGATGAATTCCATTCAGCCTGCCTCACCTGCAGATTGTTTTGCACTTAGTCATTTGCATGGATTGCCATGTGCCCTTTTTTTCCCAGGACCCGCCCTCTTTTTCAGGGGTAAAATTTCTGTCCAGGTGGATTTTTTAAAATTTGCCAAAATGTCTCTGGCTATACTTTCTGGATGAGACATAGACGTAACTGGTGGTTGAAGATTTGCTTTCCTCTTCTCTTCTCCTGCTCCCTTCAGCAATATATCACAGCTTCTATAGCCTACATAAAGTAGGGGTATTGAAAATGAGAATTGTCAGAGCGTCCTCTTTTTTGCTCTTCAAAATATGGCAGCCCTAGCAGTATCCATGTCTTGTGCATGAACTACAGAAACACACACATAAAATAAAATATATGGCAATACATTCTCAGTGCATGCATCCCTGAAAGATCGTGCATCTTTCTGCTAAGTGCATCTACTGTGTGATCTATGGTGCTGTGTCAGCAACCAGAATTTGATATGTATATCTTATGATTCTGCTGGTCAGATGTAAACAAGTACTTTTATCTTCATCCCATAGGTTTTACAAATTGGCTGTTTCTTGAATATAATGGGACAAATTTATGTTGCATGCCATCCAATATAGTGGACTTGCACAGAGTAAAGAGGGCTCAAAAAACAAACAAACCTGGAACTAAATGACTGTCATTCTTAACTGTGAAGAAGAGGTTGCTGATGACCAGAAATTAATTACAAGTATTCACTTGTCAGACTTCTACTTTAGAAATGGTACACATATCACACTTTCCACTCAGACTACACATGTGTAATTGCCTGTCAATGTTCCAGCTTCCTCTCCAGCTTCCAATAAAATAATTCAGACAGATATATTTAAAAAATGCAGAGGTAACACAGGTTGATCTGAAAGCTGTATGTGATGTATGGTGGAATTATACAGAGAAAGGGAACAGTATGTACACATGCTCAGGTGCTTCAGTTGTTGAACTCCACCACCCCCACCACCCCATGAAGACATGTTTCATGTGAACAGAGATTCTAGGCTGAGCCTACTGAAAACTAACTCAAAACTAAACTTTGCTGATGATTCCATGTCTGGAATTACTATTAATGTAACTGAGAATTTTACATCTCAGGGCATCACTTCAATGGCTCCATCCCCAACATTTGTACCTTTCAATGTGCAATAAGGTGACCCAACATTTCCCCACCAACTTTGCTGCTGCAGTAACTCCAGTAGTTTGTGGGTGGGGGAATGATCTTGAAACTCCCTTATCTCACAACCCTGTCTCCCTGTACAGTGGTACCTCAGGTTACGAACTTAATTCATTCTGGAAGCCCATTCTTAACCCAAGGCACACATACCCTACATAGGCCTCCCGCGGCCCTGGAAGTGGATTGCATTCGTATCCCGGTGCAAAGTTCGCAACCTGGAACACCTACTTCCAAGTTTGTGGAGCTCATAACCCGAAGCGTTCATAAGCAGGACTGTTCATAAATCAAGGTACCACTGTATATCTGGCACATGAAATATATCTAGGTAGCATCTACAGGGAACCTTGGGAAATATATTTTTCCTAGTGCACCTGACAAGATGATTTACAAAGATCAGATTCCTTGGAAAAATTGCAGACACACTCATGAAACAGTGTTTCCTGTGCTGAGAAGGTGATGATAGATAGATAGATAGATAGATAGATAGATAGATAGATGATAGATAGATAGACAGACCTCCCCTCTTCTGCTCTCACTGCACTACTGCCACTGGACCAACAAAGAGGGGAAGAGAAAGATAAAAGAAATAAAGACTATTTTACTCATAGTTGCTGAGCCTAATATAAATAAAGTCTGGGGAGTTCACCCATCTCTGTGTATCACACAAATTCACAATAATTCTTTATGCATGTATAAAGTGAAAAACACAAGAGATTGCTCATGTGCATGCTTGTGTGCTTTTGTCTACCCACAGGCAATATTTGGATGAAAACAACAGTTCTGCCTTAATTTGAGTACAGGAAAATGTCTGAAAAGTTCAATTGATTTTATGTAAATTCTGACTAGCTGCCCTGACCTTTTCTTAATGAGAACTGTTTAGCTCTCCAGCCTCCTATCTCTCTCATCAAGAAGAGCCATAATCTCAACAGCAAGTCGTCTGAATTTGAGAGGAGCAGAGAGAGTTCAACAAACTCATGACTCTTGGCCTCCCATCACCATCTGGCCTTCTGTATTATAAACTCAGTTGCATTTCTCTTCCCAGCTGTGAATACAAATTGTTAAGACAAGTTTTCACATCAGAGCTTAAAGGACAGCTAGTTCTACACTCTAACCGTGCACAGAAACCAGCTTATGATGTTCAGAGATTCTTTTCATGTTAAAGTGCATTGGCTAAGAGGAAAACATTGCAAATAAGTTTGCTACTACCGGTACCCTATGCTTTCTGTAGTCCAAGAGGACAGCTCTGATTACCACAATTGCTCAAGGAAGCTTAATTTTTTTTGGGGGGGGGGAGTGTTCTCTAAAGTGGTTTTATTATATCGTATTAGTTTATGGATGTTGCATCTATGAAACATGATTGACATTTATGAACTCTCATTTATGCTGTGAGTTCACAGCTCAAGGTAGGATTAGTCACTTCTGCAGCAGTTAGCTAGGATTGGGTGGTGCATAAGGTCCCTTCTGGTGTTGCTAACTATTTTACATGGTAGAATATGTGATAGAGAAGCAGATGAATAAGGTTTCTTGCTTTGTCACACTCTGTCTCATCTGTGTACAGAAAAGCTCTCCATGCTCTTTATGACAGCTCCAGATGTGTTTGAAGCTAATGTACCCTGATGAGGAAAACATGTAATAAAAATGGGTGCCCTATGTTGAAACAGCTCAATATAGGGACCTTCTATGGGATGAGTAATGAAGTTAATAATAGCATGGCTATTATTGTTGTCTCTGATGGGTGGAATTTGCAGCAAAATGTCAGCATAAGAGTATAACTGAAAAAACCCCTGAAACACCTCCTTTATGGATGGAAAGATTGTCATTTCAGGATAAGAACTCTGAGATAGCAGTTTCTAAATCCCTTTAGTATAGACATGAAAAGGGCTACAAAGATTAACTTTGTGAACTACAGAACTTTGAAAACAGAGCTAATAGTCGTCTCTCTCCACCAGCCCTGAAATCTCACTACTGAATATCAAACAGATATAAATATTTTAGTAAAATCTACTAAAGCCACACAGTTCTATTTAGAGACTCATGTTTTTATAAACTGAAACTAAAGTCTGAGAAATTCTCAGCCCAGAAATATCAATATTGAAATATTCCAAGTTTCTTATTCATTCTTGAGATGCTTTCGTCATATTGAATTGGAAGCAAAATGTCATCTGTTCAGCGCTTCCAGAGTTTTTCATCATTTCTGAATTAGAGCTTCAGTTCTCACTGAGGTGCTCGGGATTACCCCAGCACAACTTGTTGGTTTAATGCAGACTCACAGTTATCATTGATTAAGTTAGGAGATTATGTAGGGACTTGATCCTTTACTGAGTGCCATTCTGAGCATTTTAAAGGGATATTAAACTTCGACAGTTGCCTGCAAAGTGAGGAAGGCAATTTGCAACATGAGCAAAGAAGACAGAAATACCTCCCCCAAGGCAGAAATACCTCCCCCTAAGGCAGCAATGAAGAACCTATAGGCCTTCAGATGTTGTTGAACCTCCCATCATCCCTGACCATTGGCCATGCTGGCTGTAGCTGATGGGAGCTGAAGTTCAATGACACCTGGAGAGCCACAGGCCCCTGTTTGGGGAGATTCCTATGTTGACTCCCTTGTATATTGCAGAGGTATACCCCTATTTTCTTCCTGCATTATAATTCTCTTTCCCCACAGTGAATTGAACCAGGACTGTTTTGTTCTAATCTCCATTGTTGTCACTTGGAAAGGGCAATAGAAGTGTGCTTTTCCTTTCCATCCAATCAGTTCTGTTTGGGAAGCTAGATGAATGAATTGTGGTGAAACATACTATCTTCTTTCTACCATTATTACTCCCATTCAATCCTTCCTGGGCAATGGGAAGTAACATGCTGTTTTCATTTCCTTTTGGAGGGATAGGGATTACAGTTTGGAAGGAAAGAAATTGCCAGTGCTTTTCTCTCCCTATATGGGGATTCCCTTAAGAAGGCCCACAGTAGTTTCTCTGCCTCTACATGAAGTTTCTATTCTTTACAAATTTGGAATGAGTTTGGAGTTCATTATTCTAAATTGTGAATTCTATTGGACTCCAGAGATTTAAGTGTGATGGAGTAACAAAATATAAATTCTTTGAATCTCGCACATTGGGCAAAATATTCCTGCATTGCAGGGGGTTGGACTAGATGAACCTTCCAAGTCTACAATTCTATGATTCTATGATAATTGGTCTAAAATTTAACAAGAAATGCAATGTAGAAAATACTGAGCTAGAAGGACCAATAATCTGACTCAGTATAAAGCAGGTTTCACACACACACACACACAGACACACCACACACACAAGAGAGTTTAGCAAGAGGGGTTACAGAAAGTTGTTATAAGTTTCTGATTTAGGATTAATATCTCAATATCTCTATGGTACAATACATCAAATAAAGATTACAATAAAGATTCTGTTTCACATTCAAGGATATATATCCGAAATCACCCCTATATGAAAAGGACAGCATTTAGCCCTCTTGAGAGGAAATTTATCTCTGGTGTTGTATGTTTTATGATTATTTGAGGCAAATGTTTTCTCATGTTAAACTGAGGTGATGCTGCCTTTACTTGAAGATCATACCATATTAGTCAAACACACAAGAACTGACACTGACACAACAAGATTTTGGGGCACCCATTACTTTAAAAAGTAGAATACATGAAGAAAACTATGAGTAACTAATTGAAATGGGAATGCTATAAAACAACAGTGAAATGTGAATAGAACTGAAGTTGAAGAATTGGTACTGACTAAATGTATACATGAAAGTGTTTTTGGAGCTGAAATCTATCTGTAGACTTAGTTGTTATAAGGGAATTCAAAATACTAGCCCAGATTTGATCTTCCTTTCACTTAGGTCAGTTGGCTTTGTTCTCACTTATTTCTTCAGAGCTCAAAAACAACAACAACCAGATGAATAATCATTCATTTTTGTCATATACTTACTAGCAATCAATAGTTCTCTGAGGGCAACAATCCATCCCTTCTCCAATTGCTGGGTTATGTACCACTGCATTCTTAAACCTGCTATGCACATAAGCACTGAATCAGCCCAAGAGCACACAGATAAATTTCAATTTCAGCCATAGTTTCCAGTCTCATCAAAGTCAAATTTCTACAGGGAATGCAGGTCACATTTTGCCACATTTATTTATCAGTACTTCACTGTATTAATAGCCAAGATGCAAGAGATCTGAATGGTTGGAGAATATTATCCAAAGAAATGAAGGACAAATTACAAGTGCAGAAAGAAATTGGACTTTTGATACCAAATTCTTAATGTTATAATAGAGTTGGAATTTCAGCAAGCACCTTTTCAATAAATAAATGAAATGCCTACTCCACTTCAGGTGTGACGCGGTTATCAAGTTACTATCATAATTAAAACAGAATAGTTAATGGGACAGAACAGATAGAAAATTGATGAGCATCCAGAGGTCATGTAGAGGCCCTTTTTGACTATCAAGGCTTGAGAGAAATAGGGGGGCTGCCCAACTCTCCTACCCAGGGCCACTCCAGATTTGAGAGGCCATTTGAGAGGCCATGGGCAAAGTTATGTTTGGTTGGCCTTCAGTGGTTCATGGAACACTTGCCTGGCTTTGGTGGTTGTAGTTCTCCAAGTGGCTGGGTCTAGAATCCCTTTTAATTTCACAGAGCTAGTTAACTTCCAGAGACAGTGGCTAGATCCAGCCACCAGCTGATGCTTGGAGTGCTGGACTAGAACAATAAAAACCTGAATCCCTGGTAGTTGCCCAAGGATGTCAGGACATTGTCAGGTGCTGGTGCTAACTCTACAACAACCCAAAGTTAATGTGCCTGGGGATGGACCATGCATTGGATATCTAGGCTATGAAGAATGATAAACAGGAGTGTATCAACTGCTCTAGGACAGGGCTAGAGAACCTTTGGTCTTCCAGATGTTGGACTGCAACTCCCATCAGTCCCAGCATGTGTGACCAATTGTGAGGGGAGACATAAGATTCAGGAGGCTACAGGTTCCCCATCCCTGCTCTAGGACATCCTGGCCCAAGGTAGGAGAGAAAGGGCCCCATTATATCTCACCCATGTCCTTGGATAAAACAAACACACCAGTGTTTATTTCTGTGCACCCACCCCTTGCTGCCACCACCATTTCTTGGCCCAAGCACAAAAATTTAGTGCAATTTAGTTGTTACCATTTAATATAAGCAAAACTGGGGGAAAAAATCTTTATCTAGTTTGAAAACTATGCTGCCAAAGCAAATCCTTATGCAAATTTTCCTTAATAATTATATCTTTTGATAAAGCTGGGCCTAAGTTCAATCCCTGGCATGCCCAAAGGGGCTGGGAATGACTCCTGCCTGACATCCTGGATAGTAACTTCTTGTCAGTGTTGACGATACTAAGCTAGATGGACCATTTGGTTTTGGAATGAGCTGAGAGGAAGGGACCAGTGGCAGACCTTGGGTTCTCAAATGTCAGCGGTGTCCTGTACGATGCTAAAATTTGGTGCCCCCACCTCTTGAGCTCCATTCTAGAGAATGGTGCCCCCTGAAGCGTGGTGCCTAGTGTCACCACACCACTTGTGCTACCCAAAACCACCTCTGGAGAGATTAGCACAGGATTGGAGAACTTCTGCTGGTGAGCTGAATGCAGCCCTCCAGGTCTCTGCCCCTGGCCCTTGGAACTCTTCCCAGGCCACAACACTCCCTGGCTCTATTTCACACACAGAGTGCTTTTTGCTTCTGTGCTATTGAATCCTGGTAATGGCTTTTGTTTGGATGGATGGAATAAAGAGAGACGTGTGTGTGTGTGTGTGTGTGTGTGTGTGTGTGAGTGTGGCATACTCCACCCCACCCACTTTTGCCTCTAAACCCACCCACCACTGGTATGTGGCTTCACTAATTTTCTTCTCCTTTCATGCTTCTACCCTGTCCCAAATTCATCCATAAATTTAAAGAATGCCTTGAGCTATAAATAAATTTCATTCAGTATCTCCCAGGATTGTCCATACATACAATGAAATGAAACTGCTGTTGAGACAAATGAGGCAGTTTGGAATATGATTTTCTCCCTGGTATTATTATTATTTTTAATTCACAATTTAAATTCATCCTAGTTCATAGTCATCCCCGAAACTGTATGTCTTGTCTAGGCTATTGAATGTGCATGCCCAATGAAATATGCTAACAGCAGCAGTTTTGTACTGAGTTATTACACAGAAGTTACTTATTTATTGGAAGTTTCTGTTTTATTAAATCTGTTACAAATTGGTAATAAAACCCTGCTCCTTAGGCAGTATGTTTAACCTTGGCACTTTATTTCCTCTTTGGATTCTTAGGTAAAGATTGCATATCCTCACCCACTGGGGGCTTGTCACATTTTAAACGTAGTTGAGTTAATAAAAGTCAAGGCCTTTCCCCTTGAAATGCTCTACATAAGGAGCAGGGATTGCTCTTCTTAGGTCTGTATATACCGGTAACTTCATGCCCTCCCTGCCACACATGTCCTTCAGCATAGTGAATGAGTCAAGGGACCCTGGAAGAAGCATTAATAGGCATTTAATTGATTGGTGACACATTTGGGCCATTTCAATCCAAGAAGAATGTGGAAGTGCAAACAGCAAAACTGGAATAATGAAGTTCACTGAATAAAATGCATGTCCTTGTCCTTTCTTACCCTTTAATACAAACATATAGGCCACCATCTGAAGAGGTATGCAGGGACATTATTTCTGTACAGTGTCATCGCAGAGTTTCTGTTTAGAAATTGTCTCCATAGAACCCTGTTCTACTTAACCCAAACTTCTACTTAAACCATCATCCCTAGCTCAGTTCAAAAAGCAGTTTGGGATCATAGCAACCTTTTTAAACAAACATGGCATCTCCTCCAAGATTCTCTTTCCCTCCAATCCCTAAGCAAGTTGCTCCTTGAGTTTAGGGGTAATTTCAGACAGCAATTCAGAGACTCTGTGGAAATAACTTCTGAAAAGGAAACTTCAAAAAAATAAAAAATAAAAATCAGGCAGCACACAAGTTGAAGTACAGGTGGGAACTATTAAGGAATCCACAGAGTTCTGGTGCGTTATGGCTGTGATCCAAAAGGATACATACAACAAGCACACAGGGGCGTTTCAGCTATCCCCTTCTAAAAGAAACCCCTTGCATTCTCCTCAAAGGTCACTTCCAAAGGATGGAGACTCTCTGAATGACATGAGGTCCTTCTGCTGGAAGGAGAAATGTGCACCAGCACCCTCTGAGTGTTCTTTAACTGCTAGGGGAAAATCCTTATTTGGGGTGCATGGTAGAGGTTAATATTTCATTCTATTATACTGAAGCATTTATTTTAGAGAATGGTTTGTTACCTCCATAAAGAGAGTGGATTAATGATCTGATAACTAACACAAAGTGTATTATCCTATGCATCCTCACAAAACATAGCCTTATTTTCTTATCTCGCTTCATGGGCATATTTACATGGCACATTGATTTGCTGCAGGAAATTGGGTTTAGCCTGCATGCATGCAATGAGAGTGTTTTACTTGCCAAAGGATCTTGGATTACACCAGTGGTTCCCAATTGGGGAGTCCATGGCACATACCCATCAACTGTCTGGGGCATCCCATTTTGAGGGGCTGTGCTCTCGCAGCTGGACATGCATTTTTGGGCACCATGCTTTCACATGGGTTTTGTGACTCATGCAGTAGTACGGCTCGGTTTTGCACTGGGACTTGTTGGAAAGTATGATGGCATGATTCACATAACAGAAACTACCACGGAGACAGTGCAATTTTTCTAGAAAAAGAGGTGCCAGAACTCACCATGAACACCTCCCTTGTTCTCTTATAATGGCAATGGCACCCACCTGAGAGGTGATGCAAACTAAGTTCTGGCAAGTTCCATCAGGGGGGGGGGGAACCCTGCACAGAGATATCAACATTTTCAAAAGTAGGGGGGTCTGTGGCTTGGCTTTTGAAAAAAGGGGGTCCACAGTACTTAGCAAATTGGGGGCCACTGGACTACCCCATTCCCATGCCATGTTTCTAATTTTCTTGCCTAGGAAATCTGAAGCTATCCTCCCATTTCCATGGGTGTTACAAACAGTAGTAAGCAATAGAGCTGAATATTCCCTACAGTGAAAAAAGTCTAGTAAGGTATATAGTTATATAAATAGTCAGATTTTTATCAAATAATTGATCACGCTAAGCGTGTTGATATAAGACAAATCCACTTAATACATACACAATAATATTTATTTTAATGATCTATGAGATCAGACGTTTCTAGGTCTTGGTTGCTTATTTGCTTCCTTTGCTTTTAACCTTCAAAAGTATTAACAAAATGAAAGAGGGAGCAAAGGATGCAAAACATATTAGCTGGATGCAAATTGGAAAGTAGGTCAGGAAGTACAGCCTCAACTTATGACACAAAACAACAGAAGCCAATGGGGAATTATAAAACTGACTTAATGTGTAAGAGGCAATGAGGATGATGGTAGGAATATGAGAACTAAAAAGCAATTGAAATTTGATGAACCTGAGAACTTTCTTTCTTTTTTAATGAAACAGTTTATTTATATATTAATATTCAAAATTATCTGCTCCTGGACGGATGGGACGTTATGCTAAAATGAGCCAGTGAATGCCAAATAGTAGAGTGGACATCCCAGTAGTTTAGTGAAGTGCATGTTCAGCACAGTTTCCATACCACTAAATAAGTTGAAAACAAAGTTTTAGAAAATATTTTGATAAATAAAGTAGTAGTGAGAGAGGTGAATCCTGAATAAAGGTCTGTAGTTTATGCTTTAAATGTGCATTGAATGTGCTCTAAATGTGTGGTGTAGATCTCTCCCGTTTTCACAATTTCCTGGAAGGAAATAGCATGTTTAAATAAATGTTATTATAAACTATTACTAAATTAGATGTTATTCAGCAATATGTTAAATTTAGGTGACTCATTTTGCAACTGATGCCCAAAGCATTATGGCTTGCCAACTTCACACACCAGTTTCTAAGATAGCCAGAAGTACCTCTCCTTGTGTTCTCAGTTCCATGGATCTGTCAAATATTTGCCAGTGAGAAGGGTCAAAGTTCAGTGGTAAAGCACCTGCTTTGTATGCAGAAGGTCCCAGCTTCAATCACCACCATCTCCAGTGAGAACGGGGAGAAACACAGTTTTAAAAGAACTTAGTACAAAGTAACTAGTTGAACACATTTTTTGCCTGTGGATCAGATTATTTAGTACAGTGGTTCCCAAACTTTGCCTGCCATGGAGCCATAGTTTGGGAACCAATGATTTCATAAGATAAGGACTTATGTTATACCAGTAAAAAGAAACAACAGTGCATCTTTGTCTGGCTTTAGGAACACAATGGAATATTTGGCATGTTTCACTGCATGAAAGGATGGGGAACATTGTTTTAAATAGTAGATTGCCTTAGTTTTAAGTCATTCTTCTCTTTAGCTGGCTTGCAGTCTTGAGTGCAATTTTTTTTCTGGGATTTGGGAACCGAAAGGGAGCGGGGAGAGTGCTATACAGGATCAAATTTAATTTACTGCTACCATTATGCAAAGCTGTGACCTTGGCACCCTACCATGCACTGTTTATCATTCTCAAGAGGAAGGTTAAATAAAGAGGAAATGGTACTAGTAACTCCTGGGGGAGGACTGTAGCTCATGCTTTGTATGCAGAAGACCCCAGGTTCAATACCCAGCATCTCCAGATATGGAAAGACTCCTGCCTGAAACCCTAAAGAGCCATTGCTGGTCAGGGTAGACAGTACTGATCCAGATGAACAAGGATTTGGTTTTGTATAAGATTCCTTCAAATAGTTCCAGTTACAGGTGGGTAGCCGTGTTGGTCTGCCATAGTCAAAACAAAATCGAAAATTCTTTCTAGTAGCACCTTAGAGACCAACTGAGTTTGTTCCTGGTATGAGCTTTCGTGTGCATGCACACTGGTATCTGAAGAAGTGTGCATGCACACGAAAGCTCATACCAGGAACAAACTCAGTTGGTCTCTAAGGTGCTACTAGAAAGAATTTTCGATTTTGTTATTCCTTCAAATGTCTCTAGTAGTTTTGGAAATGAACTGGAAACCTCAATGCCTTTGCAATTTAGATAATCAATTTGCAGAAGTATCTCACAAATAAATTCAGAAAGGTACCACAAAAGGGAGAGTGGGTCTTCATGAATACAAGGAAAACCCAGGGCTGTTTGTACCTTAACCAAAAATGAAAAAGTAGGAAAATAAACTGATAAATCAGTAAAAGGAAGTGTTACAATACTGTGATGATTGCTTGAGATGACTATTAGATGAAAGTCTGGAAGTAAACTGTATATAGGGTTTCTGTTGTGTATAAAAATATCTATGAAGAATACTGTATACTTGAAACCATCCCACATTTTTTTTTTGGGGGGGGGGGAGACTAATAAATGTGATTTATTTTTACCCTTGGATTATTTCTCTCTTTTTCTCCTTTTCTCATCTTCATAAACAGAAGACAAATATTTTCCAGTGATCAAACATGTGTTATCATATTCCTTAAAGATGTTTAGATGGCCCACAAGAAGAAGTAACCTATATGAAATAAGTGGCATTGTGCAATCCACCTTTGTCCCTTGTGAATACGTCTCTTCATACAGCAAAATATAATGGTGTTCTGACAACCCACCATGGAGGTTCTATCACTAGAACTGCATCCTACTTTCAGGAGTCCTCCACCTAGGATTTCTACAATAGGTTGGTTGAGAAGGAAGATGGACCTTTGGAGCAGTTCCAAATAGAAACAATATGTTTGCAAGAACAGGATATCATGGTACCTCTGAACAACGGTTTTCTATGCCACCATAGGAATGTAAACTTATAGAACTGAGGGCCAAATTGTTGGCCATAGAATTAATGGTCCAAGACTGATTATATCATCAGACAAAATCATTTTGCATCAGCGGACAAAATATTTAGAGAAGCAAACTGTAATCTCCAGACAAAATTTCTACCAATGGTCCTTTCATGTGACAGCTGGATTAGTTGACAAAAGATGTGTTTGCACATGAATAATTGGACATAAGCTGATCAGGAACATGTGAATTATCGTTCAAAGTGTTGTTATGAAGTAGGTTTGTGAACAATGGTTTGGAGGTAAGTGCTAAGTACTAAACACAGTTGTTCAGTTCAGTTGGCATGGCAAACTTTGGTCACAAGTAATTCAGTTATGGAGAAGGGAACTGATAAGAGGATATGAGAGAGACAAGAGCTCATGGCACATTCCCAAAAAATCCATACCATGTTCCTCTGAACTGAGCAAATGTCTTATAAATTAAACAGTTTAGTAGTCTGCTGTATCTGCTAGTTTATATTGATTGTTAAATCTTTCTTCCTCTATCTTATGGAATTTTACCACTGTGAGCATCAAACAGGTCAAATAAAAAGATTATAAAAGATGTTAAATCTGTCTCTTTTAATGTTGAGAGAATCAGCTATACAAAGATTGAGTGGCAGTATTCTTTCAATTTGAAGATCACAGCAGGTTTTCTCACAAAAAAGGACTTTATCTTTTCTTAAGATAGAAAAGAAAGAAGTGTGCATGTGTGTTCATGTAATGTATTCCTGTTAACTGCATATGGAATAAGTGATTGGTTCAAAATTGGGAAAGGAGTACGACAAGGCTGTATATTGTCTCCCTGCTTATTTAACTTATATGCAGAATTCATCATGAGAGAGGCTGGACTGGATGAATCCCAAACCAGAATTAAGATTGCCGGAAGAAATATCAACAGCCTCAGATATGCTGATGACACAACCTTGATGGAAGAAAGTGAGGAGAAATTAAAGAACCTTTTAATGAGGGTGAAAGAGGAGAGCACAAAATATGGTCTGAAGCTCAACATCAAAAAAACTAAGGTCATGGCCACTGGTCCCATCACCTCCTGGCAAATAGAAGGGGAAGAAATGGAGGCAGTGAGAAATTTTACTTTCTTGGGTTCCATGATCACTGCAGATGGTGACAGCAGTCACGAAATTAAAAGATACCTGCTTCTTGGGAGAAAAGCAATGACAAACATAGACAGCATCTTAAAAAGCAGAGACATCACCCTGCCAACAAAGGTCCATATAGTTAAAGCTATGGTTTTCCTAGTAGTGATGTATGGAAGTGAGAGCTGAATAAAGAAGGCTGATCGCTGAAGAATTGATGCTTTTGAATTATGGTGCTGGAGGAGATGCTTGAGAGTCCCATGGACTGCAAGAAGATCAAACCTATCCATTCTGAAGGAAATCAGTCCTGAGTGTTCACTGGAAGGACAGATCCTGAAGCTGAGGCTCCAATACTTTGGCCACCTCATGAGAACAGAAGATTCCCTGGAAAAGACCCTGATGTTGCGAAAGATGGAAGGCACAAGGAGAAGAAGAAGAAGAAGAAGAAGAAGAAGAAGAAGAAGAAGAAGAAGAAGAAGAAGAAGAGTTTGGATTTGATATCCCGCTTTTCACTACCCGAAGGAGTCTCAAAGCGGCTAACATTCTCCTTTCCCTTCCTCCCCCACAACAAACACTCTGTGAGGTGAGTGGGGCTGAGAGACTTCAGAGAAGTGTGACTAGACCAAGGTCACCCAGCAGCTGCATGTGGAGGAGTGGAGACGCTAACCCGGTTCCCCAGATAACAAGTCTACCGCTCTTAACCACTACACCACACTGGCTGGGGACGACAGAGGACGAGATGGTTGGACAGTGTTCTCGAAGCTACCAACATGAGTCTGACCAAACTGCGGGAGGCAGTGGAAGACAGGAGTGCCCTGTGTGCTCTAATCCATGGGGTCACAAAGAGTCGGACATGACTAAACGACTAAACAATAACAACATCCCTCTTTAAATTTTGCCATGGACTTTAAGGAGAAGCACATTACATCTAAATGAAAAATACTAACACAACAGTTAATATAACAACCAAGCCTAGTAAATATAAGCATCATGTTTTTGTAAAGGAAATAAGGTAATATCACTATTCCAAATTTGGTATAATTTTTTTTAAAAAATGTGATGGTAAAACTGTCCTCAAACTTTTAGACTTCAGATTGCAGATGTGGCTGGGGGGGGGGGAGAGAATCATGAGTTGGTGCAAAGAAAGATTATGGAAGGTTCTGAATTCATAGAACTCATCATCACTGAGAACGTGAAGGAGCTCTTAAAAGTAAATAAGGAGCTAAGAAGTGAGTACAAGGCAATCAAATTTTCATCATCTTACTAGCCAATAAAACTTTTAATCATAGCTAGGGATGGATGAATCTGTTACTTTCAGTTTTTTCACAGCTTCTCATTTTCCCAATATTTGTCACAGTTTTGCATCTGTTTGCAATTTTTTTTCCATTTTTTAAAAGTCCTAATGAAAATTCATCGGCACATTCATCTTTCAATATACACATTTTTGCATGCAATTTTGTCTAATTTTTACAAGCCATCTTTACAGAAATGCATTACATTTCAGTTGTTGCTTTCACTGTAATATGCACTTTTATGCATACTTTCCCCTAATATATGCATGTTTGGGTGGATAAGTGGATTGCAAAATTCTGAGAGGTGCGAATTTTGAAGGCTAGAAGCATTTTGTTTTAGGAGAGGTAAATTACATAGATTTGCATTAAAATGTGAACTGAACACACACCCCGTCCCTAATCACACCTCAAAAGGTTGATTTTTCTGAAGATTTCTTCTGTATTTCTAGAGTCTGATACAAAGAAATGACCAATGCACTAGCTCTTATTCTGTACTGGATCAATTAGCATATATTATTTATGCCTTCTGTTAGTGCCCAAAATATGAGGTGGCCCATAACTAGAAAAACCTGAGTTTGTGACATGCTGTAAAAGACCTTTGTACCCTGGTTGTCTCTAGTGCATTCCCACGAGCAATGGCCAAAGGAGCCCTGAGTGTGTTGTGACCTAAGCTTTCTTTTTATCAAGTACTATGATTTTAGCCACTAAAAATGACAGGAATGAGATTGGTCTGAACCATAGATAGCTACCATTACAATTACTTATGTGTTTTCAGTCTGGTTTTAGTGAGCAATTCTGCAGCTGAAGGGTGCACTCCTTTCAAAGGAATAAGATTCCCCTGTCATTGAATCATTTTTGTCTATTTCTGGAAGAAAGGATTAAGGAGCTATTTTTCCATTCCTAGTGAAAAAAAATCTATTTTTTTTTCACTCAATGAAAAAAAATCTGTCTTCGAGAACAATGTAATATGAACATGTTGGCATTTCGTTCTGTCTCCTTGAATGCCCCCTTTTCTTTGTAAAAGGCTCATGCATGCCAAAATTAGCTGGTGATTTTCAATTGTGAAGTTGATCTAATAAGAATATGCAGCGTGTGTGTGTGTGTGTGTGTGTGTGTGTGTTCATGATATGCAAGAATTATCAGTAGCTATTGACACAACTTCATCTGGAAATTTAAACATCCACACCATGCATTTAAAGTTCATGGCTTCCCTCAAAGAATCCTGGGAGATGTCATGGGTTAAGGCTGTTGGGAATTAGAGATCTGTGAGGGGCAAACTACCATTCTCTAGATTCTTTGGGGGAATCGCCAAGACAATGGGATGAATTCAACATAGCGCTAAGCTGATCATTCTGACAGCGTATTTCAGCTTGCCAGATAGAACTCTCTCCCTGCTCTTCTGTGGGTTCTCTGGTCTGCCCTGAGCCAATACTTGGGGTCATGGGAGGAGAGAGTGGAACCCCTGTTGCGCAAATGGAAGACCTGGTGCAGGGCTTGTTAGATATAAACCTCACCTTTCAAACTTAGCCCTATTGCTCCATAGGAATTATGACAAAAAGCATTCCAGTGCAGGAAAAACTTACAGAAGAAAAGGCCCTCGGCCATTAACAACATAAAATCTTACGCATTATAAGTCTGTTCATAATTCCATCATCTGTTTTTGTCCTTCTGTCATAACGTGCTTGCCCTTTTCTTTTTCTTTTAGTAGACGTCTACAATTAGAGAAAAATGGTTGGACAAATGTTGAACAGATCTTCACTAGTTATATAGATATAAAAAATCATTCATTTCTGTTATCCTGTGTAACCATCCATATTAGTTTGAATGGGCTGGGATTTTATTCACATTTTAAATCAGGACAGCGTTTTCTATTGCCCTGTAGTAAAACTCTGTATTAAAATCAGATAAATGACAAAAGAAATCACAACATAGTTTAAGAAATCCACATATTCAGTTATATAGCCTTATCTAAGAAGGAATTAATCCTCCCCCCACCTCCCCCTATGGAGCTGCTATCCCTTGGGCTTTGGACATAATAGTAAAGCTGTTCTTTGTTAAACTGCTTTCTTTCTCCAGCTTCTCTGTGACTACTTCCCTCGCCCCCCCCCCCCCGCAATTTATGCATTCAGCATTGCATAATGTGAATGCCCAAGAGTTGAACAGGTGGGATCTTTTGCCAGTGGGCATTGAGTCACAATGCTACCGGCAGATTGAGACACCTGCAAGCAGTTAACCTGTTCACTGTGCATCTCTTGGCTGAAATGAGTTGTCTCGTCTTGTCTTGCCCTTCCAGGGATAGTCTTGATTCTGGTGCTGCATTAGCAAATTTATGTTCTTTTACTGGACCTGGGATTTGTCCCAGTGTTGGAAAAGCAGCAGCCATCAATCAAATAGCCTCAATACTCCAAAGTCATCACACTGAATTGTCTGTCATGCAAGCTCCATTGTGCAGCCCTGGGGAAATGGGCTCAGTAACGGTCCCCAATGCAGCTTCCGAAGTGCTAATTGAGACAGCCTAATAGCCAAATCACTACAGGAACTGTGAATTGTTCTAAAACGAAGGAGTTTGATATGACAAACGGGACAGTGTTTTGTACCTCTGCTGAGATTTGGATGTTCTGTACCCTGTGGGAGATAAGTAGTGTTATTTGGCCATCTTGGCAAGAAAATATTGTAAACAAAAGTTGATCCTACCGAGCACTGAACACACAGCAGGCATGTTGCCTTCATACTTGGGACATAACATCAGAATAACAACACAAGTGCATTATGTCTCACTCCAGATAAGCCTTCTGTATGAGGCAAGTTTATCTGGTGGCACAGGAGCTAGTGATATCTCATGGGATGACGAATGTCCCACAAGATTCCATGAGAGGGTGGAGAGGCCAAGGTCTAAAAAGGCCTTGCTCACAAGCGGTTGGAGCTATCTTGCCCCACAAGTTTTCTCCCTTCCACACACTTTGGTCTTAGATGCACCCCCTTGGAGGTACTTGGGCCACTGGTTGACAGGTCCAGAAAGGAATTATTTCCTCCCAACCTCACACGTACCTTGATTAGGGTTTTTTCCTGCCTTTCCCTCAGTGAAATGCTTCATTATGTTAGGTGATTGCAAGAACTTTGTTATTACATTGAGGATGAAGCAAGTTTTTTTCTCCTGCTCTGGAAGCTGGGACCAATGGACTCAAGTTATAAGGAAGGGGATTCTGACTAAACATCAGGAGGAATTTTCTGACAGTAAGAGCTGTTGGACAGTGGAACGGACTCCTACAAGAGATAGCGGAGTCTCCTTCCCTGGATGTTTTAAAGCAGATGTTGGATGGGCATCTGTCATGCACAATCTAGTTAAGAGTCCTGCATTGCAGCTTACAACTCTACAATTCCATGGTTCTATGATAAAATGACATTAGTCAGGGTCGGCATAGTAAAGCAGGGCATAGGGGCCCTGGACAGAGAATTGGCTCAAGGCATGTCCTAAGCCCTGGCAGGCACTCTGCCTGGCTAGAATCTCTCCACTGGTTGCCTAGTGGGACCCTGAACACTTGGTTTCCACCACACCAGGGTTCAATGCTGGTCAACTACCATGCTAGCAGGTTGAGTTCTTACCTATCCTGAGTGCAATGCCATTCCATGGGCAAAGGATGACTGGGAAGAGGAATTAATTCTTGCCCCACTGCCATGCCAAGCCCACTTACCTGTTGTTTCATCAATAAAGTTGTGCCCCAATTTCATCTGACACTGGTGTTATTCCCACTGCACTCACAAGCCACAAATATGTGATTGTCTATGCAATGCATTTTATTGTTAGCCACCATGTCATGATCCAATCTGAAAAACATGACATCACTGGCTATAAAATGTGCAAATCTAAAGTCAGCTCAAAGGAATACAGACCAAATATCATTGGTCTGCCTTCACTTTCTTACAGACTACATAGAATGAAAAGACAACTTAGTTTGCCTGGGGTGTTTCCACAATCGTAAAAAATATGTTACATTTTAGTTTTCCTCCAATCTTATGTGCAATTAGCCTTCTGATCAACACAGTGCTCAGGTCACCTTTTGGCATCATGCCTGCACTTGTCAGCAGTACATTCTTTTCTGCATCACTTTGATAAAACTGGGGCAGTCTCTTCCTTCTTTCACCAGGGATTAAGGGTCACACAGCAATGTGGATAGTGTCCTGGTTTGACATGAAGAATGTCTTTGGAATGTCATATTTCCTCTATATTTTCAAGGAGGAAGATTCTATTGGTATGTCCTAACTTTCAGTTGCATTTATACTTTGGAATATTACAGAAAGAGAAAGATCTTTCCAGCATGTCTCCAACGAACCATTGCTACAGTTGAGAGTGGAGTAAGGTGAGAAAAAGCTGGACACCAGTATTTGGAATTAGACAGGTCACACAACTTTTCTGGGTGAACATGGCATAGCTCCACCCATGTGGAGAGGATAGCTCTAATAATCCCTCCCAAAGAGTGGTCCAGCAAGACTGACATAGATAGATAGCAGGTCACAGTATCTTTCTGTTACCACTAAGCTCAAGCCTGAGCTGACCTATGCCTGATGGGTGATAACCCAATCCACTTGTGGGGAGAGGCAGGTATGAGACAGGATTCTAAAGCTGCTGGTTGCACCGTACCTTCACAAATATGGAAAGCATCCTCCCCCTTGAGCTGTTCCAGCCTTGTGAGCATCTTCCTGCTATCTTCCATTTCATCTGAATCTGCTGGGGACCTTGCTCCCCTCAGCATGTTAGCGGCATTGTCCACATCCAGATTTATGGTCCTTCTGCTAAAGTTGTGATGAACAAGAAAGAGAGATTCCAGCCAAACCAAACTGAACCAGTTAAACCAAAACCCAGGGCCAAACTAGACATTTGCTACCAGATACATGGCATGCACCGGTAGCTACATGTCTAGTTCTTACTCACAGGCATAGGTGAGGGATAGGAAGCTTATCTCTTCTCTCCTCAACACAGTCAGAATGAAAAGCAAATGGTGAAAAAAAGTTCTCTGAGGGTTAAAAGTGTCCCACCTGTATTATTCTTACAAAAACTCTGTATCATTATCCTTCCATTATTATCTCCCATAGTGTGTGTGTGTGTGTGTGTGTGTGTGTGTGTGTGTGTGTGTGTGTTTTAAGGCTGAAAAATAATAGCTTGCCTAAGGCCAGTTAGGGAGTTCATGGTAATAGAAAATATTCAAACTGGGACCTTCCTGATCAATAGCACATACTCTTCACCACTATATTGTTCTATAGCAGCTTTTTTGTTGTTGTTGTTGCTGCAGCTGCTGCTGCTGCCAATAGCCTTTTGGGTTGATAAGGAGCAACTGCTACAATTTAAACTAGCCACATTTTATAGCGGGGCTGCTGATATGTTTACTTCATTTTTAAGCAATTGACTCAATCATTCTGACTTTATTTTCCTGGGATTATTATTTTTTTTAAAAAACAAATGTTTCTTATTTTATAGCCATCTATCTGGCCTCTAACTGAGATTTTAATCATGTTCTAACCATGTTTTATGGTCCATCTGTGACATTTATGTGGTTGGCATACTATCGCCTAGATTATCATGTGTCATAAACCCCAAGCTACTTACCTGTAAAATGCTGACATCTATCCATCGCATGCAACATTAATTGTATCACATTTCTAAAGCAAGGCAAAAAGCAGAAATGGAATTAATCTGTGCTTTATTCTGTATGTGGTAGTTCAAGCCTCCAAATCTACTTATATAGTTCTCTGTGTGGGTGTCAAATTGCAATTTTTGCCACTTTCATTTGGCAAAAGGGTTCTAAGGTTTCCGGGGGAGGCTCAAGTCTCATCCAGGAAAAGCTCAAGTGAGCCAAGGAGAAAAAAGGGGGATCATGTATCTTTTATCCTAGCATAGTCACTTTTTAGTGAAAGATCAAGAAATGCAGTGCGGACTGCTGAGTAGTGAATATTGAGTAGCTAATTTTTCCTGTGGTGTCTTAAGTGGAAGCAATTCGGGTACACAAAATGAAGCTTAACAGACTACATCTGCCTATGTGGTTTCTTTTTCTCCTCTCATCACTTCATTTTAAAAGAAAGCTTTCCCTTGACGTTTGCTTTAAATACATTTCTAAAATACCACCATGACTGCTGCTACTGATAATATTTGCATAGTGCCAGAGGTGCCAACTTACGCCGAAGATTGAGGGGGTCGGGTAGCACGTGTGATGTCACGCACAGGATGACTGATGTTGCGTGCTTTTTCAGGAAGAGCCAGGGGGCGGAGCTGCAAGCAGTGGCTGGTGGCTCCTCTTCTCTTGCACTTGGCAGCCTTTCATGGCTGGAGGAGGTGGAGCCAACCACTGAAGCTGCGCTTGGCTCTGTGCTAGGCCTCCTCTGCCCCCCTGACGGCAGGGAACATTGAGGGGCCAAAAATGCTTGGCCCCCTAGAATTGGCGCCCCTGCATAGCACTTTCACATGCTTAGAGTACTTCGCAGCAGTGGTAACTTGGTATTATTTTCCTCATATTGCGCATGGCACTACTGAGGCTGAGAAAGTGTATAGGACCATCCTATTGTATATATTGCATAAGAGAAGAAAAACTTTATTACCTATCCTTTGGAACTTGTACACATTGAATTCTTATTATTCAACTACTCCCTTTCGACAGTAATCTGGACATGTTACTACTAATGTTTCGTGGAAATCATTTCCCTTGCTTTGAGAAGGATTTTCTGGCACATATTTTTCAATCTCCTTGTTTTGTGCGCTAAAATATCCGAAGGCATATTGTTGTTTCTTTTTTATGTAGAAAGCACTTGGGATAATCTTGGCAAGACACATTCTGTTGCTTGCTAAGCCCAGTCTAATGCATTAGAATCAGGGCTTAAATGGGGAAATATCTTGCAAGGAAAATCAATCTGCTAACTGAAGCCATTTATCTCTGTCATTGGGCAGGTTACCATTTCTTGTGAGGTAAAAGACTCTGAGCACTGGGAAAAGGCTAAGTGCACCAAAAAGGTAAAGGTAAAGGGAGCCCTGACCGTTAGGTCCAGTCATGGATGACTCTGGGGTTGCAGCGCTCATCTCGCTTTACTGGCCAAGGGAGCCGGCGTACAGCTTCCGGGTCATGTGGCCAGCATGACTAAGCCGCTTCTGGCGAACCAGAGCAGCACACAGAAACGCCATTTACCTTCCCGCTGGAGTGGTACCTATTTATCTACTTGCACTTTGACATGCTTTCTAACTGCTAGGTTGGCAGGAGCTGGGACTGAGCAATGTGAGCTCACCCCGTCACGGAGATTCGAACTGCCGACCTTCTGATCGGCAAGCCCCAGGCTCTGTGGCTTAACCCACAGCGCCACCCGCGTCCCTTAAGTGCACCAAAGTCAGCAGCAAATTTTCCTTTGGCCTCCTGGGAGTGTTAGTGTGCTTCCATTTCTAGTTTAAAGAAGACATACAACTTGAATATCAAAGTTCACTTCTCTTGCTACTATAAAATGCGTCATGTATATGAAACCTTATGGCAGCTAGAATGGAGCTGGAGGACAAATCATCATCATCAAGGGAAACTGGAATGGTCATCTAAAGCAGGGGTCCCCAAACTAAGGCCTGGGGGCCGGATGTGGCCCAATTGCCTTCTCAATCTGGTCCGGGAATCAGCGTGTTTTTACATGAGTAGAATATCTCCTTTTATTTAAAATGCGTCTCTGGGTTATTTGTGGGGCCTGCCTGGTGTTTTTACATGAGTAGAATGTGTGCTTTTATTTGAAATGCATCTCTGGGTTATTTGTGGGGCATAGGAATTCGTTCATTATTTTTTTCCAAAATGTAGTCTGCCCCCCCCCAAGGTCTGAGGAACAGTGGACCGGCCCCTGCTGAAAAAGTTTGCTGACCCCTCATCTAAAGCATGGGACATTATATATCTGAACAAATTGACAATATGCCCATATACAGGGAACTGACTCATAAGGCTTTTGCCTTTTTGGGATTCAGATTATTGCTCCACATCTAGCCCACCACTAAGTCTATGCACTGATCTCAGCCTTGCACACTTGCACCTGACACAGATGCAACAGTGTTGGGCATTGCCGGCATGATTATAGCATCATGTTTCAGATTTCCTAATTATCACACCCAGCAGCTTCACGTAGATGTTAAAAGGCACTAATGATAAGATGGCACCCCATAGCATAATTGTTAAGAGACTGAGTAATCTCACCCAGTACCATGCTCTGAGATTGTCCGTCATTGTCAGTGTTTGGTGGCTGTTTCTGAAATGCAGGGTTTGGTGTTTTCTCCAAGGAGAGTCTCATTTGACATTTACCTGTATATAGTACCTATGCTTTTATGAGAAGGAATAGGACTACAAACAGTGAATTTGCATCAAAGTTAAGCTAATGAGCCATTTTATTGTTTCATTTTGTTTTATGAAAACAGTAGGCTAGCTAACGAAATTGGAAGGAAATCTCTTTACTGGATACATCAACATGCACTATTATTTCCTAATCTTATATGCATATCCCATAAAGACTTAAGTTCTGTCCACAGATAGATGTTGTGAGAAGATATACTTACCCATCCCATCAGATGGGGTTACCCTAGGACCTTATTGTGAAGGGTGGGGAAGAAATGGTGATATTAATAGCATTGAAAGAGCTGTCAGGAACTGACCGTATGCATATGACTCCACCATTTCTTCAGCCACACTGCTGATGGTCAGCTGCAGGCATGAAAGACTAGGGGTTGTATCCAATGAAGTTATTCCATTCGTGCAAGGACTTTTGCCTATGCAACTTTGATCCTTATTCCTGTAACACACATCTTTTCTCACTATACCGCATGCCTAACTTCCTCTGAAATTTTGCATTAAAACTATTTAAATTGTGTTTGGCATTAAGAAACACTCATTAGAACAATTCCATACAAGATTGTGCGTGTGCGGGGTTTTTTAATCTCATAAAATCCATACAAAAGAAATATCATGTTTTAATATCTGCCTGAGGTCATTTTTTCCCCAAACCATATGTCCCTTGGCTGCCATCCAAGCCTGCCTCATTAAATCACATAACCCACTGAGTAGAATTTCTATTGATAGTTACCCTGTCATTATAATAAGCTTGACACTAATTGTACACTGAATGGCATATCAAATATTATCTTCAAATGAATCACTAAGGTTGTCCGTTGCCTGGCTGTTACTTATTTGAGGAAGGATTGCATATTCTTTACAATTAAAAAAAACCCAGAATCTGTTTGCTCCCTATACTCCTGCATATAAGCATTCAATGATATACTTATTTTGGAGGACAATTTTGCCATGCAAACTTATATTGGCTCATAACAGTTTAACTTCTCATGAACGTTTGGAATTGAAGTTTGGTCAGGGGGCAAAGTATTCTCCGCTAGAGGTCCCTTCCTAACTTCTCCCTTCCACAGGGAAAGAGAATGACTATGACGCCAGTTTATGGCTGTGCAGCGGCATCGCAAGGGGGGTGGGGGGTGGGCCGCCCCGGGTTCCAGGGGAGGGGGGTGACACTTGGGTTGCCCCGCCCCGCCCCGCCCCGCCCCGCCCTGCCAGCGGCCCCCGAGCAAGCCACCGCGGAAGCAGCAGTGCCGGCCCAGACGCGAGTGCGCATGCACTCCGTCTGGGCCGGCGCTGCTGCTTCCGTGGCAACGTTGCGAGCCTGCTGGGTGAAAAGGCGGCTTGTGGGGAGTTGCCAATCGTGCGTGGCAGCCCCAGAAGCCGCCTTTTCACCTGGCGGGCTCACAATGTCGCCGCAAAAGCGGCGGCGGGGGCCCAGCAATGGAGTGCGCACGAGCAACATTTTGCACGTGCGCACTCTGTCCTGACGTTGCATCGTGATGTCACGACACAACGTCAGGACGCCCTGCCCCCAGGGGGGTACCTCCTCCGCACTGCTGCCCCGTTCAGCGCGGAGCCTTCCTCCGCCCCTGTGGCTGTGCGCACATTATTGGCATAATAATAATAATAATAATAATAATAATAATAATAATAATAATTTATTTATACCACGCCCACATCTGGCTGGGTTTCCCCAGCTACTCTGGGCGGCTTCCAACAGAATATTAAAATACAAGAGTCTATTAAACATTAAAAGCTTCCCTAAACAGGGCTGTCTTCAGATATCTTCTAAAAGTCTGGTAGTTTTCTTTCTCTTTGACATCTGGTGGGAGGGCGTTCCACAGGGTGGGTGCCACTACCAAGAAGACCCTCTGCCTGGTTCCCTGTAACTTGGCTTCTCGCAGTGAGGGAACTGCCAGAAGGTCCTCGGAACTGGACCTCAGTGTCCGAGCAGAACAATGGGGGTGGAGACACTCCTTTTCTCAATTCAGATTGAAGCATGTTTGGGAGAAAACATCATTTCCTAAGGAACTACAGGATATATATTGTTGTGTCTTACATGTTGTATACACCAGTTCCCAAACCAGCGGTCAAGCACACTGAGTGCAGAGTAGGCAGGAGCTATAGATATCTATCAAACTGAAAGGATCAGCAATAACTACCTCCTTCTTCAAAAGTGCTCCACTGTATTGTGAATTTTCTGAGTGTGGGTTTGGTGGTGTACTCATGGAGGAGACAGGGATATTTTGAAAATATACTTGAAGCTGTGCACCTCCCCGCTCACGCTCATGCATCCAGATCTAAAAATGGGGAGGGGGGAGAGGGGAGAGAACAGCAAGGCTATTCTCACCATTTCCATGAATCTATCTTGTACAGATGGGATATTGTGCTATTGTCATCAAAAAGTCAAAAATGCACTTGAGTGATGTTTTGGCTGATTGTGTGGGAAAGCCTTCATTAATCTCAAAGGATTTAAAGCTTTCATCACTTTTATTTGGTTTTAGTCAGCACTATCCTAGGTCAGAATGCTACATGAAGAATTACTCAAAAGGTCATTTATTTTAATCGGAAGACACCCATACCAGCTGCAATACAAAGCAAACTCTGCCTCCGAGAATCTTGCTGTGTAAATACTAGCAGCTCCGCCACAATTAATGCAATAACAACATACTGCATTACCCATAATTACATCCATATTAGGAAAATAAACAGCTAAAGTAGTCAGTTACTTGCCCAAACTGTTTCCTGAGGGATATTTATTTTGACAAATATTCAAGTAAAAATAAAAACCAATCTGGCTTGCTATAAAGCTTTTGATTTTTTCTTTTCTTTTGGGAAACGTGCTTCAAAAAATGAAAATAACAAAGCATAATCTGAAATCCACTGCAAGATGTGTGTGTGTGTGTGTGCGTGCGTGCAACACACACATGCATGCACAGACACACTCTTACATGCTAAAGCAGGGGTCACCAATCCAGCACCTGTGTGTCCAATGTGCCCTCCAGTACCTGTCATGGTGCCCACAGAAGGTCTCAGTAAACAACCCCTCAAAAATTAACGCTGCCTGAGAGTCTGTTTTCTCTTCCTGCTCCATTCCTGTTTGCACTGGCTCAGCCTCCCCTACATTAAACACACTCCCGTAAACATGCTCACATTTCATTGGATGCCAGGACTGGACACCAAGCCTCCTATCCATTCTGAATAGAGGAGAGGCATAAAGTAGAGGTGCTTCTCTCTGTGAGTTGCCCCTATGGAGCAGTTGCAGAAACCAAAGGTCCCCACCTTCCCACAGCTGCCTCAGTCCATGACAGTCACAAAGACTGCCGTGAGCATGCAAACCATGGACAGGCCCATGTGGAGGTACGACTTCTCAGAAATGGGGTGGCTGCATGAATCCCGCTTGGATAGTCATAAGACTATTCCATTTTACAAGAAAAAAAGAAGAAGTCCACTGAAAATTAGCCTGAGCTCACCATGTTCCCAATATGTTTGGCTGAAGTGGTTCTTTGCAACTCTCTGACTGCCTTAGGGTGAATGAAATGGAAGAGACAGTGTGGCATATGAGTCAGAGTTCTGGAACACGGTTCAGCCTGGGCACTTTCATGTCCTTGTTCATCCAGCACTGCAAAGCTGTCTCTTTTTATGAAATGCCGGCTAATGTACAACAGCAAATGACTCTAGCTGCCAAGGAAGCAAACATGACTAGACAGAGGCATATGTCTGCTAACAAACTGCGTTGGCTGATCGCGTCCTGGAATTGCTGCTGTCTCCCTTTTCGGAGCTTTTTGTCATGAAATTTTAAAAATGTTGGAGCACGCAGCCTACATTGATTTATGGGAGGAAATGTTGTGAGGCTCAAAAGCTTGGAAGATTTACTGCTCAAGTAACTTCTACCCTTACTATTTAAATTTTATTTAGTGCCCATGGTGTGCCAGGCAGGGTGATAACAGAACATAAGTGACATGCTCTCTTGCTCAGAAAGGTTATGATGGGCATTAGACGCTTGGAAAATGGGAATGGAAGCAAGGCATGAGTGCGAGATAAGGGGCTGAGAAATGAGTGATGGAAAGGTAGAGGAAACACATGCATGCCGAAAGTGCTGAGTTTTTATAATGGTTTATTAGCTCTAGGTATTGCACTTGGTTGTTTTTGTTTTTATTTTTGGTTATGTTTTCCTCCTGTGTTGGAGGCAGCATGCCTTGGAATACCATTTGCTGGGAGTCACACGTGGGGAAAGGTCCTGCTTGGGGGCTCCCATAGCTAGACACCTGGTTGGCCACAGTAAGAAGAGAACATTAGATGGGATGGGCCCCTGACCTGACCCAGCAGGGCCTTCCTTATGTTCCTAAATTGTGCCATACAGTGGTACCTTGGTTCTCAAATGCCTTAGTAGTCAAACAACTTGGAACCCAAACACTCCAAACCCAGAAGTAAGTGTTCTGGTTTGCGATCTTTTTTCGGAAGCCGGGCATGCTCTGTTTGGGGTGCCACACTTCCGTTTTGAGTGTTAAGCTGAGGTCTGTCTGTTTTAGCTATTTATTTTGTGTTTTTGTTTTTGCGGCTCTTTTTTGTGACTGTGTGGAACCCAGTTCAGCTACTGATTGATTGATTGTGTGACTGCAGTACATTGTTTATTGCTTTCATTTTATGGATCATTGGTCTTGTTAGATAGTAAAATTCACGTTAAATTTCTGTTTTAGGGGTTGTTATTTAGAGTCTGGAATGGATTAATCCATTTTGCATTACTTTCCATGGAAAAGCGCACCTTGGTTTTGGAACGCTTTGGTTTTGGAACGGACTTCCAGAACGGGTTAAGTTTGAGAACCAAGGTACCACTGTATTAGCAAAATTGTTTATGGTTCACACTTCTTGTGAGGACTCTGTCATGAAATGTGACCTAAATTATGGTTAACTAAATAGGTACGTTAATGGCATTCACATTCCACTGGAGACGTATGTCCAGAAGATTTGACCTTTCCATGGTAGCCTGTCCTTTATCACAGTCAATCCCATTTTTGTCACTTGTGAAATTATTACTTGGAAATATAGGCATATGCATGACTACACAGCCCTGAACTGACTGGTGGGCAGCTTCTAAGTTTCAATGCTTTGAATAGCTCAAAGGATTTAGGAGTACAGCTTGGACAAAAAGCAAGGGAAGAGGCATCAAAATTTAGGTGAGAGGTTTGCATAGAAAGTAGCACATTGACATCTCAATTCAGCTGGGAAGCAGGTGTTTGAATGCCCACACTCAGATGACTTATTTTCTATTTCTGATAACGAAGTCCACCCTCACTAAAACATGCCTCATTATATCTATCAGTTCCTAAATCTAAATGCAGCCGTGTCATCCTCCTCACTTTCTGTGTCACATTCCTCCCCCTCTGGCAAGCAATCTGAGCATCTCTTCGCTGGGATGAAATACAGGAGGGGAAAGAGAGGTGAGAGAATCTGCTTCACAAACATTTTATAGTTTTCATCTAAATCAGCCTCTTTTCACTCACCACCTCCCATCCCTTTCTGCAGATCTTAATGTATAGATGGGTTAACTGAATAGTGCCGTATTCTCCCCAATTTTTTTTAATACCATACATACAACTATATGTTAGTGCATGTGGGTTTGTGCATACACTAGGACAAGAAAGCGTTAACATAGGTGTGGTTGCCCCACACCTGCAGCTGGTTAATTGTGAGTCAGCAAACTTGTGAGATTGAGTCAGAGAGTGACTTGGGGGGGGGGTGTTATTGGATTGTTGTTTTTATTTTGATTTTGTTCTGTGAACTGCCCTGAGACCTCCGGGTATAGGGTGGTATATAAATTCAATAAATAAAAATAAATAAATAAAGTATAAATACCCTTGTGTTTGTAGCAAACTTACTCTCAGCTCCTGCCTAATCTATGTTGGAACGCTGCAAGGAGAACATGTTGCTTGGAATACCTTTTATTACTTTGGCTGTAAGCTGTCTGTTGGGACAGACTGAGGCAGGATTACTTTATGCTACAACTGTGTGTAACTGCTCTGGGCAGGGGCAGAGGAAGGGGTGTGTGGTGGGGGCAGTTTGACCCGAATGTCATCACTGAGGGGGGTGACAAAATGCTGGGTGGCACTCACTGCGGGGCCTGCAGTGCGCCTGAGCCACCTGTCCCTCCTGGGAGTGATGCGGTGGCTTGAGCACCCGCTGTCCAAACGGTCCCCTCGTTGCCTCCCCCTCAGCTGTAGGGCGGCTGAGTGGAAGGAGGCAGGCAGAGTCCTTGGAGGCCCTGTGGAGCATCCTGCCGCGGCTCACCCCGCCCTGTGGGCAGCTGGCCCCGCCCCTGGGTGCAGGGTGCGCACACTGCCCCAAGCACCCGATCGGCTTGCTCCGTCACTGATTCTGGGTTTTCCATTTGCACAATCTGCTGGCGTGTTGGGTGGGCACTATGCACACGCCCCAGCAAAATACTTTATTTGCATAAAAACGTAAGAAGAACTTACTGGATCAGGCCAATGGCCCACCTAGTCCAGAATCCTGTTCTCATAATGGGGAGTCACATGCTTATGGAAAGCTGGGAAGTAGACCTTCAGCACCCAAACCCTGTCCCTGCCTGTGATTCATAGCAACTGGGATTCAGAGGCATACTGCCTTTCCCTCCCATAGACTGCCAAGATCTCAAGCAGTTGTTACGGTGCTGTCTTCCAGAAATTATTAGTGCAGCACACATACTGAGTGGTGGTGATGAGGATGGGAAGGGAAGGACTCGCACTGTTGTTGTAGTACAACAGTTATCAGTAGAAGAGCAGTGGAATTTAAAGGGTGTTATAAAAACTAGGCCTGAACATAGTCTTCAAGGAGGAAGAGTTGGGAGGGTGTGTGAGGTGACCATCTAATAACTTTATGAAGATTCATATTTTAAAAAATGATATTCCAGAAAAAGTATATGGACTCTTCTGATATTACTGTAGAAGAATATGTTGAATGTCTGGAGCAGTGTTTTGTAGTGCTCAGCCAAAGCCTGTTTTCCAATTTCACAGTATTCTTCACAGGAGAAGTGTCTTTTTTCTGTTTTATAGCCTTCTTCATAGGGAGCTTTAGAATTTCTTTATACTGTTGGCGGGTGTGACTTGAGCTTGCCTTATTATTGCAAGGCATCCCTGGGTGATGGTTCCTTTCCTTTCCAGTAAACATTTTCCCAGCACTCTACAGCTGCCCAGCTCCCTGAGCAGTCTGGTCTCAAAAGGCCTCATGGGAGAAGTTAACTTCATGGCATTTCCCCTCATGACATGGGTTTTTAATTGAAGTAACTGAAGTGTGGTGGATTCAGAGCACCTGAGGTCAGTGTGTTCAATGGTTTTGTTTTCAGTAAAGTCCTTTTTAATCTTAAATTAAAAAAATTCTGAATAGATAACTTTAAAGGTAAAAAGACATTACCAGTACTTTATTTGAAAACAACAATAAACAGACATGTGGTAAGTGATTTCTGGATTGCAGGGAAGTCCAGCACATTATGGGTTTTTCAGGAAATGTGGGGTCCCATGAAGTCTATGGAATTCAGACCATCGGAGAAATGCTTTGTAGACTCACAAACACCCCTTGGCCACCTGGAATGTAAGTGAAGCACAACAAAAACGTCACATCTCATCCATGAGAATTTCACTGAATATTTCTCTCCCCCTTCATAATTTTGGAATGGCATTTATTTTCACATTCATTGTTGTGGGATGGTTGTAAAAATGCAGGAGAAATTTTTGGCACAGTGCCAGTATTTCCTACTCCATGGTACTCCACATGAAAACAAAGTCCCTGCATGGCTTCATATGTGGAGAATGGCAGTGCACTTACTTTGTGGTTTGACACACCTGGAGAAGCCATGCTCTGAATACCTTGCTGAAATTGTGACTTTGTTGCAGGAACATTTTACATCAAAACTCCCAGAGATTGCAGAGACTTTGATTTTACAAGCATAATGACCAAATAAGGGTTGGGAACTCATGGAACTGCATGCACTCTAAAGGCTGGGGGAGAACCACAGTTTTGAGGACAATCTACAGATGGCTTTGTGAACTGTGGTGGCCTCAGAGATTAAAATATTCAGAAGCACCTCCTGTCCACTGTTACTTTAGCAAAAGCCAAGAAAAATGGGTGTTCTGACAATAGCACATTCAGACACTCTGCACTTCTTCAACAACTGCACTACCTTGCCAGTCTGATTGAGCAAGACACTACCGTCTTCGGCTCTGTCTACCTGCACACCTAGGTAAACACCAACAGGGCTTAGGTTCCTGAGCTGGAAAGACTGACCAAGCTCCTCTGCGAACCGTTGCACCTGTCCCCTGGTCTCCACCAGGTAAAGCATGTCCGCACCGGACTGCAGAACTAGACCCTGTTCTGGGCTTACTCCTGCCAGAAACAGGCAGCTATCAGCATGACTCTGGCTGACACTTAGCTTTCTCAAAGCTTCTTGCACGCCTGAGGACCAATCTCTGGCTGACTCCTTCAAGCCAGTGATTGCCTCGTGCAAACTCCACACCTGATTTGGCCCGTTGTCCTCGAACCCTGGCGGAGGTACCTCGTACCTCTCCTCATCCAGGTCGGAATCCAAACAGGCATCCAAACCAAAGTGGCTTGCCTCAAAACTGCTTTGAGTCGCGACCGCTAACAGCATGCGCGTGGTTTCGCTTCTGAGAGAGGGCGCGTCCAGTACCTCGTAACAATGGACCCCCTCCTCCTGAGTGAAACCTCTGGCTACTGACCTAGCCTCGCACTGCAACTCGCCAGTTGCTACCGTCTTGAGTCTGCACACCCAACGACCTTCTGACAGCGTCGTGGTTGTGCACACACCCAAAGACCTCATTGAGCTTACCTGCTCTACCATGGCATCCTGCCATTTCTGGGCCTCACCTTGAGATACCCATTGAACCTTTACGAGGCTCTCCGGTTCACACTGAACCAAACAAGCACTCACGCTAGTGGCCGTGAACCTTTCGGGCAGAATCCCTTCAGTGGATCGTGCAGACTGCTGTGATACCACTTCAGATTCTCCCTCTGCTCCAGTTGCACTGGATTCCACCTGCACGTCCTTGACGTCAGGCATCTCACCTACAGACTTGCTGCGCCTGTGCATCCTAACTGAACCACCCAAGGATGACGTTGGCGCGCCTTTGGGCTCCTGCTTCACTGCCAAAGAACCCTGCTCTTGCACCAGGACGAGACCTGCGCCAGGCTCTCCTGGAGAAGAGTTGCCACACAAAGAGTCACCATGCGTGGCCTGCCTCCTAGTCCGTGACATAGGAGTTGCGGGTGCACTCCCAGGCTGCTGCCTTGGAGTCACCACTAGCTGCGCTGCACCCTGGTGATGGCCGGGAACTCGGCCCGAGCCACCAGCAGGTGCTAAAGCCACAGCAATACCCCCTCTTGGGGCTGATCCACCTGGACCATTGCCACCAGCAGGTGGCGCATTGGCCTGTCCAGCACTGACAGGACCATCCAGAACATCATGGCTTCTAGGGATGTGTTCCAATCCATTCTGCTCAAAGAATTCAGCACTCCTGCTGACTAGAACCTGGGTCTGGTCACTATCTGGGCTAACTAACCTCCAGCTACGCAAGCTGGGTTCGTACCCACAGAAAAACACTTTCGGAACCTTGGTACCACCCAGTTCCACCCAGAACCCTTGTGGAAGCTCTGCATCCAAGAGTATGTCTTCAGTGGCAGCATGCAGCATCCTTTGCTGCCTCTCTGCAAGACCACATACCTGTGAAGAAAACAGGTTAGTCACACTGTGCTTACTCCCCCTCTCACTGAGGACCTGGGAACAGCCTACTCCAGTAGAAACCTGCTGTTCCACTGCAACCAGTGGTGCTGCCTCAGTTGCCTCCTTGAGCAACGCAGACCACATGTGGTGAGAGAAAACATCAGCCAAACACACAGAACAACACGCTCCCCCCAGGTTAGCTTCTGGCATCCCTTCAGAAACAGCCACATGAACCAGGGAAAAGGGACGCGTGGTTTCCCTTTCAGACGCGGGGTAGCAGGATGTCGACTCCTCGACCTTGCAAACCCTGCAATCAAGAAAGCTGTTACATGCCCTTAACTTGCACCCTTCAGAGAACTCAGGCTGCTTCAGCACACTGTCCCAGTGGCCATTTGCCAGCCTTTGGTACCACTGACACAAACACAAGTGGTGCATGGGCACATTGGTGCGCTGAGCAAACATTCCATCAGTGCCACCTCCCCCTGTTCTGGATTGAGGCTTCTTAACAGCAAACAGCCCGTCCTGGCTGCATTCCATGCGTAGAAGCATCTTCTGGCCCCTGCAAGCAGAACAGGTGATAAGCACAAAACAAACAGCAAAAACATTGGACAGAAGGTTTGACATAAACAGACAATACACAGTTATGTCAACAGCCACAGAAAACGCCAGTTCTGTCCCTTGGATCTGTCCCTTGACTGTTAGCAAAAAGTCAAGCGTTTTCTTGCCTCCAACAGTCAGTTCTCCAAACTGCTCTATAGAAAAAGAGCTGCAGTTCCTCACAAGTCCACCAGGAGGAACGATGACGACGGCAACCATCACACGCAGCCCACCAGGGTTGGCCTTCGTTGCCACGGCAACTGCACGACAACAGTAGGCATCCTCTTCCGCCTGGGCTGTGGTAGAGCTGTTGCGATTCTCATGGCCAGTACCACACGTCATGTCCTTGGCCTTATCTTCAGCCATGCACGTCAACAAAAGACCAGGTGCAGGCTACGTGCCAAAACACAGATCCACAATCAATGCCTTTACGCTGGCTTCAGACTTGGAAACAGCCCCTCCCTTTCTGGGAGCAAAGCCCACGGCGATCTGGCCCCCCTCCTGCTTTCCATGGCACTGTTGCTGCACAACAGCCATAAGCCGAGCTGGGGGCGAGCTTTCCAAAGCCACTGCAGCCAGTCCCTCAGCCCCATGAAACTGGGCTAGGGTCTTCTTCCAGGCTTCACAAGCACTGGCCAGACCTTCCTCCTCACAGGTGTTGGCCAAAACATCAACGCTCTCAGGGAACAGCCCTCTGCATTGAAGCTGTGAGGCTGGAGGTGCTTGCAAACAAAAGCTTCCCTCCTCCTTGCTGGGAATGCTATGACTCCCTCCATCTTGCCCAGGGGTAGCGTACTCACGAATCTGTAGCTTCTCACCCGGCTCCACAGATGGGGGTTTCACCAGAGAGGGCACACTGCTTGGGCACACCTCAATCTGGGCTTCCCTGCTGCCTTCCAACCTCTGGCAGCAGGTTTTAGGCTCCTGAGCCATTCAGCAGACTGCTGAATGCTCCTGCTGGCAAAGCAAACTTCCCTGGATGCTCCATCACAGTCCAAACCAGGGAGGCACTTCTCAGCTTGGCACACACGTTCTGGATCCTTGGAACTGCTCCAGAATCAATCCAGAATGGGGAAAAGCCTGGGCCCATAACCTGAAGTGTTTTTGATTGTTGGAAACACTTCAAACCAACCTTAGTACACCTTGGAGCCCGGCACACTTCCTTCAGCGCACGTACCTCTCCTGTACGTTCTCCTTGCTGCCGTCTCCTGTGCTATTCAGCAGAGTTATCTTCTCTTATTTTCTCTCACGCAGCGGGGTTGTGTATGCCAGCATATTACAGACAACAGAGTCCGGCTTCTTTCTAATCTAGAAGCTTTATTTTACAAGGCATAAATCTACATTCCGGGAGAGTCGCAAGCCATGTTGGTGGCTTCTCCCTTCTCTCCGTTCTCCGGACAACAGAAACAGAAAGTATCACATTACACAGTACAACAGTACACAGAGCATCCGGTGACGCTCTTCCTCCTGTGGGTGGGACAACCTGGTTGAGCTTGTTAACTCTAAAAGCTCCAAACCTCTACAGTTATCTTCATGGAAACACCATCCACAAATGACATAATTTCAAAGCAAATACAAAAGGAAAATGGAGTCATTGTGGCAAGACAGGTTGTAAAGCAATGGATGCTATCTCCAAAATTTGACTTGCTGGTGATATGGGGGAGGGGGGAGTCTACCATACACAACAGAATAAAAAGGTAGAAAACTAAAAGCTGGAGGGGCACTATAAAGTACATGCAGAGAATAGTGAAGAACACTTGACTAAAGCTTGTTTGTGTTTTGAGTGTCTTGCATAAGAGATGGAGATAAAGAGCCTATATGGGTAACACTCACATAGAGGGTGAAAGCGTGTTCTCCCATCGAAGAGAGCACGGGTTGCAGAAGGGTTAAAGGAGCAGCTCCAAGTTAATGGGAGGGGGTTTTGGGCTGGCCACAGCTAGGATTGGTTAAGGCAAGTTGCTGGGGAGTTTAGCATGTTGCTAGTTGGTTGATTGACAGTTCTTGCCTTTATAACCTAAGTTTGTGAAACTTTGGTTTCACTTTTGCGGTGTGCAACGGATCTCCTAGAACACTCGGACCACCTGGAGGACAGTGGAGTGATCTTCTCATTGTCTGGTTAAATTTCTTCATTTCCCCTTCCTTCCACTCCTCCCCAATCCCTTAATTACTTTAATTCCCCCTTTTTCCTGTTTGATTTCCCACCCCACCCCTGGCAGGGGCTTTGCCACACTAGGAGCCTGTTTGGGCCCTTACCCCTGCACCTTTGGAAGATTCCCCCTGTCCCTGGGAGTGCTGCCCATGCGTAATCCTTCCCAATAGTGATAGCCCCCATTTGGGACTTTCCTTCACACAAAATGTTTTCCCCCCTTTCCCACATTTTATAATGGTGGGGTTTGGTCAGGGCTATTCCTATTTGGCTGGAATCACTTTCATTAGTATCCCTGATGGCTGCCTTTATTTGGGGGTGTGCAGCGCTGTTGGCTGTATTTTATCTAGCCTTGGGCAGGAACATTGTGGTGAGGTTCTTTTAATACTGCAGCTGTTGCTATTGCAAGGGTGCTTTCCTAGCGTTTTGATGTTACCACTGTTTTGGGCTGCTTCTTTTTTATTTTGTGTGGGCCTCATCATGACAAAGATCCTTAGAGTGGAATCAGTGAGGCCTACTCGGCCTGCATCAAGCCTAAGCCTTCCACTGTTAGCAGATGTGGCTGAGTCTCTGTGACATGTGACTCATTTTCTCTATAGAAATGTATCTGTTTGCAGGCTCAGTAGCTTGTTGCTAATGCATTGCTGAGG